>NW_004524578.1:1997613-2001549 GCF_000260255.1 Octodon degus
GGCCCGGGGTCCGCGGATCCTCAGCGCTGTGAGCAGGCCCGGGGTCCGCGGATCCTCAGCGCTGTGAGCAGGCCCGGGGTCCGCGGATCCTCAGCACTGTGCAAACTCACAGCTGAGCACTCAGCACGTCTCTCCCCTGATTTGCAGTTTGTCCATTCTCTAGGGTAAGATGGAGGCTAGGAGCAGACCACCAGCACGTGTATGCACAGTGTATTTCCGTCACCTTAGAATAATAGAAGCTACAGCCACATTTCCTCATCCTGACACTGAGGCGTTACCTGCTAGCTGATGGACTCCAAGAGACAAAGTCCAGACGATGCCTTCCACTACTAAGACAATTTCAACACTAACCATTTTGGCACCTTAAAGCTTCGGTTGGTGTGGCTCTCCAACCTCTGTGGAGTTCACTTATCTCAGGGACATCTGGCCTTGGAATTCCCTTCCTGTCTTCCCTGGGCAATGCTGGGACTCCTGACTCCTGGCCACCAATGATGGGCCTGACGCCACATCTCTCTCCCCTCTTCTAGCTGTGATCCCCCTGACGGATTCTGAGCACAAGCTGCTGCCTCTGCACTTCGCAGTGGACCCGGGGAAGGACTGGGAGTGGGGGAAAGACGACAACGATAATGCCCGGCTGGCCCAGTAAGACCCTGCCCCATAGGGAGGGGATTCCGGGGAGGTGGGTGGGGTTTCCAGGGAGGAGCTGGGTGCGCTCCACTGCACCAGGGCCAGCTGGCTTGGGGGCAGGAAGACAGCTCTGTGGGCAAGCTCAGACCGACTCCAGCATGTCTCACCTGGTGTTCCTCTCTTGTCAGCTTCATCCTCTCACTCGAAGCCAAGCTGAACCTCCTACATAGCTACATGAATGTGACATGGATCCGCATTCCCTCTGAGACCCGGGTGAGCTCCCTGTATGCTAACACCCAACCTGGGGACAGTGCAGTGACCTCAGTGGAAACTGGCCAGGATTTATCCTGCCAAACGCTCCCCTCCCCCACCCACCCCCTTTTCCCAGCCAAACACAGACCAGGCCACCCTGGCTCTGCCGCCAAATACCTCCTGTGGACCTGTAGTGTATGCACATCCGTGTGTAGGCATACATGTGCACAGGCATGCTTTCCGTTTAGGAGATTTTTGTCCCCTTATTTTCTAAGGAAGGAGAGGAATAAACACACCCACTCAGAAAACAAGCTGTGGGCAAGTCACAACTGAAACCTATCTCTGCTCACATCAGAACACGATGTGCTGCTGAGAAGTATAATTAATTATGAACTGTGTGGGTCCTTGGAAAAGCCAGGGAACCAAGAGTGTGCATCCGGGAGGAGGCAGGCTGGTGGGCGGTGGGCAGACCTGGTGGGCACAAGGGGAAGAGACACACCCACAGCTCAGGGGCAAGGTTGGGCTGCCCTGGCTTGCAGAGGCCTGGAAAGACTCATTTTAGTATCTGACTGATGGATATTTTTGTAATTTCAGTAGGGAACTCCTGGGGAAAGGGATTGGTAAAGCTCACGTGCAAATAATCCTTTCTCCCCAGACATCAGTTTACTCAGGCATAGGCAGGGCTCATAAGCAGTGTTAAAGAGGGGCCGCGAGGAAGGCGGGCAGGCCAGTGCTGGCCCTGCTCCAAGTGCTCTCCTGCTCGGCCTCCACTACGTGATGGGCAGTTCCCCAAGAGGGCTCCCCGGGGCAGCTGCCGATACCCCACCTTACCAAGGGCACAACAAGTGATGGCCTGGAGGACGCCACCATTGCCTGAAATGCTCTTCTCTGGCACCTGTGTTGGGTGTAACTGTAGCCGTCCTAACCCTAAACCCAGAATCAGGGCAGTTGCTTGCTGGGCACAGCTATGTCCTGCAAGGAGCGCTGGGCCCTCTGCCAGACCTTGGTGGCTTCAGGGTCAAATGCAGAGCTCTCGGCAGATACGCCTGGCCAGCACGGGGCACCTGTTCTCTTCACAGCCGAGCTCCTCCAGGGCAGCTCCTAACCCCAAAGCCCTGCCTTCCCTGGCTCCACCCTTCAAAGTCTGACAAATCAGCGCAAACCTTTCAAATTCCTCCCACCCAATGTGGGAGGGGGAAAGGGTATTTCTGCCTCGGAGGTGACACGGTCATCTAGCCCTTGCTTCTGGGTGACCAGGCCTCAAGGTCACCCTCCTCTTGGACCTATATAGGGGAAAGCAAAAGTGAAGAGGGGAGCACTGGGCCTTTGCCAAGAGGCCAGGAAGGCCCATTCAGGAGATGCCAGTTCCTGTGCCCATGCTGCCAACCTGAGGCACCTGCCCTTCCCTGGGTGCTGGGTCAGAATTCCCCCTCCTCGCCCAAGAAGGTCCTCCTTCCCTGTGGCAGGAGGCGCTGCTGTCCTGAGCCCACCTTCCACGGCCTCCTCGGTCGCCCATTGGTGGATGTCATACATGTGTACCCACAGAGGTTCCTTCTGGATCCCCTGCCTGGCCCCAGGGGCGGCCTCTGCTGGAACTGGGCACGACTGTTCTGCCAAGGGCAGCATGATTTTACAGTCTCTGTAAATCATTCTCATTTTCTCTCCTGTTTCTTCCTTTACTGGATGGAAGACAGTCCCCACACGGCTCCCCTACATTGAGGGGAACCTCTACATGGATTTGCCATCAATGAATCTAGGGGTGTCTGCTCCCAACGCCAAAGAGCAAGGTTTTGAGGGCAAGGTTTCAACACCCTTCTAAAAGATGTGGGGTCACAGGGGTTCCAAAACCAGAAGTTTGGGGAAGGGGTTTCTTTTTGTTTGTGGGGCTTTGGGGGGGGGGTTGTTGGTTTGGGGGTTTTTGTTTTTGGGTTTGTGGGGTTTTTTTGTTTGTTTTGTTTTTTTGGTTGGGGGGTGTTTGTTTGTCTTTGTGATACTGGGTCTCGCTATGCAGTTTAGGCTGGCTTTGAGCTCACAGTGTAGCCCAGGCTGGTCTCGAACTTGCAGCAATCTCCTGCCTCAGTCTCCTGAGTACTAGGCTGACAGGTGTGCGCCCCCATACCCTGCAGCTGAGGTTATTCCGTCCTACCTGTCCCTCCTCCCACTGTGAGTTCCAGGCTACCAGGCTTCAGCTGAGACAAGAAAGTGAGTGAATTCAGAGTCCCCCAGGAGGCATCTGCAGTTAAGACCCTAGGGAGCCTTTGTATTACTGATGTAGCCCCCGGGCCACACGCTTTCCCTTAGGCACCTTCATCTGGCTCCTGGGCCCCAGGGGCAGAGAGCGCTGCATCCCGGCCTCAAAAGCGCGGGCAGGGCCTGGCCTCTGCACGGGGCCCGACGCTGCTCTAAGCGCGCTGTTCCCCGCTGTCTCCCCTGCAGGCTCCCCTGGCACAGCCGGAGTCCCCCACGGCCTCAGCAGGGGAGGATGTGCAGTCTCTGGCCGACTCCCTGGACTCGGACCGTGACTCCGTGTGCAGTAACTCCAACAGCAATAATGGCAAGAATGGCAAGGACAAGGAGAAGGACAAGCAGCGTAAGGAGAAGGACAAAACGCGGGCAGACTCCGTGGCCAACAAGCTGGGCAGCTTCAGCAAGACCCTGGGCATCAAGCTGAAGAAGAACATGGGCGGGCTGGGCGGCCTGGTGCACGGCAAGATGGGCCGCTCTAACTCGGCCAACGGCAAGAACGGCGACGCGGCAGAGCGCAGCAAGGACAAGAAGGCCAAGTCACGCAAGGGCAGCAAGGAGGAGTCGGGCGCGTCCGCCAGCACGTCGCCCTCGGAAAAGACCACGCCGTCGCCCACGGACAAGGCGGCGGGAGCGTCGCCGGCAGAGAAGGGCAGCGGGCCACGGGGTGACGCCTGGAAGTACAGCACGGACGTGAAGCTGAGCCTCAACATTCTGCGCGCTGCCATGCAGGGCGAGCGCAAGTTCATCTTCGCCGGGCTGCTGCTCACGAGCCACCGGCACCAGTTCCACGAGGAGATGATCGGCTACTAC
>NW_004524578.1:2002249-2006936 GCF_000260255.1 Octodon degus
CCCAGCGGCGCTGCGCGCGCGAGAACTGCGCCTTCTACGGGCGCGCCGAGACCGAGCACTTGTGCTCGTGCTGCTACCGCGACGAGCTGCGGCGGCGGCGCGAGGCGCGCGCGGCCCGCCCCTGAGCCCGCGGCCGCCCGGATTCCTTTTCCATCCTGTCGGTGTCTTTTTTACATGCCCCGGTCCACCGGAAGGCGGCGCCTCTGTCAGTGCCGTGTGTGTGTTTGGTCTAACGTTCCTAACGGTGCCTGAACCTACACTGACGCCACTCAGGTAGTAGACGGATAGGAAACAAGTCATACTGTTGGAAGTGGGTGTGCCAGCCTAGCATCTGCCTCGTACCTGTGCAAACTCAATAGCCATTGCAAGAGTATTTTTGTTCCTCTATAAGAGAAATAAAGAAATTCGCAGCCCTTTGTTTTTAGAAGGGAGTGTTTTACATGCTTTTTCCCTTTCTTGTTTTCTCACTGACTTAGCGACTGACCCCTTCCAGGGAGCAGTCGCCTGCGTGCGGTTGGTGGCACCTTCTCCAGACCCCACCTGCTTTCCCACCTCGGATCTCCAGAGAGCAGGCACCTGGCGCCCGCCGACGCTCTGGGGTCCTTGTCGCCCTTTAGGAACACACTCGACTCCATCTCATAAGCAAATCCTCCTCCCACAGCCTCCGGCTCAGCCACATCCACACTGCCATCCAAGCCGCGGGCGACCACAGATAGGCACCGGACAACCTACCTCGCAGGGCACCGTGAGTGTCGCGATGGCTCCTGGTGCCCGGCAGCTCAGGTGACGGGAGCTTTCCAAAGACACCTTGGGTCCCACACGCAAGGTTCAGTACTCACAATCCGAGTAGGCCCACCTATGAGCGAACAGGACAGCCTGCTCGCAGTCTTTCCTTTGAGGACACTTCCACAGTGAACAGTGGCCCGATGACCCCTTAGGAGGCAATGTCACATCAGTGACCTCGGGAACAGGCAAGGCACTGGCCCTTTGGTCACTGTGTGTGCCCTGCCAGACTGCCCGGAAACCCGGCCTGGCCTCTTTGCATAAGGAAGCAGCTTAGAGAGTCTGGGAAGAGAGGAAGCCCACCTCGCCCACCTGCAGCCATCTGGGTCCAGCCAGGTAAAGGGTGCACTGTGACCGGGCCCCCGCAAGGTAGGACTGGCCCTGCCTCTGGCTCTGTAACATGTTGTGGAAGCAGCCGAGCTCTGAGTGGTCTCTTTTTTTGGTGCCTCTTACATTTCTTGAGGAAAATTTAAATAAAAACAAAAAAAATGTGTCCTTAGCTACCCTGTGTTGAGCAGCAATACGCAGCCTCTTCCTTCCAAGATTACCTCTGGCGACAACCATTCCTAGCCAAGGACACGGAGGGGCTGCCCCTGCCTCGCTGAGGAAGGAGCTTGACCCCAGCCACGTGGGAAAGATGGAGAACATCCTCGCCAACAAACAAGTACTTCCAGACCCGCGAGAGCTTTAGAACAGCCCACAGACCCTAAGCAAGGAGACCGCGCCGGGCTTGTCCGGAGACCCTGCGGGAGGGCGGGGCTTCTCCTCCAGAAAGGGTGCCCCCCCCACGGGGGCAGTGAAAGCAAAAACCACAAATACAAAGGCGGGGAGGGGAATTTTTTTTTCTTTTTTACTATTTGAAAAGTTACAATAAAATAACTATCTCCTGTGAGTATTTTCTTTCTGTTTTTCATTATTCTACAGCCTCTGAAGTTTCCAGTAATTTATCCAAGTTTTGCATAAATGGTTCCTTAAATCAAAATTATTTATTAAATAGAACCTCTCAGATGCTCTTTCAAAGTTGCACTTTTAATGCCAAACAAGATACTTTGGATGTGTGATGGTTACTGACATCCCTGTCCCTGGTAGTACTGTGGTTTCTTCTGTTACTCAGCGAAAGAGAAGCTTTTTTTAAATGTCATCGAAGGGGTCTGTGGCAGCTGTTTTGGCCTGATTCATTCCATCCTGTCACACCAAGCAGCTGTCTTTGTGGGGTCACCAAAAATATCACTTCCTGGGTGGACGCTGCCCACTAACATTGCTCACCCTTAGAAGGCAGAGACAGTCACCTTAAAAATGCTTCGATGCACATTTAGAAACCAAATAGGAATGTACACAATGCCAAGGAGGCATGAGTTTATGTTTCTTTTCTCACATTTTTAATGTTAAAACAGCCAACTAGACATTTCCAAAACTGGCTATGCAAATCTTTTATCTTTCTCATGCTCTCTGCCAGGTTTTTAAAAAAAGATAAACCGAGACTAAAAACATTCCATTGTAACAGAGGAAACCCTTCCAGACAGCATTTCATATGCATTATCAAAAAACGATGGTGTGTTCTTTCCCCTTGCATTGCCAAGTTCCCTGCGCCCTGCCCTCCTCTGATGACAGGTGTGGCGTGAACCAGCATGGGTCTCAGGCACAGGGTTTACCTGGGCCCTCCTGGCTGAACAGAAGACCGCAGTCTCTCAGCTAGGTCAAAAGATGGGCTCAGCAAGCCCGGCTCCTGCAGGTGCCTGCTCCAGGCCCACACCTTACTACCCGTCCATGTCATTTAAGAGTGCCATGTCCTTCTGTGATCCACCCTAGGAGCGGTATTTAGAAGTATGGAAGTCAGAGAGCCCACTGTCCTAGGAAATGCACAGTCCTGTGTGCTGAGGCGGGCTTCACACTGTAAGAGCTCTTTAGATTCAGTTGCCAACCTGACACCATCTTAGCTTTTGGGTGCAGGACAGGAACTATTTCAGACTATCTTACTGACATGGGGACCAACAGGTTCCCTTATGCTCTTCTTGATTCGGGGGCTCTTTAAAGAGCAAGGAAGAGGGAGAAAGTGGCTCCACATGTTGGCGCTGTGTGCCAGCCCCTGCCTGCCCCTGAGAAGCATCCCATACAGCCTGGCTATGGGTCCCTTTCCACGAAAAGCAGGTGAGTCTAAGGAATAGCAAGTGTCCAGAAGTATCTCAATACTTCTAAGCCCCTGTGAAGGTTACTTCAGAAATTCACATTTCCTGCACATATGTTTCCTGGGTAAATGATCTTCTTTAGAAGTAATAGTGTTGTTAAGGAAGAGTGCTTTTCAGTGGGTTCTGTTCATAGATTTTGTGCAATGTTACACTGAAATTTTACAAGCTACATTCAAACTGTCCTACAGAAATCACTTTTATGTTACTTCGAGAACACACCACAGAGCATATTTGCAATCTGGTGACCAAGTGGGGAAGGGCTCCAGTGCGGGCTCTGAGATTTGCATGCTTCTTGCTGTTTGTGCGTATACACTCCCCAAGTGGAGATGCGTAACTGTCTTTCCTTTTTTTAACGGAGAACTTGATTTTCTTTTTTCTGTTCATGGTTTCTAGTACCATACCTTTCCTCATAAATGAATATTTTCTGTGAGCCTTTTCTTTACCTATTAACCACCTAGAATCATTTGAATCCATTACTTTACAAATTTAATGTTTTCCAAAATGATTTACCTTATTGATTCCAGTAGTACTGTCAGGAATTGGGTGGCGTGTGCTAGGGACCATCCATGCCCCCACAGTCACACCTCAGGGCATGGAAATCTTTCAGGTAGTGCCCACCCTGTCTCTGGGGAGGGGCTGTGGGGATTTCCGTGCCCCTGTGGCATCCATAAGCTTATTTTGCATAATACTCTATACCACAAAACCAGACTTTACCTACCCAATTATATTTCATGTCAATTAAGAAAAAAAGGGCTGTACATGTCAGTGGTGGGAAATCTACACAAGAAAGAAAAAAGGAGAAGAAGACTGCCAAACCAGCATGTGTAAGTCCCACTCTGTGTGAGTTCTGTTTACTGAGAGACCTGCAGTAAAAACTGGAGGCATCTACTGCATGTCTAAGGTTCCTTTCTTTGTGACTTGATTTTGTCCCCCTCATCTTAGTGGTCCTTCATAAATTAAGTTCCTCCAGTGTTCTGTTTTTCTTTCTCTTTCAATACTTCGAATAAGAAGAAAATGTGCTTCAGCGGCTGAGCAAGTAAGCTCCAGCCATGGCCCTGCTGGGCTATGGAGGTGGTCTCTCCTCTGGCTGAGAGAAGACAGACAAGTGTGACAGGCCCAGAGGTGGTTGACACTGCTGGCCCCAGGAAGCTGGTGATCTCTTCCAAAAAGCCTTAAAGTCACGCTCTTGGAAGACCTGTGGGCACCCCTTCTCTTTTACTTGTGACTCTGATCTACCCTTTTAGAAGCAGGCAGCCTAGTTTGGCACAGCTCCACCTACTGCCCGTGTCTATCCCGCAGTGCCACAGGGGCACCTCGTTTTTACAGGGCTGGGTCCAGGACGGCTCATCCCAGAGAACCCAGCACAGCCAGGCTCAGCACGCGCCCTGACAGCAGCACTACTGCAGGACCACTTCCGGGCTGGCCACACTGCACGCTTTTGTGACTACTCAAAGCAGTGTGCAAGATGGTCTTATACCAGCTATGCAGGCTGCTGCTTTCCCGAAAGACGTGCTCTCCCTCCACGGAGTCCCAGAAGAAGGGCATGGAGGAGCCCTTAGGAACAGCAGGGACGCATGCTCTGCTGTGTGCGGACTCCACCGAGCCAGGTGGAGCAGGGAAGGTGATCACAGGAACAGTGAAGACGCCGTTCTCTCCAGACAGCCAGAATAGCAGAGCTCTCTCTGTCTCTGTCTCTGTCTCTGTCTCTGTCTCTCTCT
>NW_004524578.1:2007162-2030601 GCF_000260255.1 Octodon degus
TATATATACCTATATATGTATATACATCTGTACTCTATGTTTCACATAAGGTGAGCAGTACCTAGGTTTCAGAGGTTAATACAGGTAGAATCTTCCCAAGACCAAAGCAACCTGTTACTATAATAAAGACAAGCGGCAAAACCAGCTATTTCAGTACATATTTCTGAACAGTGGAGGGCTACTTTAAATGAAGAAGGAGCTTGCCACCACAGCATAAAGCCAAAACTTTACAGACTACTCTGTCCCGCTTACGTCTCTGCCCAGACTGGAGCTGTCTGCCTCACCAGGCACTGCCTTCCTCAAAGCCCGCACTTGGGATCTTCCTGAGACAGCCCGCGTCTCACCACCAAACTTTGCTCCAATGCAACCCTTTAAAAGTCCTCCCCGACTTCTTAATTTACAAGACTAAAGGTCTCCCCCTCTGCACTCACATCCCTCCACACCTTCGCCTTGGGCACACATCTAAACCCTAAACCTCCATAGAATGCATGCTCCTTATGGGCAGGATTACTCGCTTCTGTACCCTAGTGCCTACAATAGTGTCTGACACATTAAACACTGGATAGAATCTGTTGGAGGAAAGAAGTGAAGTCAACAATTTGATAGCTGTTAAAAGGCAAAACGTGGAGTCTCATGAAATTGAGATTCTGCTTTTGACCTTCTAGTGAGACCATTAGCTGACCAGATGACCGGCTCCTCCTCCAGCAGAGGGCACAGATGACCAGACAGTGAGCTCGTCCCCTGCCTGTAGCAGTGGTCGCTCTCAGCCCGTGGCCCTCCCTTTCTATATATGTGAGACTCAGCAGTTTGCAGGGTGCTTTTGGACCACCAGAGGTGAAGATGATTTGCTAAAGGTCAGCCCTTGTGACTAGGAGTGTGGTGGCGGGCACCTGTCACTGCCCTCTGTGTCGTAGGCCTAGACCATTCTAGAGAACACCTTGTTGTTGATCTTTAGGTGCCTCCTGGCCTTTCCCAGCCCAAATATGGTGGCAGCAGAAGGTCTATCCCAGGCCAAAGAGCTCACCTGACCACTAGAACAATCTGCTTTCCAGTCACCAAAGAGCAGGGCAGTGAAGGAAAAGGAAGGTGTCACACAGACTAGGTGGGGCAGGAGCGACTAACTAAACTGACAGATGTAGAAACAGCACAGAGCCCAGAGCGCCAAGGGCCCTGAGGCTCCTGCTGGCCCTAGTGGGTGTGTGGTGGAGGCCAGAGCCGTGGCGCCACAGCAGAACAACACACACACCAGGCCCCACAGTGAAGGGTGTGTGGTGGAGGCCAGAGCCGTGGCGCCACAGCCGAACAACACACACACCAGGCCCCACAGCACTGACCCTCTGGCACGAGTAGGTACTTCTCCTACAGCACAGAGGGAATGTGCCCCACCGAGCCTCCTTCCTCTGCCGCACGATTTTCACAACTACCTAACTTTGGTGTTTACTTCTAGGTCCTTTGGCCAAATGTGTTTTCCTCCAAGAAGTGTTGGCAAAATACTGTTACACGCTGCTCACAGACCTTTGTCCTTCTGTAACTTGCTTTAAAAGCTTTGCGCTCCTCAATCCTCTTCCATGGGTTTTCGCTTTCATTTCTTCAGAGGCCATATTTTAGGCTCCTTTCTAGAGTTGTATCCCTCTTCACACCCCACCTGCAACCATCCAGCAGGCAGCGAGTAGGCACGCACATCTGTGTCCCTATGTGTGAGTTGCTAAATCAACCACGTCCCTTGCACTGCATTTGCTGACACTCTGGGGACACCCTCCCATCAGGATGCTGAGCAGAAGGCGTTCTCCAAGACACCCCTGGCACACACAGACCCTTCTCCATGCAGGTGCCCACAAAGGTCGCAGGCCGTGTGGGTCCTGCTGTCCCCATGCTTTCTTCCTGATGTGGAGGTACGCTTTGGTGGTGGGGATGGGGCAGCCCATGAGCGAGTGCTGGAGATGGTAAACCTCACCTTGGACAGAGCGGGTCTCCATTTAGGAGAAGCTTTTCTCATTCCAGACCCCAAGATCAACACACAAGTCTCTTGGTCATACAAAAGAGGATCAGAGAAAGATCTCCAGGCCGGACTAAGCTCAGAAGGACTGACCCCCCTTCCCCATCCTCCCCACCCCCGCAGTCTCATCTCCACTCAGTGTCATCTTTGACCAACAGGTCTCCTTGTAATGAGGATCACGGGAGTTGATTACAACCCAGGATCCTCACCCTGTACTGGCTTTCTTCTTTTAAACATGCATTTGGTCCAAGGAAGTTAATATTACTCATCTTTTTTTATTCAGTTCCATTTACCTGTTTTGGGAGATGAAGTAGATAGCTATGCTTTCTGCTTTAGCTGATTACCATGGATAAAGGAAAACATTAAGGCAAAATGGGTCATAAATCGCATTATTCTGACCAAGTTGTTCAGAATCCTTTTTTACCAGCAAGTGTTTATTATGATTCATTGCAAATATCCTTTTCCATCTGGTTCGTTCTTAGAGAAGAAACCCATAGTCAGAGCTGTCTCCAGTGGTGGATTGTTACTTTGTAAAGTATTAAAGCACTAAACCAATTTTTGCAATATGTAGTAAATCTTACTTTCATTTTGGAAAACTTCCAGTAATGACCACTGCACTTTTTATAGAAGAACTGTATTTAATTTCTTTCTTTCATGAAAGATTACTTCAAGTGAAAATAGCTCTGTAAACTTTGTGACACGACTTCTCCATTCCTTGTTACAGAGAGAAACTGTGATAGCTACTCAATAAAGTTACCATGTTTATAAAGCATTGCTTAGTCCAGTTATATATGCACACTCACTCCTGTGTTGGGTAAAGTATCACTGAAAGAAACGGTGACCTACGAGGCAGAAGAGTCTATCAGGCGTCTAGCCACTCTGATTTAGTGAGAGAACTATGTTTTTCCAATCAGATGAGATGTCACATGTGGCTTCCAAGAGACCGAGTGTTCAAGCCCACGAAGGCCCACCTCATCAAGCTTCTTCCACTTCCCAACAGTATCCAGCTGGGCAGCAAGCCTTTGCTACATGTGGCTTTGAGGGATAGGCAGTGTCCAAGCTACAGTGGCTTCCATACTGGAAAAGGTCCAGTGTTACCTTGACACCACAAGTTCTGTGCTATTGTAAGGTGACACACGCACAGCAGTGATATCCTCTGAGCTGATACCCTCTGCTGGCCTCTGAGCTGACCTTGGGGAAAGGAACTCTGCGATGTTATGCTCCACCGTAGCTCCTATCTATGAAACCATGGGCCCTTTGTATATGGGTCCTTTGAACAATAGGGATAAATGTTGAAAGGGTTAACTGACAAAACAAGCCAACTTGTCCACCTGAGCCTTAAGAATCTCCTCTGCACAAGGTCCTTTGGGTGATCAGGAATACACCATCCACATAGCTCCCCTCTCTGCATACTCTGAAACCCACCTACGTGCATCTTCCCCATACATTTCCCCATACATGTATCTGTCACCATACCTCCTTATCACCAATCGTTGAACCCTGTTCTTTCCAAATTCTTGACTATCCAGTCAAACTACCTGCACCTGTAGATCAGGGCCTCCCAACTGTGATCTTTGACATTGGGGAGCAGATTACAGTCCTGAGTGCATTCTGCACAGTCCTAGCTGGCTGGGATGGTTCATGGTGTGTATTTTCTTGACTAGACTAAAGGATACCAAGATAGCTGGTGAAACACTCTTTGGATATGTCTGTGAGAGTGTTTCTAGAAGAGCTTAGTATTTCAACTGGTAGATGGAGTAAAGACCTGCCCTCACTGATATCACTGGGCATCTGTCTGTCTGTTGAACATCCACACAAAATGAAACAGAGGAAGAAGAAACTACTCTCCACTTGAGCCAAACCATTCATCTTCTCCTGGCTTCCTACTGGTTTTCAAGAGACATCAGGAGTCCTGGTTCCTGGGTCTTTGGCTCTACTAGAACTATGAGGCTTTGACCTTAGAAAGCAGAGTGGTAGTTCTCAGCCTCCAAAATGATGAAAACCCATATTTATCTTATTTATTATGTTTGTATGAAGAATCCTGACTCATGCACTGACCGCTGCTTACAAAATTCCTGTAGCTTACCATACTTAGTTGTGACAGTCAAAAACATCAGGCATTGCTAAGTGCCCCTGGAGTGGGGTGTGACTAGGGAGGGTGTCTTCCTGAACATCACCACTGTAGGTTACTTTTTCTAGCTATTTCTTATCCAGAAAAGTGATGACCATCTCTTCAACTCAAGCCCCATCTGCTGGGACAATGTCCCTTGCCCACTGTCTTTCAAGAAAATTCCAGATCCGAACTGTAAGGTTGTCCATAGCCCACCACCAGCTGGCACCAACATATAATGCAGAACCACCTGAGGGCAGCTCTCCCCAGCATTGGTTGTAGGGAACTTCCCCAAAGGCTGTAGGTGTAGACTGAGAGAGGAACATAGTTCTCTAACACCATCCGGAGTTCTGCCACAGCGGTCAGAGCCACCTGCTCACACACTGCCATGTGCCTTCTAGGCTTTCTTGAGCCTCACCTCTCATCTGCTGTCTCCACTTGATGATGGATGACATATGCATATGGCCAACATTTTGGATGGGCAAGCCAGATGGGATGCAATCCTTTGTGGCCAGCTCAGAATTGGCATCTCCTGGCCAGCTGTTTAGTCCTTAGGAGGACCTAGTAGTATGACAGGAGCTGTTTCTCAGTTATATGCAAAACCTGAAGTTCTGTACAATTCTCTTGTTGCATTTTCTGTATTAATATTGGCCACAAGCTTCAATCCCCAGCACCACATGCCTTGCCGACCCCAACCCCAGGCATGCTGAGCCTGCCACCGAGTCCGGGCATGGTGGCACACGCCTGTAATCCCAGTGCTGGATAATGGGAGGATAACTACGAGTCCGAGCTGTGTAGTGAGATCTTGTTCAAATACATTAACAAACACTTGAGCACCATTAGATCAGCTAGGCCTTAGGTGATGAGGTCCAGGTGTCCTCACATATGGCTGCCAGCATTGAGGTGTCCTTGATAAATGCCCCAAATAGCACAACCAAAATAATGTACAGTACCTTCAAAATGTGAAAAGTCTCAGCAAGCATCGTGTTCTGTTCAGGGGTATAGCAACTCATCTTTGGTTGGAGTGTCCTGAAATTCATAGTATCCTCAGAAACTTTTTCAGGTGCTACGCCCCTCCCATAAACACTCGGGCTCGTACTGCACATGCTATGCCCTGCCTGTCAGGTCCACTCAGTATCTTGTCAAAAACGTGTGCAGGAGGGGCCTCCATGGCTTCTCTGCAGATGTGATGACAGCAGAGGGCAGGACTGACGTAGCCCTGAGGCGAAGGAGAAAGCACGCTGTTGATGCTTCTCCAGGTGAGCAAGCAGCGCCTGCACCCCAGGGCAGCACCGCCAGCATCGGAGAAGAGGATTCTTCCCGAGCAACTCTCACACACAGTCGCACTCACAGTGACCCACCACCCTTCTCCACCATGCACCTGTCTTCTCTGAGCTCAAGCAGGCCAGGAGTACAGGGAACTAACCTGCACTGCCATCCTTAGCTCTCCCAAGTCGGCAGTAGTGACATTCATCTTCCCAATTAAGCTAGGGTGTGGCACTCCAGACCTTTGATGGGACATCATGGTAGGGAGGTGAAGTTCTGGGACTTTCTCTTACTTTTCACTTGCTACCAAATCCACACTCCCTCCGTGATGGGGGAGCCAGTGTAGGGGTTGCACTTGTGGCCAAGTGAAACTGTTCCAACTGTACATTAGAACCCGAGAAACATCCAGCGGGAGCGCACACACACCGCCTGAGGAAATTTACACTTGGGGCAAAATATTCTTTTTTTTTTTTTTTTTTGCAGAGTCAGGGATTGAACTCAGGCCCTTGAGCTTGCCAGGGAGGCACTTGTTCCACTGAGCCATCTCCCCAGCCCTCTAGGACAAAATATTCTTTCCTCAAAATTCTATACTCCTCCTCTGATGGCCAGGTCACAGTGGTGGCTTAAGTCTCAGAAATCCATGCAGACTAAGCCCTAATTATTAAGGTAAACAATAAATAATCCAAGTATTCCTTTCCCCAAGTGGTTACAGCTGGAGATGTTTGTCAGAGTAAGACTTTTTGTCCCAGTAGGCAATCTCCCCAAAGAAAGACCACAGGCCCCTTGGGGAAGAGGAGGACCTGGAACGTACATGTGGGCAATGCAGGTCTCCTCCCAACATGGCCTGGCTGATTTTGATGAGGGGTTCCCTTCCTGTCGCGTTGTTGAGCTGCTGTGGCTCTATATTGTGGCTACTTAAGTGAGGCATTTGCCATCAGACCTGCTATAGTTTGAATCCTGAGTATCCTGGAAAGATTCATATGTTAAAGATTTGGTCCCCAGGGTAAAAGTATTGGGAGTAACTGAACCTTTAAAAGCTGGGGGCCTCAGGCCAGCCAGATAGCTCAACAGACTGAAACACCTGCTTAGGCAGAGCACAGCGGCCAGGGTTCGATCCCCAGCATGCCGTGCCGGTCCCACTCTTCTAAGATGGTGATTGAGACTGGGTGTAGCGGCACGCACCTATAATCCCAGTGCTTGGGAGACTAAAAACAGGAGGATCACTGCAAGTTCGATCTATGTAGTGAGACCTTGAACACCCTGCAGACCATGTACCAAATACATAAAAAAAAAGAGAGAGAGAGAGAGAAAAAAGCTGGGGCCTCATGGGAGGAAGCTGACCACTGAAGTGTCCACCCTTGGTATGCACTATGGGGCCTCAGTGCTTTGCTCCTTTTGCTTCCATTTGCTTCCTGGCTGATGAGCTGGGCGGCTTTGCTCCCCTGCATGCTCCTACTGTGGTGCGCTGTTCGGCACAGGTCCAAAGCGACGAGGCCAAATAATCACGAACTGGGACCTCCAAAACTGTGGGGAAATTTTTTCTCTTCACCAGCTTGTTGTCTCATATAGTTTTTTACAGTAACAGAAACTTCACTAACACAAAAGTTGAAGCATTTTTTAATAAAATTGCTTTTATTGAGGCATGTGTTTTATACAGTTAAGTACTCAAATATCAAGACTCAGAGGATGAGTTTTGACAGAGGTATTCTGTGTGGTCACCACCTTAACCACAATTCCTGTCATCCCCAGAAACTCTCCCTGACCAGTCTTCACTGTACTGTTTCCCCCAAAAGTGATTACAGACATTTTAATCACTTTAGGTTTTATTCTGCCCTCAAACTTAAAACAAATGATACAAAATTATGTATTATTCAAATCAGTTTTTAATGCTTACAACAAGATATATTCAAAATTCATTTATGTTGCTGGAATTCCTCAATTATTTCCTCATTTCATTACTAGTAATATTCAATTGTATGATTACCATCATTTATTTATGCATTTCTCTGTTAATGGAAATTTGGGTTATTTCCGTTTTGGTAATAAAGCTTCTGTGAACATAGGCTTTAATTTCTTCTGGATGAATACAAAGACTGAAATACTAGATCATAGGATTCCCTGGCCCATGCAGCTCTTCCAGGGATGAGGACCATGAAGGGTGGTAGCGAGAAGGTGGAGAAATGAAGACAAAATACAAAAACCTGAGGTCAGGTGGAGCCCTCTCTCCAGGTGGGAGGAAAGGAACTGCTAAAGCAGGGCAATGTGTTTAAATTAAATACATTAAAAAAGGTTTGTGTCACGTGGTGCCCCTTTGCCTAGCAACCCATTGCTTGGATTGCCTCTCTTGACTGGAGACGCTTGTCATGTGGCTTGCTTCAGGTGCTCTTGGTTCTTGGAACAAGCCTTGCTCTACCCCACACGTGTGGTCAATCTCTGGCTTCAGCTGCTCCCAACATCTCCCCCTTCTCTGTTTTGCATTTGCCAGAGATGGGTGGTCAGGTGAAGTTGGAGAAGCTGTGTTTAGAGGACTCTGCAAAAAACCTTTGTTTTTGAACTCTTTTTATTCTGAGTAAACTTATTCATTCAGACTAATGATTTCCAGTCCAAGGATTTTAAGTCTCTGCATTCACCCATTTGATCCTATATATTAATATAACTAATGTATGTCCATTCATCCATAACAGTAATTAGTTATTGGGATAATGGGAATTGTCAGAAAATGTTATTGATTTGAGTTTCTTTTATAGCTATTGAATTATTATGGCATTATTTTATACCTATTGTAGTTATACTTTCTTGTAGGATGTTCAAGACCAAGTTAAAGCAAGACCCATATTAATTATAATTAATCTCTTACTATCTATCAAGGTCAGTTAAGTCTCCTTAGGGTTTACCTTGGAACCATGTAAAGCACCTCTTACTTCTTCTGTCAGTGTCAGCCATCTGGATGAGTCATGGCCATTGTTTGACCAAGTTGCTTTCTGTGAAAGCTTGAAAGACTTCTCTCTTAGTGTCTCTCCTTAGGCAAACTCTACACCATTGATAACTTTTCTTTTGGTCCCAAATCTCCTTGGGCAGAAGACCAGGGACTCACTAAGTTATAGGATGTCACATCAGAGATTCTTCTCTTAAGACCTGGACCCTCATTGACGTTAGAGAGCTAGAACCAAGATATTGGCTATCCTCCTAGCCCATCTATCTCTCTAATTTTTGGTCTCTAAACCTCAGTTGTTGAACATCCAAAAGAGAAAATGAATAACATCACATTTTAATGATGGCGGCAAGTTTAATATTACAATCTTACCTAAATATCAAGCACCTTAGAATTTAAACTAGATTTGTTATTTTCTGACAACCAATGATGTTCTAATATTTGAATCCCTACAGAATTTTAAAAGGTAGGAGTCACATACTTTACACAGAAACTTAGAAATCAAAAATATACATAATATTATAGCATGACAATCATGATGACATTTTGTTTTTTTAATAAAACATTGTGTTTACTTAGAAGCATTCAGAATGTAAAAAAATAGTTTCAACTTTTTTTTTGCAATTAGAGTTGTCTTCAGGTAACAGAACAACAATTATTTTGTATAAGCTGCATCGGGGCAACTGAAGATGAAAAGCTACCGCCCCCATATATAACTAACTTGTGCTGTGCACCAACAGGAACCTGCTTTAAATTTCCTCGCCAGTTTACAGGACCCACAGCATGAGGACATTCATCATTTAGCTTTCAGGCTTGCTAATCTCCATAGTGAGGACAAAAACCTTTCCGGTCTACTCAATAAGAGGCATAAAAGTGCTCCTTGGATCCTGGGTTCTGCAATCTCTTCCAGAGGTTCTTTCCAGGTTCCTGTGACCCTGGACAAAGAATTAGATGAAAGAAGTTCAAAAAGTAGTAAGTTTTTATATGCATTACAGGTATAAAAAGCACGCTTTGCCGAGTGAGAGCTGACCACAGGTTAGCCACGGGTAACGGTAGCCAACTTGTGTGTCTCCACGCTGCTCAGGCTGAAGTCCAATCCATGACTCCCATCAAAAACCTGCTCCATTTCATACCAGAGTTGAAGACAGTGGGGTTCAAGATAGTTTTCACTTCCTCTAGGAGGTGGGGAAGGCTTAGGAAACTTCTGCAGTGGGCCTGGGGAAGCCCTACCAGAGCCCAGCCAAACAGGGAGGGTCACCAGACAGAGAGAGTCGCCAGGCAGCAAGGCCACCAGTTTTGTGGGCCAAGAAAACAGGGCTCACAGAGAATAAAATCACCCTCAGTCAGTGGGATTCTAGGATTCAAGGGTGCTGTGAACTTCTGCTGGAGACTCTTTGTGGTTCATCTTGTCATGAACAATGAATTAGTCAAGAAAAGTGGGAAAAAAATGCCAGGCTTTACATTTATCAAAGGTAGGAAAAGAAATTTAATCTCCAGGGTGACAGCAGGCCACAGGAGAGGTCAGTGCCCAAGAATTTAGGGGCTGCCGTCATCTATGGCCCCCATGCCTCAGAACGTCATTAGATCTAGGCCGTCTCAGCAGAAACCTGCCTATCTTGGGCCAGAAGAATGGAAGATTGTGTTCTCAGACTGGTCCCTAGACCAGGCTTCTGCGCATGCGTCCTGGGTATCTGTGACTGACAGGCCACACGTGCTTGCCCAGTGGGCAATCTACACCCTAGTCTGCCTCACTACTAAAGGTCATACAGCTGAGCAAAGCTGCAGGGCAGGACACTGTCCCTGAGTCTGCACGTGCATGAAAGTGCCCACGGAGCAACAAGAGCCCCTGAGTTTCAGGGAGGGCTGGATCCCTCAATAGCTGGGGATGCCCCTCAGCTCCAGAGGTCATGAGAACAAAGCAAAACACTCTCTGGCACCTTCACGTCTACCATGTTTGTCTCACACACAGTTCAGGGATGTGTAGGGAGGTGAGTAGAGACCGTGCAGGCATCGCCCTATCAAGATGCCCCATGAGACGACTCATGACCTGCCTGCTGTCTTGTCCTGTGTCTCTGATGCCTTACCAAAGGGTGATGTGGGGCCAGTGATGTGGGACAAAGAATTTACAAAAATCAGAGTAACAGAAGACAAGGTTTATTCAGATCAGAGTATACTGCCAAGAGGTACAGCAGGGACACTTTCCAAGAGAAGAATCCCCCTGCCAGGATGAGAGGTTGGGGACTCATAAAGGCTAGAAGAAATGGGAAAAGGTCTGGTTGACAAATGTGGATGTCTCAGAAAAGCATTTTTAGAGCATCCTGTTCCTTGTTGACCTTCCAGGAACACCCGCAATGGAACGAAAGTTGTACAACGAAGACAGGCAGACGGGGTCACTTACTTTGGGCTGCTTATTGGAAGAAAAGCTTATTTTCATTTCACGTTGTTTGGGTCAGCATTCAGTGTTGGGGCAGTAATGTTTTCTTGGAGGAATTTCACAACTGAGGGTTTCTCTTGTTTTGTTTTTTTTTTTTAAGATTTATTTATATTTTCATTTGATACAGGGTCTTGCTATGTAGCTCAGACTCGTAGTGATCCTCCTGTCTCAGCCTCCCCAGTGCTGGGATTACAGGCATGCACCACCCCACATGGTTTCAGTGGCAGGCACAACACAGGGCCCACACCACATGAAGTACCGGGGATCAAACCCAGGTCCTTGCGCTTGCCAGGCAGGTCCTTAGACCACCAACCTATCTCTCTAGCCCTGCCAATGAATGACCTGCATGCCTGCCTCACCGCATGTGAAAGCTGATGGAGCGAGGACACTTGTGACATCTGCTGTGCCGTCTGCGCTTCCCCCAAAGCCAGCATCTGGGCCCACTGTGGCAGGACAGGGTGAGAGAATCACCCTGAAGCAGCAGCCAGAGCTCTGTGGAGGTGTGGGGAGCCCACTGGCCACATATCCACCAGAGGCAAGGAACCCCACCTGGCCAGTCAGTGAGGCGGCGGTCAGCCAGGGATTGAACTCAGACCCTTGCGCTTGCCAGGGAAGCACTTATTCCACTGAGCCATCTCCCCAGCCCAAGGTGGTGGTCAGCCAGGGACAATGCCAGCTTCTTGCAGACCATAGCCTTCCAGGCATCAACCCTGTGAAAATCTTGGTCTCTGCACTAATGCAAGACTGAGGCAAGGGTTCCACCTTCCCAGCTGGCTCCCTTTATCCTGGGAAAGCCATGGAGCCAACTTTTCTGCCAAGTCCCTCTGTCCTGCTTCAACGTCTGCATCCCCAGGCCCAAGTCTGCTTTCCTTTGCCCAGGGTGGAACCCAGGGTCTCACACTAGCCACGCCCCCTCCCATGGAGCTGCACCCCAGCGCTCAGGTTCTGCACCTTTGAAGTCTAAGTCTCAGTGGCCGCAGTGCAGCCAGTGACAGGAGCACTTACTGGGGAGCACAGGTAGATAAGTGTGTGTCCGCCACTCTGCCCAGCTGGACAGCCCATATGCAAGAGGGACAGACCACAAGGACATGAGCAGAGGAGACAGGGAAGCCCACATATGCCGCTGCTGGCCTACGCAGACCAGCTGGAGCACCTCCGAGGACAGTTTACGGTTATGACTGAACACGATATATACATGTTTCCCATCAGCCCAAGGGTTTGTTGCTATGGGACCTCCCACGTTTGGAAAGATACTTGGATCTGCTCAGTAACGTGAAGATGAGAATCCTCTTTGATGAGCACTGGGAAAGAAAAGGCCCCAGGGCCCGAACATGTGCTGGAGGAGGTGCCTTTAGGTGCTGACAGCTTGATTCCGCTAAGGGAGCAGAGCAGATGCATTTGGGGAGGGCAGGGTAGTGATAAGGAAACTGCGGGCAGGCGCCGTGGACCTGACACGGCTGAGGGGAGATGGGCTCCCCAGGGGAGACTCCGCAGAGACTGGCAGCAGGAACCTCACAGACCAAGGGATGCAGCAGGTTCGGCTTTGCGAGGAAGGACGATCCATAGGGTCGAGCTCCAGGGAATTCACTGCAGGCTTTCTGGACACCCCACCTGCGCGGCCGCCTTTCACTGGGGCTGGAGATGCAGGAACCCCTGGACCTCCCATGTGCCCTCTTCTCCGCCTGATGACCCCTCTGGACAGACGGTGCAGCATGCAGAGCAAGGGCTGGACACACTTTCCTTGCCTGGGCCACACTGAGCAAAGAGAAGTTGTTTGGGCTGCATGTAACTAACATAGTGCTACCCCAGAACAATTTATTCTGCAAGAAGAATCAGCTCAGGGCTGGGGAGATAGCTCAGCAGCATAAGCACCTGCGTAGCAAGCACAAGGTCCTGAGTTCAATCCCTAGTACTGCATTTTCAGAGGTTGAGACAGGAGGGTCTCCACAAGTTTGAGACCAGCCGGGGGTGGGGGGTTACAAAAGTGAGCACAGGGTCAGCCCGAACAGTGTAGTGAGACCTTATATCAAAATAAAAATCTGCTTTTAATCTAGTTCACTGAATGAGTACTGCTATTTTTACATGTAAAAATAGCTTCATTACTTGGAATTGGTGAGTTGGTCCTTAAGAAAAATGGGATTCTACCTCTTATTTCCTTTTGAGCTTTTTTAACCACAAATATGAAAAGGAGGTACTTACTAGCTTTGATAAAAACATTTCCACTACTCTGTGACTAGGTCAGTGCTAGTGACTGATATATGATAGTGCCCCTAACGTAACTAAATTAACAGTGTTGCTGCTTGTAAGAGGATGAATTTGTGGGTTTATCTCAGTTGCAGGCTGTTCCTATGACTAAAGACAAAAAGTTTTGAGTTAGTGAAAACTTCTCATGCCATACAGAACTATGAAGCTAATATTAAAATACTTTGTGAATGCTGTGACCTGAGGGCTTGGTTTAAAATTTTAAGTACATTTTTATGGGTTAGTCTTAAATTTTAGCCTTTATATTTCTCTTTAAATCAGGCCAGTTATTTTAAATGCACAAGACAGTTTAGAAGTGTATGTTCTTTATAGGAACTTTAGAAAAGAGAAGTATATATACACACTAATTCACTTTTTAAGAAGTCTTCTGCCACTGTATTTATACTTAGTAATAATGAGCTCACTTTTGTTCTGAAAGTTTATAATTTAGGTAATTGCCATTTAAAATACTAAGTTTAATACCTGAAAAGTAAATGTAAACAATAATGGTAAGTTGCTGACTGATGATAACCAAATAGATATACTGGTGTTTTTTTATATACTGGTCTAAAAACCTACATATTAAAGTATAACCTTGATAAAAGACAAAAAAAATAAAAAATAAAAAAAATAAAAATCTGCTCCCAGCTGGGTGTGATAGCAGTACTTTGGGAAGCTGAGACAGGAGGATCACAAGTTTGAGCCCAGCTCAAGCAGTGTAGGGACTTAGCAAGACCCTGCCTTAGAATGTAACAGGGAGAATACTGGGGATGAGCTGAGTGTAAAAGGTAGAGAAGCAGGAGGTGGGAGAGGGGAGCAGGAGGTGGAGTGGGGGGAAGAAGAGGAGGATGAGGAGGGGTGACATCAACTACTTTTTTGGCAGAACCAGGGATTGAACTCAGGCCCTTACGCTTGCCAGGCAAGCACTTATTCTACTCAGCCAACTCCCCAGCCCCTTAGAAAGGATTTTTTGTACCAAATTTTTAAAACTTCCTCTTCAGGTGCCCGAGCATTGCCATGGAGAGTGGCATTTCTGGCCAGCAGAGAGGTACTGTGCGTAAT
Source organism: Octodon degus (assembly GCF_000260255.1). Taxonomy (NCBI): domain Eukaryota; kingdom Metazoa; phylum Chordata; class Mammalia; order Rodentia; family Octodontidae; genus Octodon; species Octodon degus. The sequence goes on from NW_004524578.1 coordinate 2,021,204, forward strand.
AACTGCCTACCTGCCTTGCGGGGGGAGCTCGCTTCCAAAGCAGCTCTTGTGGCCTCAGGGTGAGAGCTCATTTGAATATTTTTCCTGAAAGCCTCTAGGGCCTTCCTGCCTCAGGAATGCTCGCTGCTTCCTGCTTCAGGTGCTGCTCATCCAGTCAGCCTGCAGCAGCTGCTTTGCAGCTGTGGATGGGGGGCCACGTGCACCCCTGTCGTAGGGGATGGAGGCACTGAGACCCCTGGTGCTAGGACCTAACAGCAGAGGACAGCAGGCCTGGCAGAGCCTAGCTGTGACCCAGGGTACTGTGTTTGTGCCCTTCCAAAAGCGTTAGGGTACTAGATATTGTGCTGTGCTTTCTGCCCAAGAATTTAAGAAATGACTTTGCTGCTGTCACTCTGACACTGAAATAACAGTCTGCATATCACTCAAAGTCTGTGGGTGGTAAAATCGTGGAAATACTTATTCTTTTCCACTTGGACTTTCAGGACATTCAAACACTACTAATAAATTTTCTGGACAAGGAGGAACAAGTCCTACATGGGTCCCCCGAAGTCAAGGAGGGAGGTGACCTGGCAGGGCCTCGTGGGTGGTGCCCTGAACACCAGAGATGCCTCAAACTGCGCAGCCCTCTGGGACACCTCTGCAGAGGCACCCTTCAGATTCGGCGCATAGATCTCTCCTGGCAATGGTCCCTGGGGTCCAGAGGGAAGAGCAAGTTTAAAGTCCAAGCCTCCAGTGGCTGGCCAGCCCAGAGGCCCTCTGTCTGGCAGGAGAGCGCATGGCAGGAAAGTGGGTCATGTGTGGGAAACTTGATCACCACAATGGCGGTGTTGGGGGGTGGTTTAGGACCCGTAAGAGGAAGGTCTGGTGGTAGGTTCCCAGGTCAGTGAGGTGACACCCTTGGAAATGGTTACTGTGGCTCTCGTGGGACCCCTGAGCAAGCCCTCTCAAGAGTTGTTATAAGGGGGAGCCAATCCAGAATTGCCCCCTGGATTCCTGTTTGGAGATGCAGTCTCATCTTCCCACACTGGTGCCACCATGTGACACCCTCCCCTTACCGGAGACTGAACCAATGGGTCGCCTCATATTGGACCTGGCACCTCCAGACCTGTGGGCTGAAGCAACCTCCCTACCTAATAAAGTAAGCCAGCTGAGGCATCTTCAGAGTCATGAAGCAGTGGCCTGCTGCAGGCAGCAGCGGTGCCGGGGGAGTCGCAGGTACCTTCACTTCCACTAAGTGAGCCAAGTAGAGCGAATCCACCTGCCTCATCCGCCCACCCAGCAACCCTCCAGCAACTGGAGAGCCGCCAGGATATAAGCAGCACTTGCGAGAGGCATCAGGTCGCATAGTTGGGGCCACTTTTAGCCTAGCGGAGACTGCTGGTATTGGGAGTAGAGCTAAGAAATGTAGGATTATAGGATTACTGGGGTGAAATGCAGAATCCAGGGACTCTCGAGGCCAGCTGCACAAATGGGTGGAGGACACCTTCTTGGGCTGGGATAGCAAAGGATGGCTGTCTAGAAGGAAATAAAATAAAATGAAGTGAAAGCTCCTCTCGACTCACCCTGGCCTCAGCTCTTCAGGTGGCTCGGGAGACCTCGATTTCTGAGATAGACTAAAGAGAACATGTATGCTGTGAAACTGCAGGAGCAGTCGAGGATTTCTTATAGAAAAACAAAAACCGCTATGCATCAGGTTATTTCTATGAGCTTGTTCATATACAATGTCCAACTTACAATGTAAAAGATAAGGAGCCAGGGAGATGGCTCAGCGGAATAAACGCTTCCCTGGCAAGCGCAAAGGCCTGAGTTCAATCCTCGGTTCTGCAAAAAAAAAAGATAACCAAGCAGTCAAGGAGACAAATCAAAACAAATGAAGAAATGAAGTGGGGGGGGGGGAGAAGGGACATAAACAGAGCCACATGAGCTCTAAATAGTAAAGTACCACAGACTGACTTTTTAACTAATGTGCTTACTACTTTCCAAGACATAAAAGATGAGGACTCTGGTGAACTCAAAACTCTTTTTGTAAGTGGCATAGCATAAATAAATAAGACACGTCAAAATAAGTATACATGCATGGCTTGATTTCAGTCACATGACATCCTGCAACGGACAAAACTGTATGGACAGAAAACATATTGGGGCTATAAAGTTCACAGGGATGGGGAAGCCTGGGGCGACCTTCATGGTCACGGAACCAACCCTCTGGTGCTGGAGTTGGGGGCTAGGAACCGCTGCGTCTGTCAAATCCCACATCACAAGAGGGCATCTAGAAAGGTGGGGAGCCCCACGAGGAGATCCGGGTGCATTAGGAGGTGCCGTCAGTGTACACACACTCATGCGGCCTTCGTGCACCAGTAGGGAAAGCAGCGGCGCTAAATAACTGCGCGGACGCCTTTGGACAGGAAACTCACAGGACAGCGAAAGGCACCCGGCGAGTGAGCAACTCCGCTCCGCAGCGGCGGGGCTAAGCAACGGTGCGGGCAGTTCGGTGGAGAGCCGGCTTGCACTGCTGCGGGCAGCTGGGGCCGGCGAGGGAGGCTGGTGGGCGCGTCCTGGTGGGAGCCCCGGCGTGGATTCTTCCTTTCTTTTTCCTCTTTAAAGAGTTACATTACATGCCCTCTTAGCGCAGCCCGCAGCGCGTCAGTCTCATAAGAGTTACACTGCAAGTTATATTTTCAAACTTTAATCAATAAGGAAAATAACAAAGCAGATAAAGAAGCCCCCAAAACAGGACAGTCATTCATAGACACAAGATATGAAGAGCACAAGTTCATTTCTAGCAGATTCAATCCAACTCACACATTTAAAATACGAAGTACATTTCAGTGTGTCAAGAAGCTGACCACATTCAACACTGCGGCAGAAACGGTACTTCCGTTTCCGATCATGGCATCGACATGCATGAACAGTAAAACATGGAGTCTAGGGGCTAGCCAGAGAGCTCAGCGGGTTAAAGCACCTGCTCAGGCAGAAGCAGGGACCGGGGTTCAATCCAGGGTGTGCTGAGCCAGCCCCACGCCCAGGGTGTGCTGAGACAGTGATTGAGACTGGGCCTGGTGGTGCGCACCTGTAATCCCAGCGCTTGGGAGGTGAAAACAGGAGATTCACTACGCGTCCAACATGTGTAGTGAGACCCTGTACTAAATACATTTTTTTTAAAAGGATGGAGTCTAGACATGTAGCACCATGAATTAATAAAAAAAAATAAACTTTGAAAAGTAATACCCGCATATCACCCACCCACAAGTGATGTAAAGGAGTAACATCTTAAAGCAGGTACAACTTGATGTCACGGGCTACTTTCCTGAAAACAGGAAAATCAGTCCAATCTGTATAGTGAGACCCTGTAGACCCTGTACTAAATACATTTTAAAAAAAGATGGAGTTGGACACGTAGACTACTGTCTCCCACCAGTGGTCTGTTTTCATCTCTTCCAATGCCTGCTCCAGTTGCTGAACTAAAGGAAGCAGGGTGGCTGGCTCTGCCTGCAGGACGCTGGGAGTGTGAATGCCACTGTGACGGAGGTACAGCTTGAAAGTCACCGTCTCGATTATTTTTCTCTCGATGCTGGGACAAAACACCCTACCTCCAGAATGAAGGAAGGAAAGGTTTATTTAGCTCACAGTCTGTGGAGGTTTCAGTCCATACTGGGCTGGCTCAGAGGCAGAGCAGCACATGGCAGAGGGCAGCAGCTCCTGGTGGCAGAAAACAGCAAAATAGCAAGAGCAAAAGGGAGGAGCAGCGACAACAGCACCAGAGAGTAAGCCTGCCTCCCTTAAGTTGCATTCAGGCTGTCTGCCCCAGGCTGGGTGCAGCACTCACACCCATAATCCCGGCACTGAATCATGAATTAATCACAAACTCTAGTAGAAGTTGTCCTCATAACCCCACGAGGCCTTGGGGGGACTACTGGACATAAACCATTGCAACCCACCGCTGGTTTAATCTGTTGCCGGAGACTTCTGCTTGCTAGCTGTATATCCAGCCACCATTCAAAGCTGTGGTAAGCGGAAAGGTCAGATGCCAGCTCATTTAGAATAGTTCTGATCTCCTTTCTGTTGTCCAGATAAAGCTGAAGCAATAATTTAATTCTTCAGATAATCTGAAAACAAAAACAGAGTCTTGGAAATCCAGTTCAGATATCGTAGCTCTGAGCTCTCAAGTGAGGAGACAGCAAATGCTTCCACACCGTGCTGGGCACCGTCACGACTCACTGAGCTTTCTGGTTGCGGCTCCCTAGATCTTAGCGTTCCATCCTCGCCTGGGAAACTCCGCCGCAGTCAGCACAAACTCCGCGACCACCGCGCTGTCCACTTGCGGCAGGAAAGCCAGGTGCTCCCTGTGCTCCGACAAATCCAGCAGCTTCCCCCCGCCCCACCCCCAGTGTGTATTCTTGCTTCGCTCACTGCGAAGACAGAGGGACAGAAGCGTTCAAAGGCCTGTTGTATGGACAGCTAAGGGCGCACACATGCGTTTCCTAGCTCTGTCCACCGAGGGGCGCTAAAAGCAGTTGCAAGGAGCACACGGTGCACCCAGGTAACGGTGACTGATAACCTTTCCCAACAGAAAGAAACGGAGCTCCTTAGAAAAATGGCTGTTCACTCAGGGCACAGCCGCTGGGGCAGCCGCCTGGGCCCTGCTTCCCGCTGGACCTGGGAAGCAGGCCGGGGAGGAGGCAGAACCTGTGGCCGGTCTTACCCTTCCCTGCAGCCTGAGTTGGGGGAGCCTGGCCAGCACGGCTGGAGAGGAGGGTGTTGCAGGCCAATGGGAGCGCCCTGCACCACCAGGTCACGAGGCTTGTTCAGTCACCAAAAAGCAAGGTCATTGTCAGGCTGGATGACATGGAGCAGGGCAGCACCCTACACCACATTTCTATAGGTGAAACTGACCATACGTCTCCCACAAGAGCAAGCAAGACAAAAGATCAAGTGATTAGAAAAACGTGGGTCTGAATGTGGGCGCAAGTGGCCAAGAATCTTTGTTCTTCCTGGTACTTTACTAACAATGAGTGGGCAACTGTGATAGCACACAGAAAGGATTTCTGTGACTACGAAGGCTACAAAACACCAGCACGAGGAAACCCAAGGAAAGGCTGGAGGGCTGGGGTTTTGCAAATGAAAGTATGTTAATGATATACAGCTGCGCTGTAAATCCTCCAGCTGTTGCAATGAATTTTGTTAAAGATCTCTAGCGATGGGGGCTGGAGAGATAGCTCAGCAGTCTAAAGTGCCTGCTTAGGCAAGTGCAGAGACCAAGGTTCGATCCCCAGCACCACATGTCATGCCAGCCCCAACCCCAGGGCAGGCTGAGCCAGTCACAAAAAAAAATCTCCAGCGATAAACTCAGGGTGCCGCCAAGCTCCAACAGAGGAGAGCTCAGGCCAAGTACCTGAACAGATAATGTCACAGTTTATAATGAGACACTCTTGTGACCAGTTTATAAACTTAAAATAAATCAAGTGTTAACCTTTATGGGACAGCTGCAAAGAGTAATCACTTTGATACTTAAAAATAAACTGCATTAAGCTTTTTAATAAGAAAAGTTAATAGCACTTATTTGAAAATATTAAGTCTTACTGAACAATCTGCCTTCTCTAGTTCCTTCCAGACTAAGGTCTTACAAAGCTGTGGGTAGCATTTTCCCCCTAATGCTTCCTCTCGGGCCAATATCCAAGTTGCTTGGTACAAAGGGGATGGAAGGCACTCTCAGCTGCAGAGATTCGTGACCAGCATTGCCCTCCCTTTGAAATGACAATCTCTTCCTCTAGTTTGTCAGAATACAAATTAGTGGCACAGATGTTCAATTTCCGATATTGTCTATAAGGGCAGAGGCTGTGGCCCGTCTTACGCTTCCGCCACAGCCAGAAGGAAGGGGCCGCCCTCCCTGGCTCCTCCCTTCCCTCTCTGCTTCCTGGCTGCCGTGACACCAGCAGCTTTTCATTCACCACAACGCTCTGGCATGCGGCTTCCACCTGGCGCCAGCGGACCATGGACGAGATTGCAAGCCAAGAGAAACCTTTCCTCCTTAAATTATAGATGTAGATTATCACACCCCCATGATAAGAAAGTGACTACCACACTGCTCTGGAGATTTGTGATGCTTCTAGCAGACAGCACAGGGATGTGGGCTGTCAGGCACGGTAGGTTCCACTGGCAAAGTGCCCTCGCTGCCACCCTACCCGCCTCCAAGCCTCACACCTGGCAGTCTGTCAAAAGATGGATCCATTTTTCTCTGGGGCTTTGGACAGACTACCTACCCCCTATTAGACAGTGGGGACAGAGCTGTCTGTGCTGGGGCCACCTAAGGGAGAAATCCTTCCCCCATCTAACACAGTCCGCACGATCCTGCAGTCTGCTGTGCCCGCTCTGCCTAGATCATGGGCCAACCAGCGGTCAAAGTCGGCACGAAGTAGCCACTGGGATCTCCCATCAGTTTAAGCTACTTTTGTCCAGAGCCAGTTTACAAAGAGGTAGGAACTTGCTACCACAAGATCAAGAGATAGAGGCCTGCCTGAAGAGATTTGGAAACAATTCTATAATTTTTTTCCCCAGCCTTGTTAACTCATTGTGTGGCCTTTTCTGGATCTTAGTTGACAACTTGAAAAGAAAGAAAAGCCTGGAACAAATAGCTATCCACCAACTGCCTTGATGAGCAGGGACCTGCCGCCTCGGATCCAGGAAGTGTGGCTCCTGGACCAGCTGAGCTGTCCTCCCCGTACACCGGCTCGGGGTCACACCTGCAGGCCAGCTGGTACTTGCAGGCACCATCCATGCTCAACTGTGATCGGGTTTGCAGGCTGTTCATTGGTTACAGCCCATGTAGGTCTCACAGGGACCCAGTCTCTAACCAGGCATGAGAACTCTGGGAGGAGACTACCCAGTCCTGTCCCCCTCCATTCAAATTCTATCTAGCACAGAACTGAATATCTGTTGATAGAGGGACTACAGGGAGGGAGCAGGAGACAAAGGCAAGGTCCAGGCTCTGTAGGCTCACAGCCTCACAGTCGTGAGGTGACCAGGCCAGTGACAGAATCAGCACGCTGGTTGAGTGCATTTCAACAACATCATGGAGACTTCCAGGAAGACGGCAGAGTGGTAAACAACACAGAATGATCCTCCCTGAGAATTAGTGTCCAGACTGTGGAATAGAGTAATTAGAGGAAGAGAAAGAGGGAGGTGGGTCCCCTGGACCCAAGAAGGATCTGAGCAAGAATTGAAATCCATGGGGAGAGCAAGGAGAGAAACTTCCACATAGAAGGAGGTGGTGGTGGGCAGTCAGGACTCACTGCATGGAAGGGGCAGTTCAAATCCACGGACACAGGGACTTCTGGCAACCAGAGAGGCCTCCAGGGAGTGACCCAGCCATGGAAGGGGCAGTGGACATGGACAACTGAAGTGGCTGGCCATGAGTAGTAGGGATGGGGCAGCCCATGGGAGAGGGTGGTTGGCTGGGAGCCATCTTGGTGAGGGATCAACCGAACTCAGAACTCAGAACCACTGTGGGTCCATCCAGTGGCTTCCAGCAGACGTTAAGCCCATGGAAGGTATATTGACTGCCACAGGCTGAATGGTCAGGTTCCAGAGTGATGACCAGAAGCCAGCCTAAACTGCAGGGGAAAGAAAAGTGTAGGCTTACTGAGATTATCCAATACTCTGTTGTAAAACTCTTCTTGACTTGCTGGGGTAAATCAACACGGATCTGGACTCTGTCTCCACATGTTGTCTACCAGGGACAGCTAAGACAAACTTTAAAACAGAAATTTTTCTCTTTCTCTTCTTTCTTTTTTTTATGTATTTGGTAGAGGGTCTCACTATGCAGCTTGGACTTGTAGTGCTCCTCCTGTCTCAGCCTCCCCAGAGCTGGGGTGACAGGCGTGCGCACCACACCCAGGCTCAGTTGGCAGCTCAACGTGCCCCAGGGGCAGGGCTGGCAAGGCATGCGGTCGCAGGGATGGAATCCCAGTCCCTGTGCTTGCCTGAGCAGGCACTTAGTCTGCCAACCTATCTCGCCAGACTAGTCTCTCTCTTCTCTTGCTTTTGGGAGTTTTTGTGGAAGGAGTTTGGTTTACTTCATTGTTTGATTTTGTTTTTTATGTGAGTGTGAGTATGGCTTCTAGTTTTTTGTTTTGGGGTTTTTTTGTTTTTTTTTTTTATTGTTGTTGTTGTTTTGTTTTGTTTTGTTTTTGTATTTTAGGGAGGGGTCTACAGGGTGTTCAGGATCTCACTACTAGATCACACCCATAGTGATCTGCCTGTTCACAGCCTCCCAAGTGCTGGGATTACAGGTGCATGGCACCATGCTCAGTCTCAATTGCCATCTCAGCACACCCCAGGGACAGGGCTGGCAGGGCAGGACTGGGGATCCAACCCCCAGCCCCTGTGCGTGCTTGCAGATGCTTTAATCTGCTGAGCTATTTGGCCAGCCCTTGGCTTCTAGTTCTTTTGTGGTGGTTGTGTTCTGTTGTTCCTTTTGTTTGTTTCTTCTCTTTCGCTCCTGTCTTCTGCACCGGTTTCCCAGAGTCTGCACAACCCTGCTGTGTCCTCCAGCCTTGCCTCTAATCTCTTTTTCTTCTACTGTTTCTCTATTTTTTTTAACCAAAATCACTTTTAAATTCCTCCCATGATAAAATTGGCATTCTTCAGGCCTATTTACTGCATTCAACTTTCCAGTTTGTTTTAGATTTTGTCATATAACCACAAATCTAGTTCACACAGTTAAGTGTGGCAGGTTAATGGTAACCTCTGTTTGTTGTGTCCAGGCTGTGTTTGATGCTACTGGTATTGCCAATTGTACCGATTCAGCCAAAGCACCATAATCATTCTAACCAGCTATTCTTCCTGGTATTCTAAGACTTAGATTGACTAAGAGTCATATAAAATACTGTGGCACAGTGCAAAGAACCAGGGGTTGGGCCAAACAGACAGCAACTTCTCATTCCCAACAAATTGAAGAGGTAGGATCTTTCTTTTATTTTAAAGAGAAAAAAAGGGCTGGGGAGATAGCTCAGTAGAATAAGTGCCTGCCCAGCAAGCGCAGGGTCCTGAGTTCAATCTCTGGTACCACAATAAATAAATAAATAAATAAATACAATGATATAGAATTTGAAGGCAAAATAACAAGAAATTAACAATGGGTAACACATTGTGTATTGATACCTTCAAAGTTATTCCTCAGATTAGAAGATGCAGGCATGCAAAATTGATCAAGCAATGTAAGCACAAACCATTTCTTTCAGTGAACTAATAGAAATTAGTACTGTAATTGTCTTAACCATCTTGTGTGTATCTTAGTTGCTTTTTCCTTTTCAGCAGTCTCTTGCCCTTTCAAAATATCTATTGTACATTTATTTATTTATTTATTTAGTACTCAGAATCAAAATCATGACCTCCAGGCA
>NW_004524578.1:2034953-2038711 GCF_000260255.1 Octodon degus
GGATAAATCAAAGAGTTCTTTGAAAGATTAAATAAAAGTGGCAAACCCTTAGCCAACCTCATCAAAAAAAGGGAAGAAGAAACTCAAATCCATGCAATTAGGGATGAAAACAGTAAAATCACAACGGACCTTGCAGAAATCCAGAAGATCATCTATATCTACTTGGAGAACTTGTGTTCTAATAAGATGGAAAATGCAAAAGAAATGGACAGACTGCTAGATATATACATATAAATTGCCAAATCTGAATCAAGAAGACATAAAAATCCTAAAAAATAAAATCCCAGGAGTCAAGAAAAGAAGGAAAAGGGACCATGGGTGACACTGCTACTTCGAGGCACCATACTCCAGAGTGACATGGAAGGAGGGGCACACAGGGAGCGGTTTCCTCCCCAAGGCCAAGGTCCACGAGGAAACACAGAGGAGTCTCCATGCCAGGCAGCTCAGCCTCCACCAGGCAGCAAAGTGAGCCTGAGAGAAAAGGATCTGCCCGCGGTGGCCAGGTTCAGAAAAGATCAGGAATCAGCGAATACCACGTTTAGTGGAAGTGTGAGGTGTGATTGGCAAATATGGTGAATGTTTAAAATTCTTTAAATCACAATGAAAGACATATTGCCAAGGATCTGCCTGAAATGACTCCCCTTTGCTTTGAACACACATCTGCCCCTGTTCTGCCGCTTTCTGAAGCGGTGCTGGAAGTCCTGTTCCACGAAGGCCTTTGGTCACACCGTCATGGCTACTTTGATGTCCTGAATTGATTCAAGATGTGTATTTCTCATGGTCGTTTTGACTTTGGGAGAGAACCTGAAGTCACATGGTGCCAGATCTGGTGAACAAAGTGGCTGAAGACACAACATAATATTTTTATGAGTAGCTTCTCCGATGCATGGTGCTTGCCAGCTGTGTTCGCTGTATTTTTTATCATACCTTGTAAAGACACAGAAGAGGAGTCCAGACCGCTTCAGAAAGTGGCAAGAACGTGCAATAAGGACGTTCCGAGTGAGGGGTGTCGCGAGGGGGTTAATGACCATGCATCTTTTACTGCAAAAAATTTTTAAAGTTAAACATTCCTTGTGTATTTTAACCACCCCATGTACTTGGGATGCACTTATACTATAAAAATATATTTTTCATTGTTTATGGGATATTCAAAATCAACTAGGAATCCAGTGTTTTCTCTGCAAACAGTAGCCTGGGTGACTCCTGAGATACGCGTGTCCTCACCTCTGGGCACAGGGGTAGAAAACGTGCCTTGCTTATTTAGGCTGAGGTACTATTTTGGAAACCCATCTGCAGCACTGATGGCCCGGGTCCTCAAGTCTGAGCCACCTCCCCATGAGCGGGCACACAGCGCTGCATAAAGGGAAAGACTGCCCAAAGCGCTGTCAGCACTGCCACAGGACCTGGAGCTGCAGCGACAGGCCCGTGGGGGCGGGGCTGTGAAGGCCTGGGAGCAGCAAGCAGCAGCAGGCAGGCCTGGAGAAGGCCAGGAGGCAGCGCACCACGTGCTGGAGTGCGCAAAGGTGGCAAGCACAAGGCCATCCCGCCCGGCCCCCACAGCCTCGCTCCTGGGTCCACTCATCTACAATGGAAATTAACTCAGTGCTGCAGAGGGGTGGGAGGTCAGGGTAGAACAGGCCCTTCAGGGCGCCTTCAGCCTCCAGCCAGGGCCTCAGAAGACTCTCCTGTGAGAGGGCTTGCAAGCCTCACACCTGCCCAGGTGTGGAAATGGACAGTGGTGGCACATCCGACAGCCCCCTGAGGCCATGCGGTCTAGGCCCAGGCTGGGCCCCAGGGCCCTGCTTCCTCCAGCCCCAGGGAGGGAGCCCAGCGTGGGTCTGCACCTGCATCTGTTTCTGGCAGAGTCTGTGCCTTTCCCTCTGTCTCTTGTATGTCTCTGTGCATCTGTACTTGTGTGCCTGTGTCTCTGTGCGCCTGCATATGTATGTGTGCCTGTGTGTCCACACATGTGTGGGTCTTTGTGTATCCGTGTCTTGTGGCCTGTCTGCAACCCATATACCTGTGTGTTGGTCTCTGCTCACCTATGTGTCCGTGCTTCTGTGTGCTCAGGGCGTCGCCTGTGTGCCTAGGTGTGTCTGCATGTGACTACACACACACGCTGGGCTTGTGCATGGATGTTTCTGTCCCCCACAGCTGCCCCTCAGTCTCTGTCCTCAGAGGCCAAGGAGATAGAGCCAGTGTCGCATGCACTGTAGTTGCAGGCAGAAAGCCGCTGGCTCACGTCTAGGACCAGAAGGCAGCCTGTGGGCCCCTCCCTCTACTCCAGGGGCACAGATGCACTGCCCTGCAGTAAGCAGGGGCAGGTGGGCAAGAGGACAAACACGGTGAGTCACTCCCAGATGCAGCTCAGACGGCTCCTCGGGCCAAACCCCACCAGGCTGAGATGCGTGAGTCTGGGTTTGTCTGGAACCCACACAAATAAACAGGAAATTCTCAAGCAGCCCATGAAAATTACATGCAAAGAGCTGGGCGAAAATGGATAGTCTTCAGGAAAAACAGAGCTCATGATTTGCGCTTTCTTCCCAGGTTCTCTTTCTCGGAGATGTTTTTGGAAGGCTGTGAATGGATTTCAAACATGTGTCATAGAAGGGCCTAGGAAGTCAGCTTCAAAGGGTTGGATCTCAATTTAGTTAAAGAAAACAGAGAGATGTGGGGAACTGGGGTCTGGACAGGCACACCCAGGGCAGCCGCCAAGTCTTTGGGGTGCTGAAGCGGGTGTGTGAGCAAGCGTGAGGGTATTTATGGGGTGTTCTCAGGTCCCTGGGCGCACACTGTGCACACGTATTGAAGTATCCTGGCCTCCAGAAACCTGCACTCTGGAGTGGTCACAGGCCACCGGGTGACACTGACACTGCACTGAAGCTGTCTTGTGGTGGGCCGGAGCCTTTCCTAACGTGCCGTGAGCGCTACTGGAGTGCACAAACCCTGCATTTGTCTTTGCTTGCTTGTGAGTAAGCCCTGTAGAAGGCCCCCGTGCGCCGGGGGTCTGAGGCAGGAGGATCGAAATTTGCAGCCTGGCCTGGGCAACTTAGCAATGTGGCAAGAACTTGTGGCAAAAAAAAATGTGAATAGATTAGGGATGTAGCTCAGTGCAAAGGCCTTGGGTTCAATCCCAAGTACAAGAAAAAAAAAAAAAAGTCTTCCAGAGAGCATTACCAATTCTCACGCGTGCAAATGTGTTCCAAGAGAGTACAGCCCATCAACGAGTCCACGCCTAGCATAGCCAGATCCAAGCAAGAGACTGCAAACCTCAGCTGAACACCCTCCCACAAGAGTGGAGAAGCAGGACCAGCATGGCTGAGAAAGCGACGTGGACCTGCACCAGCCCCACCCTAGGGAGGATGAAATGAGCTGGGGCGACGTTTGGACACCCAGCCAGGTAATGTTCATATTCTATCTATCTGTCTATCTATCTATCTATCTGTCATCTATCTACCATCTATCTACCTATCATCTATCATCTGTCTGTCTGTCTCTGTCTGTCTCTCTCTCTGTCTGCCTGCATGTCTGTCTGTCTGTCTCTCTCTGTCTCTGTCTGTCTCTCTCTGTCTGTGTCTGTCTGTCTGTCTCTCTCTCTCTGTCTGTCTCTCTCTGTCTCTGTCTGTCTCTCTCTGTGTCTGTCTGTCTCTCTCTCTCTCTGTCTCTCGCTGTCTCTGTCTGTCTCTCTCTGTGTCTGTCTGTCTGTCTGTCTGTCTGTCTCTCTCTCTCTCTCTCTCTCTCTCTCTCTCTCTCTCTCT
>NW_004524578.1:2038811-2050800 GCF_000260255.1 Octodon degus
TCTCTCTCTCTCTCTCTCTCTCTCTCTCTCTCTCTCTCTCTCTCTCTCTGTCTATCCTACTGGGGATTGAAACTTTGCACTGAACTACATCCCCAGCCCTTAGACAGACAGGATCTCTCTAAGTTTCTAAATTACCAGTCTGGGCTTGCACTTGCCGGCCTCCTTCTTCAGCCCCCCAAAGTGATGTGGACGCCCATGGGGCTTTACTCACCTGCAAGCTGGCCAGGAGGACCAGAGGCCCTGAGCCCAGCCTCCTTCTTGGACTCCCGGCCCAAGGGGCAGGGTGTGGCTGATGAGGACCAGCTGCTCCAGGAGCAGTAGTGGGAGGGAGTCGTGTCTCCTGCTCTTGGAGAAGAGCAGGGTGACTGCAGCGGGCGGCAGCCTGATTCCTCGGCCTCCGTGCTCCAGAGTAAGCGTAACTCGTCCCTCCAGGAAGCATGATGGGACTGGATTGCCGCAGTGGCTATACTGGGGGGGGGGGGGGGTTAGACCGCAAAAACAGATTAATGCAGTTACCGTGGGGCTGGATTCGTTTCTGCGAGAACAGGCTGTTGCAAAGCCAGGCCACGCTGTGTGCCCTTCTCCTTTGCTGCTGCTGCTGCTGCCTGTCCGCCCACTTGTCTAACATAAGCTGAGGCAGCACAAGGCCCTCCCCGGAAGCCTAGCAGGAGCTGGCACCATGCTCAGACTCGCCAGCTACCAAGGCAACATAGAGGTCAATTCTTCATAAATCGCGAAGGCTCAAGTGCTGTGTTATAACAACAGAAAGCAGATGGAGAACACTTGCACTCTTTCTCTTCGAGTTCTGGATTGCCCGTGCAAAATGTGGCTGGAGTTCCCGAGCTGTCTTCTGTTTCCCACTCTACATCCTCATCAGGGCCAAGCCGCCCTACTCAGGGGAGTGGAAGGGTAGGAGTTCCACACAAGGGCAGGCAAAGAATGCTCCCAGCAAGGACACAAGGTACTTCTGCTGCTTCAGGGGCGTGTGATGGGCCCCCCAGGACTCAGGGCCACTGTGTGGCTCCCTTTGCTGCCATCATCCTGGCTTAGTGCCTGACCTAAACGGGTGGCAGCCTGGCATGGGGTGCCAGCAGAGAGCACCTGTCCTGAGGCCATGGGCTCAGGCCCAAGTGTGGGAGACCAGTCACGTGCTCTGGGCCCCTCGCCCAAGACTCCACTTTCGCTCGGGGCTGTCTGAGGCCACTGCGAAGGCACACCAGGACTCCTGCTTCCCACTCACCCTGCCTGCACCCTCCTCCTGCAGTACCTGTGTCTCTGCCGTGACTGCTCAGTGAGGGGGTAGTTTGGGTGAACCAGGTTCTCTGCAGTCACATAGAAGATATTCTCTGACCATAATGGCACCGAGCTAGAAATCAATACCAGGAACACTGCAGGAAAACCAGTAAATCCTGAGAATTAAATGGCTAGGCCAAAGTAGTGCGTCCAGAGGAAGCCTCAAACAAAAAAATGTAAGCAACATGAAATAGAGCAAAAATCATGAGGATGGATTCATACATCAGCTTGACTGGGCCATGGGGTGCCAGATCTCTGGGTAAACGTTATTCCTGGGAGCATCTGAGAAGTGTCCTGGAGGATGTTAATGTTCAAACTGGTGCACCAGGGAAGGGTGCCGACAGCTCCCCAGTGTGCAGCATGGGGGGCATCATTCCGTCCGGTGAGGACAAAACACCTGAAAAGGGCAGGGAAGTCTGAGCTAACGCCGCCTCGCTCTTGATCTGGGACACTGGATTCTTCTGCCCCAGAGCTCCTTATTGTCAGAGCTTCTCTGAGCTCAGCACCATCATCTCTGCAGCTCTCAGACACCTGAAACATCCCTGGCTCTCCTGGCCTCCAGCCCGCAGGTCTCAGCCTCCATAATCCTGTTAACTGGAATCATAATGTATGCAGCGTAATGATATACTATCTATCCCTGATCAGCTGTGTTTCTCTGCAGAATTCTGACCAATACAAAAATTTGAACTTGGCCTATCCATACACAGGAGATGTGGCTCAGACGGTGCCAAGGGCAGAGCTCATGGCGCTGGAGGCTTACAGGGGAAAGCAGAGGTGGGGCTGCTGGCGCAGGGACCATGTGACAGCTCCCTGCACCGCCTGTCTGTGTGAGTCCGCGGTCCATCCGTGAGATGTTAACTGGTCACAGGAAGGCTGACCTCGGCTCATAGCTTCCATCCACAGCCAAATGGCACCATGGCTTTGGGCCGCAGGTGGCACAGGGCATGGTAGCAGCAGCATGCACCGAAATAAACCACTCACATCACCGACCACGAGGCAGAGGAGGGAAGAGGCGGAGTCTGGAGGTCCTAATGTCCCCTTCACGGCCACGTCCTCCATACCTACCAAGGCTCCCCAGGCCTCACCTCCTTCCTGAAGGATCTGTCTTGGTTACTTTTCTCTCGTTGCTGATACAAAATACCTGACACCCAAAACTAAGGAAGGAAAGGTTTATTTACCTCTCGGTGTGTGGAGGTTTCAGTCCGTAATCAGTTAGCTCCAAGGCAGGGTGGCGTGACACCAGGCAACAGTGCAAGGCGACAGCAGACAGCAAAAGCAGCAAGGGCACATGGGGGAGAGCAGGCCTCTTTTCCTTCCTCATGTTGTAAGCAGGCTACCACCCCAGGGCAGGTGCATGTAGCACCCACACCATCTCCATGCCCTCCTCTTTGGAATGATTTCTTAAAATATGTGCTCTTTATAATTAACATATGCTGTATTTTTTTTTTTTTTTTTTTTTTTAACTTGATAAAAAAAAAAAAAAAAAAAAAAAATTAGCAAGGACACAATTTGCACAAGCTCAGAATGTTTACCAAGTGAGGAGCCTGGCCCCCTGCTGAGTCTCGTGGTTAACTTATGAACCTCTCAAGTTGACCCAAGGTATCAACCCTTACAGGCTCTGTCACCTCCCTCTAGCACAGTGATCTGGAAACACAACCTTCAGCACAAGGCTCTCCAGGGACCTTCAGGGTCCCAACCTTTACAACAGTGAAATTGGTGGGAAAAAAATCATGCAGTAAGGATTGTGAACACACAGCAAAAGAGAAATCGTGGGTTCATTCAGTGAAAACAGCAAGAGTCTGTGGTACCCAACCAAGCCCACTCCCTCTCTCTTCCTCCTAACTCTACCAGACAGAGGCGTTTTCAGATAAGTGCAGCAAAGCGCCCAGGGCTGCCTTGCCCTGGAAAGCCAAGGGCGGTGAGCCCAACGGGAAGGTCAGCATTTCTCATTGTGACCTCAGATGTCTCAGCCTAAGTCCAAGGTGAGCACGAGCCGGAGGTGGGGTTTCCTGTGTCAAACACCTCCCATGAGATAGAGGTTCTACGTGGGCGTGGTGCCATATGTCTCTCCCACCGGCCCCTCAAGCATCCAGCTCCTAAAGGTCCCCACCTCTGACACTAGTTGAGAAATACATCTTTGTCCCTATACCCAGTTCAATAGCTATGGCTCAGAGATTTTTCTGAGAAAAGTAAGCAGGGAAGCTGAGTAAGAGACGCTGGGAGGAGAACAATAATCACCCTGGGATCAGACTAAATACCAGAACTGACCTCCAGAACCATTCCTTTCAAGGAATCCAAAGTGCATTGCATTCGACCATAAAGCAATTTACACCCAAAAGCATTGTTACAAATGACACAACAATCGGCAGGCAATTAATGGAGCTTATTAGCTGGATGTGCTTGGAAAGTAGCGAAGATGCCTACCCTTCAAACCACTGCCAGGACAGCGGCTGGTGAGTGCCGAGGCTGCCCTCCCTGGGCTTAGCAATGTCGACTGTTTAACAGTGGTGGAGAAGGTGGGAACAGAGTTTACTCAAACAATCCAGCCATTTACTACATAAATAAACAGGACAAGAGAGAGCCCTTTGTGAGCAGTACTCAGCATTGTTGCAACTTATTACCAGGGGCCGGGGAGACAGCTCAGTAGCATAAGCCCCTGCCTGGCAAAGAAAGGTCCTGAGTTTGGTCTGCAGAACAAAAAGAAAAAAAAAAAATGAGACATGCAGCTAAGTAGAAAAAGCATAATCCGTACATCAATAAAAATAGAGGGATTGGGGCTGGTGAGATGGCTCAGTGGTCTAAAGCACCTACTTGGAACAAGCTTAGCAAACCACAGGGACCATGGTTCAATCCCCCAGCACCACATGCCAGCCCGCCCCGCCCCCTGGTGGGCTGAGCTGGCCACACACACACACACACACACACACACACACACACACACACACTAAATAAATAAATGTTAAAAAAAATTTAAAAAAAATAGAGGGATTAAGGTGAGGAGATAAGTCAGCGATCTAAGCGCCTGCCTGGCAAGTGCAAGGACCTGGGTTCAATCCCCAGTACCACACGCCATGCCACAGTGCTGGCCACCACAACTGGGCATGGTGGGGCCCACCTGTAATCCCAGTGCTGAGGAAGCTGAGACAGGAGGATCACTGGGAGTCCGAGCTGCGTCGTGAGATCCTGTACCAAATAAATACATAAACAATAGATTTTTTTTAATTAAAAAAAGAGGGATTGCCTGCTGCTAGAGTGACTCAATGTCAACTTTAGTAAAGATTTCAAATTAACCATTACAATATGTTCAAAACCCATGATGAGAGAGGAAAAAACGGATGTCAAACTATTAAGATCAAGAATGAAAGATGTATTATGTTGTCTAATAGATATCAGAATTCTAATAAGAGATATGAGGGACAGACTATGAAAATAGTGAATTAAAGAAAGGCTCTGGATATGAGATTAATATGGAAAATTCAATGTTATTTCTGTTTACTAGCAACAAATGGAAAAGAAATACAATGATTTACAACAATGTATGATAACAGTAGTACATGAAATAGAGAATATCAAAGAATGCAGATAAATTTTAAAAAACACATGAAAATGCTGGACTTGGGAAGTGCAAGAAGTATTTATTCAGATGGGCTCAGCAGTAGGCTTAATCTGGCAGAAGAAAGAATTAGCAAACAATGAAATCAGCAAGTGGTACGCAAGCCAAAGCACAGAGAAAAAAAACGGATGAAGCCAAGTGAAGAAAACCTCGGAGTCATACCATTAAGTACACTGATGTGCACATAGTGAAAATGGTGAGCAGAAAGGAAAGGAAAAATATTCGAAGAAATTATTACCGAAAACTTCCCAAGTTGATTTTAATTAAAAATACAACAAATACCAAGCACAAAAATGCAAAGCGATCGAAAATGTATTATAGTGTAAATAGTAAAAATGCTGACGGCAAAAGGTAAGTATGAGATTTTGAAGACAGCGAGAGAAAAACAACGTGTAACTTTCGAAGGCACCCTCACGAGATGAGTAGCTGATTTCTCTTCATGAACAGCGGGGACTGGAATAGTGAGTACCGCACTCAGCGCCGGAGTGAAACACTGCCAACCAAGACAGCCAGCAAACACATCCATCAAAAGTGAAGCTGAGACAAAGGAATCCCCACAGAAAGGAAAAGCAGGTTTTGTTCCTTGCAGACTTTGCAGCCTCCAAGAAAAGAAAGATTAAACATTGAAGGAAGTTTTCCACACTGAAAAAAATACCTTTAGATAGTAATTAGACCACACACACACACACACACACACACACACACACACACGCACACACACAATCAGTGGTGGTACTCACATTGTGCAATTATAAAAGGCACTATAAATTCTTATATTTTCTTTTTGCTTAATGTAAAGAGCAATGGTATAAGATGATATCTATACAGTGGGCAGTTGGGTACATGACATAGAAATAAAGTATATTTTCCAACCACCGCACAGAAGAGGCCATGGCAGCAAAGCTGAAGGTCAGAAAGGAGGAGGCTCCAGGGGGTAACCAGACCTCACAGGAAAGGATGAAGAGAACCAGAAATAATAAGCAGAACTGGTAGCATGGCAGGAGCTGCACATACATACTCCTCTTGATTCCTTTCAGACAGAATTACAGTCCTGTGATGTGTAAGGCCGCCTCGCTTGCCAGCTGCATAGGCATGATCCAGTGGGGTCATAATGGAGCTGAAAACTCCCACTTCTTGTGACGCTACCAGTGTCAGCAGATCCTCAAACGGTGCACTAGCCACGTGCTGGGTCCAAACGCTAGTGTAGAGCAACCTACTGCACCACCAGTTGTATAAAAGGACAGCGCTCAAGGTTATGAACATGACCACGATATCTGACGGTAACACATGACTATGTTATTTGTTTATGTGTTCGCTATATGATAATTTTGTCATTGTTTTTGAGTTCTTCCTCCTTCCACAAAGGGTACAGCAGTGCACAACAGTGTTTAGGCTTTGCGGTCACCCACCACACACCCACTACCTCACCCAGAGCAACTGACTTCCTACCCTGGAAGCACCCTTCATGTTAAGCAGCCTGCGAATGTGTGCCACTTTTTATCTCTCACATGTTTTGTTTATTCTGTTATTTCCATGTCTAGATCCACACGTATCTAGCATGGGTCGCTACCATCTACAGTATTCAGGGCAATAAGAGCCATAGACTTACAGCCTAGGGGCAATGGGCTAGGGATGTTAGAGGCTGGGCCACCCACGTTTGTGCAAGTGCTCTGTTACTACACAGCCAAATCACCTACTGACACTGCGGCAGAATTTCCAAGACACTGGCGAGACCAGGAGGGACTTGCAGAGGGAGGGCTTCAGCGGCACGCAGTCCCAGCCACTAGAAACGCTCGAAACCAGGCCGGGACGCCCGGCCCAAGCGAGGGCCCTCTTATACAACTTGTGACAACAGGAAAGGAGAGCTACAGAAGCTAAACAGAGGCCGTCGGGCGTCCTGGCAGCAAACCCACTCTTAGCCTTGAGAGGAAGCACATCCTGCGCAGCTCGGGCTGTTAGGACTCTGCAAGGCGTGTTCGTAACCCCACGTGCTAGCCTCAGCGTGGTGTTACCCGGCGTGGCCCCGGGAGCGAGGCGACTCTGTGAGAGGAGCGCCTCTCGGGGGCAGGAAAGCGCAGGCTCCGGGAGGAAGCCCAAGTCTGCATTGCTGAGGGAGGGCCTGCCCTAAGAGTTGCGCCCCCTGGCGGAGAAGAAAGGCTGCGCTTCTCCCTGAGTCCTCCACCACATTTGCAGAAGAGTCCCTGTCAATTAAGCAAAGTATGACTATTTACAAAGAACAATTACAACGATGTATCTTTAGGGTCATAGGAGAATGTAGTGTGCAGAACAACAATGTTGTTAAAAGGGGAGGAAAAGGAACGCAGGAGCGGTGTTTCTGTGCACCACTGGGCTTAAAGGTAGCGAGAAAGATGAACTTGCTCTTCGGAAGCCCAGCCCTGAAATACGGCAGGGCAGGTGTGAGAGGCGCCGTGGGGAGCTTCTAAGGAGCGCAAAGGCGTGGACGAAAGCGAACGAGGTGAGTGTGAGTAACTGAGAAGAGTATATGTCAAAATAAAAGAAAAACAGAATACAAATAAAGATTAAAATAAGACAAAATATATAATTTCATTTTTCTAAAAGATATAAATTTCCTTTTTTTTTTTTTTTTTTTTTTTTTTTTTTTGGTGGCTGGCTCAGCCAGCCCTGGGGGTAGAGTGGCATGTGGTGCCGGGGATTGAACTGTGGTCCCTTCACTTGCCTAAGCTTACCTAAGCAGGCGCTTTAGACCGCTGAGCTATCTCACCAGCTTTAAGAATTTTTTTTTTTTTAAGCTGGCTCAGGCTGCCTTGAGGGCAGGTCTGGTAAGCCACGTGGAGCTGAAGATCGAAGTGCAGTCCCTTGCGCCTGATTGGGTTTGCCTGAGCAGGGGCTTAAACAACTGAGCTAACCCACAAACTCCTAGAAGATATAAACTACAAAATCACTTCCATGAACGTCTTCACATGTGCAATACTATTCCACTAAAATACATGAAAGGCTTTAGGATACAAAGAGAAATTGCCACTGTGGTGGGATATTTCACCATCTTTCGTGCCTTTGTTGTTGTTGTTGTTGTTCTCTCATTGGGAGCTGAGCTGAGCCCAGGCCTCCACACTGAGCTGCATCCCCAGTCCTGACTTCACATTTTGGGGTAAAGTCTCTCTAAGTTAAGCTCTTGGCTTGCTGTCCTCCAGCCTCAGCCCTCGGCTTCCTGGGGTTACACGCTGGGCTGCTCACACTTCAGTGGAGATATCTGTTATGGTCTGGACTTAAAATATCCCACCAAGGTCATATCTTAAGGTGTAGTCACCAGCCTGTGTCACACTTGGACAGTGCTACAACCCTTGGGGCATGTCCTCAAAGGGGATGATGCAAACTGTGGCCACTGTGATGCAGGCGAGATTAACTCCCAACCTGTCAGATGTCAGATGTCCACAACTGTAGCCCCCTAACATCCAGGAATGAAGTCTCAAACCTAATGGAAGGGGGTTTCACTGGAAATGCAGAGAGAAGAATGGCTGCTGGACTTCCAGGAGAGGTCCTGGGTGGGGTGGTCCCTGCGCCCCTTTGTCAGGGTCATTCATTCAGCAAAGTCCCAGCATGGGCTACAATGTGGGCCAAACCACAACCAACCTGAAGGACTATAAATGTATCTGCTTGGCTAATATTGGTCCAGTCGGAAAGCAAATCTCATGGCAAGGCACATGGCAAGAACGCATACATGTTTGGTAAGGATGGGTTCAGATGCTCCGGCCACCCGCCTGCATGACTGGTGCCTGCCTGGGCTCCCTGGACCAGGGGGTGCTAATTATAATCTCAAGTTACTGCTCATCCCTCAGGGAGGCTCGCAGACCTGGCCACTGCATCTTTGCCTTGAGCCTGGCCTTCTTCGGCTGAGCCTCCAGCCCCAATTCTGATGTCTTATGCGTTTTTCTGCGACTTCCTTAGAGCCAATTTCCCTTCTGACTGTATATTGATTTCTACGTCACTTAGTTGCTATAATTGGAGTATGTCTTCAAAGGGAACAGTACAACCCAACCTCTACCTCTCTCTCTCTCTCTCTCTCTCTCTCTCTCTCTCTCTGCTTCCTGACTTCAATGAAAAGCATGATTATGATTTATGTCTAGATCCCCCCCAAAAAAACCTCATGCAGCCATGGGGAGCAGGCTGTTTTTCCAAGTGGCTCAATCTAGAGTGTGGGATTGATTCATAGTGCGATGCTGGGAATGAGGATGCTGGGATTAAGGCTGCGTGATTGCTGGGTCAGTCCACAGATTGGATTGGCACCACTTCAGTTCTGGTAGGCTGAGTCCAACATAAGGGACAGAAAGAGCTTGTCGCGCTCTCCTCTTGCTGCTTTCGGTGCCTTCTGCTCCAGGAACTGTTGCTCCCAGGCCATGGCCACCCTTCCTTGGAGCCAGCTGACTACAGACTGAAACTTCTACAAACTGAGCCATAGAAACCTTTTCTCTTGGCTTTGGGCATCAGGTATTTGTCGCAGCAATAAGGACAGCAACCGAGGCAGCAGCTGTGTTCTCCCACGTTCTTCTGCCGTGATCCGCTGCCTCGAGCCAGAGTGATGACTGAGTGACCACCCACAGAAACCGCGATACATTTTTTTCTCTTTGTATGTCGTTTACTTTAGGTGCTTTCACAGAGGTGAAAATCTAACTAAGCTAGCCGTGTATAAAAAGTCAACAGGAACACACAGGCCTTGAAGAATCTAGCGAGCCCTGCTGATTTACCAGATGCAGTGGGTGGAGTCTTGCGCCACCACTCCTGGCACAAAGATTTGTTGAGGGACGTCAGTTATCACCTGAATCCTTTGTTTTTATCAATAAGAATTTTGTCTGGGGACCGAACACAAGCTGGCAAGCAGGTGGAAGTGGGGACACCCCCGTTGGTGTTTTTCTTGGGCTCCTTCGTCTGGGTTTGAGCCCCTAGTTTAAGCGAGGGAAGCCAAAGTTAAGGGGAAAGAAGGCTTCCTTGAGTAATCTGGTAAATTTCTGGCCATGGAAGGTAGTCACCTAACTGTTAACCAAAAAGGATTAGAGATCTGCTTGGAGAATGAAGGGTTCTCTACTCTGTCCAGTGACAAACTGCGGCTTAAACCCTGTTTGTGCAGTCCTGGGGCCTTCTGCTACTGCAGGGAGATGCTTTGTGGCAGATGCATCGCCCCTGGCAAGGGCGGGTGGACCGGCTGATCACGCCTTCACGAGTCCTAACAAGGGCAGGCACATTACTTCCGGGTCGCAGCCTCCTCACCTGCGAACCACCAGCGCGTCACAGTTTATGTAAAACCTGACTCCACTCTTTTCCGCTTTTAAGCAGTACTTATGAACATTAGGGAAAGCAGAACGTAGTCTGAGATATTCATGCCAATTACCAAAGATTAATTTTTAAAATACACCATAGGTAGATCGTATCTGTATTTTCAAAGTCCAGCCCCTTGAAACCTAAAAATGAAATCATTCTGCCAAAGAAACGACAGCTCACAGAGAACAGGAACTGCAGTCGCCTCTGCCAGAAAGCTGAGGAAGCTGCCTGGCAGGGCGAGACCTCCACCCCAGCCTGTATTACCAAGCGCGAAGGAATGAACGTAAAGCAGATGAGTGGTCCACAGCAGAAGCCTGCAAAACAGAAGTGGGGTGTGAGGAGTGCGTCTTAAAAGACGCCCACACATCAGGAGGAAAACAAAAGCAAATGAGCCAGCAGGCCAAAACTTGTGACCTAGGCAGGGGCGCAACTCAGTGGAGATCGCTTGCCTCACCAACATACTTGAGGCTCCAGCGTCGAAAATCAAGGATTCTGTCTTCATAAAGCTAAAGCCGGCTTTAAGCAGACTGAGGACACTGTTCCAGGCCACAGAGTGACCTCCAGCTCCCCTCCTGCTGTCGACATAAGGGGGCCTCTCAGAGCTCCACCTGCCTCCATCTAATGAGCGCACAGAGTTTGTGTGAGGTCAGCGGGAGCCCAAAGGTCATGTTCCTGAGCCAGGACCCTGGGCTCGGGCTTCCTGGTAAGCCGTGTCGGAAAGCAGCGTCTGGTATCACTTTGTCCGGTTCTAAATCCGCCCTCCACCTCCCCCCTAATGGAACTGTTGAGTAATTTTGGAGAACTTGGGCTGGGTCATTTGTTCTTGCCAGTCTCGGCTTCCTGGATCAGGCTCCTTCAGCACAGGGGAGCAGAGTTACCCCACACCGTGCCACTCCATACCCCTCAAACCCTGAGCACCCCAAGCTGGCCCAAGACAGAGAGAGATGTGGGAGAAACTCCAACCAACACTGAGGCCTTTAAAAACAAACTCCCTTGGGGGGAGCCCCACCCAGTCTTCAGATTCATGAGCAAAATAAATGTGGGGTGTTCCTAAGCCACTAAGTGTTGGGGTGACTCGCTGCATGCCACCACTAGGAAAGGGCACTCAGGACGCAAGCGCACAGTTCGAGGCCGCGAGGATGGCAGTGCCTGAAACTGGTGTGAGTGTTCTTTAATTTTAAAAGATCCTTAAGATAATAATAAGAGCCTCCCAACCCCCAACTGTGGTTAGGCAAGTGACACAATGTATGTAAAGTGGTCTGTGGCGCATAGTAAGTGCGCAGGAAGCACCCCCTCTAACCTTCCTCCACACCAGCCTTCTTTCCACCCGCTCCCCACCAGCTCCCCTAACCCTACAGCAAGTATTCAGCCAGTAGTACAGTAGGTGACTACCTGCCCTGTCCTTGCAGCCTCTTGAAGGACCTCAGAGGCTATCTGTCTGTGAGGACTCACCCGGAACTAATGTCCTTTGCTTTTTCCTTCCTTCCTGCATCTCCCCTTTGTATTAAAAGTGGTTTAGATGTATTTTCAAACTCTTTCTTGAGCTCGGCCTCGGTTCCCCTCCGAGTCCCCACCCCACAGCCAGCCCACCGGAGGGTCTGCTCCCGCCCTCAGCCCAACTGCCCACCAGAGCAGCAGCTCGGGGGCAACCCCCGCCAGCCAACCTCCCCTAGCCCAGCCTTGCCCGCACCCCCAGCCATGAATCTCTTCCGATTCCTGGGAGACCTCTCCCACCTCCTAGCCATCATCTCGCTACTGCTCAAAATCTGGAAGTCCGGCTCTTCGTGT
>NW_004524578.1:2051166-2097716 GCF_000260255.1 Octodon degus
GCTCCTTCACCACTGTCTGGATGATTTATAGCAAGTTCAAAGCTCCCTAGGGTGGGAACCGTGACACGGTTCGAGTGGAATTCCTTGTTTTTCCCACGGCCGTCCTTGCATTCCTGGTCAACCATGACTGCACCCCTCTCGAGATCCTCTGGACCTTCCCCATCTACCTGGAGTCCGTGGCCATACTGTCGGAGCTGTTCATGGTGAGCAAGACCAGCGAGGTAGAGACCATCACCAGCTACTACCTGCGCTGGGCGTCTACCGCGCGCTCTATCTCTTCAACTGGATGTGGCGCTGCCACTTGGAAGGCTTCTTCGACCTCATCGCCATCGTGGCTGGGCTGGTCCAGACAGTCCTCTATTGCGATTTCTGCTACCTCTACATCACCGAAGTCCTCAAGGGGAAGAAGCTGAGTTTGCCTGCATAGCCCTGGTCCCGCTTCCCGCTCCTCCTTGGCGGCAGTGAAGGCAGTAATAGAAGCAGAGGAAGGTGACACAAGTCAGCGCCTTCCATCCAGGAGTGACTTTTTAAAGAACCCGCCTCTCCCCGCTCCCCAGGCCTGCTTCTGCCTGGCTTGGGGGCTGACGGAGGGAGGACCCAACTCTTGGGGCGCTCAGGACCTAGGCCGTTTTCTAGTCCTATGCCTTTTAAAGAAGACAACAACAACAAAATCTTTCCACTATTTTTTTTTTTTTTTTGAACTGGGAATGGAACTCAGGACCTCGCCCTTGCTAGGCAGGCGCTGTACCGCAGAGCTATACCCCAATCACTACTTAGGTTTTGATTCTGATGAATCCATTCTCTTCTACTCTCTGGCCCCAATTTTTTATAAACTCTTTTGAGCATCCCATGAGCAGGGACAGAGCCAGAGATCTCTTCCCATCCTAGGCCCCTCCTACTAGCCCCAGCCCTCCACTGGATGCCAAACGTAAATCTGGCCTTTCTGCCCCTACTACAAGTCCCTGGGTAGGTGACAGTGAGGAAGGGAGCCACCCAGGAAGGTCTCCTCAGAGTTTTCATAATAATTTTTCCAGGATTTGGGTTTTTTGATCTTGTCTTGGCTTTTGACAAATTAGGGGAGCCCTGGGCTCAGGTGTGGGAAGGGGACTGGCCCATGGGTCCCCTCAGCTCTAATGTCATGTTTTTGTACAGAATTTGATAGTTGATTCTTTGTTCTCTTGAAATAAACAGGGAAATGATAAAAATAAAATAAAACTGTTTCTTGTTTTTTCGAGGGTTGAGGGGCTGTTTACCAAATATGTCTCCAGGTTTAAAAATAGCTTCTGGGTCCTGCTGAGGCTGCCTTTGCAGAAGGCTTTGGGCGAGCCCAGCTGCGGGGCTGGTGCACAGCCCCAAGGCAGGTTGGCCCGCAGCTGCCCTTCCTGATAGGTCACCATGACCTTGCGGTCCAGCTGACTCTGGCTCCAGGCTTTGGCTTGCCTAGTGAGGCTGCGCCGGGGATTGCCAGGCCGGACTGTCCAGTTGTCCTGCAGGGAGACCACATCTGGGCGGACACAGCCTCAAGGCTGGCAGTCACTGCCTCCCCATCGTGGACGAGCGTCTCAGTCCCGCGCCTCCCGGGCGTGAAGCCGGGATGGTTCTGCCCCAAGTGGGCGGGTGGGCAAGTGAGGGTCCACAGGCACGAAGGGCGGAGACCGGACCCCAGCCTCGCAGCCAGGGAGCCAGGCTGGACGCTGGGGCAGGAATTTGATGCTGCCTTACAGGACTGGCCGGCATGTAGGGGTGGGACTGGGAGACCCCCTTCCGCCCAACAGAAGCTCACCCTGGTGCATGTTGAGCAAATGAGCTGGGGATAAGAAGAAGCGAGGTCCAACAGGATGAATCCCAGTCTGCTGGCAAAGCCTTGGAGGGTGGGAAAGGGGACCGGGAGGTTCCTGGAGAAATTGCGCAAGAATTTCAGAAGGAGGGCTGAGTTTAGGAGAGGGTGGCGACGGACATTGTAACCACAGTTAATAACAGCCCAACACACACTCGCAAGTCGCCAAAAGGGCTACATTTTAACTGTTCTTGACACCCGCGCTATTTAAGGCAATGGATGCGCTAAGTAACTCAACTGAGCCTTTGCATGTCTGATACGTCAAAACATCATGCTGTACAGTAACTAAATATCAACTTTTGTCAATGTATAAAATTATTCCAGAGACAAAGCAAAACCCAAACCCATGCAAATTGGAATCTCTTCGCAAGCATCCCAGAGTACCTCACAGCAGGACACAGATTCCAAACACTGAGAGGGTGACAGGCTCCCCTGAAGGCAGCCTGAGAGCGGGGACCACGTGGAGTCTGCTGACAGGGAAATGCCTCCCCCTGGCGGCCACAGGCGGGACTTCAGCGCCCGGTGCAGGGCCAGTGTCTGTCACCTGACCCCACTGTCTAAGGGATGCAGAAGTGTCACCTCCAGGGGCCTGGAAGGACAGACCACACATTCACAGTGCTGGACACCTCTGTCACCGAAGGGCTGAGCCTGGGAGACAGCTCCGCTTTGGCAGGGGGTGGCTGGCCGCCCGAAGCCTTGTCTGTGTCCCTGTCTTCCACAGAACCACAGACGTGGACTTTATGTCTCTTTAAGATGATGAGGAGTTGTGTGAAGCACTTAAAATGGGACAAGTCACCCCTCCTCCCGTGAGGCACACGGCCTGGTCAGGAGCGCTTCACCAGGGCTGGACTGCAGAGCTGCACGCTGTGGGACCCGGATGCTGCTGTGACCCAGGGCAGCCAGAGCGCCGCAGGGAACGGTGCCGGCTGGGCCCAAGGGGGACCAGTCGGGGACATCACAGGGACTGTGGACTCTGACTTAGGTTCTCCACTTTCTTCAGGGGTGTGGTTGATGGTCAGCCTGCCACCCTGGTGGTCTGAGGAGACCCTAAAAAATAATGAAAACTGAACAAATTCTAAAGAGAGGGAGGGAGACGGAAAAAGGAGGAGAGAGCGGAAGAGAACAACGTGAGCTGCTGGCCGGAGCTGCTTCTGAAGCTGTGACTCCGCGACACAGCCCATACGCTGCTTCTGTTTAGGTGAGTTTGAACAGTGCCGTCAAGCCGTCCCAGCTGGAAATGAGTCCTGCACAACTGACTGGCCTTCGCCTTCTTAGCTTGTATTCATGGCCCCCTACAGCCTCATGTGGATTGAGGTTGGGCGTGTGCAAGGGCATTGCACCGTGGGGGCTTCCAGCTGAGTTGGGTGGATCCCTGGGCCACGGCCTGAAGGGGTGGACCCCCATCCCCCACACCTCCCACCCTCACCGCCAACCCCCTTCCTACCCCCCACCGCACCACACCACCCTCCCAGCTTCCTGACAGCCCCAAGGTGAGCCGCTTCCTCTACCACCCCCCACCCCCAACTCCCCATTCCCCCACCCTTAACCCCCCCACAGCTGTGGAGCCGGCCCAGTATGGGTTGAAATGCCAGCCGAAACAAACCTTTCCACCTTTATATTGGGCCTGTCGGGTGTTTGTCCCAGCAATAAAGAAAGTGACAAGGTCATGCCTACAAAGCTCAGCGTGGAATTCTCCTAAACTGACTGTATTGCTCAGAGCCCTCCTTCAGCTGAAGGTAGGTCAATCTGTCCGTGGCTGAAGTCAGTTCCCAGCCTTGCTGTGGGAAGGGAGAAGAGTGTCCCTTCATCGGGGTGGACCTGGCCCTGCACCTCTGTCCTGTGTGTAGTCTTCCCTCCAGGCTCATGGACGGACATGCACGAGCCAAGGGCTTCTCAGACACCTGGAGCACCCTGGCTCTTCGGATACGGGGAGGCCCCAGGGTCTTGTGGAGTGTCCCATGTCCCCCACAGTGCCAGATGCCATGTGGGACAGGATTTGGGGAACAGAGATCTCCTGAGTGCACTTGGGTGGAGGGGGATTTCCCAGGCCACAGGGGACTGCAGCGCCAGCCCAGGAGGGCTGGTGGATGTCTGGGAGCAAGCGCAGCTCCTCTCTCCCAGGCCGGTGGGATCTGACTCACACCTACCATCTGCACACAGCCCTGTGGGCTGGTGGCCAGCATGGTCCATGGAGGGCTGGATCTCCACTCACTGTGCTGCAGACCTCAGGCTCAAAGGCCCAGCACCCCATGGAACAATTACGGCACACTTCCACTAAAACAGCACCAGGGTGTACTTGAAAATCAATTATGACTAGGTAGCCACTGGTTTTATTTGCTAAAACCTGGCCACACGAGTGGGAAGAGGAGCGCCCAGCAGGGAGAAGGGTCACATGGGAGAGGGGAGACTCAACGAGGACCTCCATGTGCAGCCCGCCCAACTGGCCAGCTCATCCTGACCTTGGGAGCTGCAGGGAGCTACAGGTGCTAAGCAAACCCTGCCATGGGGCAAGGCAGACACAAGCACCTCGCTGCCCCACTGTGCTGTCCATGCAAGGCTCCTGCAAAGCCACCCAGACACAGCATGGCTGCCACACAGCCACATGGCTTGTGCCACGGTCCAAACACTCTTCTCAGATCAGAGCCTCCCCATCTGTGGCCCTACTCAGGCAAACTGAGCAGTGGGCAGGTGAAGCCAAAGGTCCTGTGTGAGACAGGGACACACATGAGTCCTGGTGAGCTGACTCGACAGGTGCGAGCGAGGAGAGGCTCAGCTGAACGCAAGGCCATCGCCCTCTGCACATAGAAGATCATCCCGAGAGGCTCTAGGTACATCAAGCGCCTCACCATGGAGATGCAGGCTCTCCTTGTACGAGGACACTGGGAATTGCACCCCCGGGAAGCTCCGAGACCTAGGAAAGGAGGCGACTTCCCAGGTCAGCACCCAGGGTCTCGGAAGAGGCTGGACCACTGTGCTTCAGGACCAGTGCATGTGTGTGTGTGCCCAGGTGGGGCGGGGGCTCCAGGGCCACACATGGGGATGCCTGGGGCCCCACAGGCACAATTCCTCTGCAGATCATGACCGCTGACGTCTGGACATCCAGTCAGAGAGGGTGAATCACAGCGCTGAGTGTGTGACACCTTAGGGCAGGTGTCATGACACAGGTTGCAGATGCATGTGCATGTGCACATATTTACCTACATACACATCTATTTGCATATAGGTGCGTGTATATGCATCCATATACGTGCATGTGCGCATATACAGATGCTCCTCAGCCTGCTACGGGGTTACAACCACATAAATATGAAAGTCAAAATACCATAATGAGTTGAAAATGAGCCAAATAAGTGAAAAATGTCATAAATGGAAAATGCACTGGGTCACTTAGACTACCAAACGTCACAGCCTGGTCACACAGGATGCTGGCATCTGTTGTCCCCTCCCAATTGTGTAGACAACAAGGACTTCAAGAAAGGGTCAGACCACATACCACTGAGACCCACAAAAGACCCAAATTTGAAATCCAACATTCAAAGCTGGATTTAGTGACTGCGCGTAGCTCTCCCAGCGTTGGGCAGCTGGAAAGTCGAAGCATTTAAGTCGAGGCCGCTGTAGACACATACGGGCAGACGGAAGGGGAAGTGAAACATGTGGTCAATGTTCATTCTTATAGACCAACTTATTACAGTAAAGAGACATTACCAAGAGTGCTATGCTGAGCGTGCTGGGATTGAGGGCGTGCGCTGTGAGGGGCTTCCGGCAAGGCGTCTTTTACTGTAATACCTTCTTTATTGAAACATTCACTGCAGTTTCCGACCACACCAGACATACCTGCACCAAGTACAAATGTGTCATCTGTAGGGTGAACATGTCACACACGAGGGTGGGAGTTTTGCATGAAAATGGCATGCACGATAGGTACACTGCATTTACACACACACGTATGTCTACCAACATGCATCCATCTATACACTCGTGTGCACACCCTTATATGAAGCTAGCTACCATGTAGCTTTCATCAGCTCCTGCGAGTCACAGGCAGACACTTGAGCTACTCTCTGTTGTGCTTTTCTTTGAGAGAAAAAATAATGACAACCCCAGAGCTCCTTGACTTCTCAGGAAACAGGTGGACAGATGTTTTCAGCCCAGGATGGAAAAACCTGGGGTAGAAGTGGGGCGCTGGTCTGTCTCTGCAGGAAAGGGCTTAGCCTTTGAGGCTGCCGAGCCGTGCAGCTCCCCCGCCTGGGGACTCTGCCCTCCCTGTCTGTTTTGTTCATGAAAGAGCCAGAGCTGCCCAGAGCTGCCCTATGAGGCAGTTTTAGGGTGAGACTGAGCTTGGATGAGGGTCCCCACGGTGACCCCTGGGACTTCTCATTCTCACCAGGCCCTCTTCCCAGCAGCCCCACCTCAGAGCTTGCTCAGTGAAGGAACAAAACAGACAAAAGCTTTCAAGAAGCAAAAACACACCCGAGCCCGCCCGTCACACGCTTGTGGGGGGGGACACACACAGGAAGGAAGTGGCTGGGTGATTCAGGGAGGGGAACTGCGATGTCCCGAGGAGGGAATATTTTCCGACAAAGCCCTCCCTGACTGTGGTTTTGAACAAGAGTTCAGCAGAAGCTGGGCCAGCGCCTCCCCCCCTCTCCCCAACCCTCCCAGCCCAGCTGGGGTAGTTACGTCTCCCACCGTCTAGACACCGCGGCCAGGGTGGTCACCCATCCAGGGAGGTGCCCAGCAGGCTGCTGCTCCGTGGCCCAGGGGCTGGAACTGAGGAGGCTGAGCCAAAGCCGCCACTGGTCAGCAGGGCAGGGACTGCGGCCCACTCTGCAGGGCTGTGGGGAGGGACCTCCAGCAAGCTGGCTTCTGGCTGTGTGCTCCCGGCCACTGACTCACCAGCAAACCTGTTTTTGATTTCTGCTCAGAACCAGCTTGGGGCCCCAGCAGGTCCAGCCCTGTGGAGCCAGGACAGCTGCAAGTGCGACACTCCCCAGCAGAAGTCCCTTGCGCACCCTCCTCTGTGACTGCGGGTCAGCCACAGGTCCCAGTTCTGAGCCAGCCCCCACCTCCACCCCCACTACCACTTCCTGCTCCACACCCTAGCCCTCCAGGGGGCGGGCAGCCTGCTTCCCACTCCCCCTGTGCTGTCCTTCCTCCCTGTCCTCATCCAAGTCCCTCCTGGCCCCAGGGCCTGGCTCAGTACTTTGGCCTCCTTGCGAATCTCCCGAATCTCCCACTGGGAAGTCCCTGTTCCCATCAGTGGCCACCTGTCCTGCTCTGTGAGCCTGGGATGTCTTCAGCTCCCTCAGCCCCACTTCCCATCTGTAGAATAGGCACCTTGGGAGCAACCAGCCGAGAGAAAGCAGCGCGGGCAACCAGCCTGGCACTTAGGGCCAGCTCCATCACCGTCCTGCATCTGCAGCCTCTTCTGGGCAGAAATCTTGTTGAAGAAGGACTCAGGGGGCCCTGTGCAGCTTCCCTGAGAGCCTGCAGAACCTCCCCTGCACCTACCAGCTGCTCAGGGATGAGCTGGAGGGCCCAGGAGGTCTGTGGGGGCCCGGGCCAGGAGGCCCCTCATGGGTAACACAAGTGAGACAAGGGCTGCATCCAGCCAAGGGTTGGGAAGACTGCCGAGGCTGAGCTGTTGATGTGGGCATCTGGGACACCACTGGGCCCCCAGGACACCACAGTCCAAGCCCACAAGTGGACGTATACCCTAGGCCTTCCATAGGACAGAGCCAAGGACCATGTGCGCAGAAACCAGGGACCCACCCCCAGGATGGCTGTAAAGCTCTGTTTTGCCTGGGCTGCCTCGTCCTCCCAAGAGGGACAGTGGCTGGGAGGTGAAGCTGAAAGAGTCTTCCATCTTCTCCCAAGGGCTGTGAGGGAGGAAGAAAGGGGGCAACGCTGTAGGATCTGGCACTGCGCTCAGGCGAGAGAGGCCCAGAGCACAGCAGTCTCGGCCATGGGGGTAGTCAGGGCTCCTCTGTGTGTCCATAAACACATCATGCAGACCCATCTGGCCAGGGGCAGCCTGGCTGAGACCAGGATGGGCCAAGGCCACGGATGCCAGGCCCAGGACGTAGATAGACTTGCCGGGCATCTGGACACCTTAAGAACAAGTGTTATGAAGGTGACCTCAGTGGGTAAACCCAGCAGACCTGGTTTCTGTGGTGTCAGGAGGCAGGACCCCAGCAACCTGATGACACGCGCAGCTGTCAGGGGCCCCAAATAGACATCATGTGCTGGGGCCCTCCCAGCCACCCGTGAGCTGGCGTCACAAGGGCTCCCCTCGTTCACTCATCCTCCAAGACCTCGGCCTGCCTCTGCTGGTGCCCAAGGCCTCTCCGCTCCTGAGCACAGGTGGTCTTGCCTGCAAACAGCTCCCCCTCACCAGTGCCACCCATCTGCCCCTGTGCCCTCACAGAGGTTCCTCACAGGTCCTCCCTCCACGCTTCTGCACCATCAATCTACTTTTCTACCACAGTGCCCCTGCGTGGGCCAGTATCACTCCCCAGCCTAAACCAATCCTCCCTCTCTGTTTTCCTTTTCCACTGAGACGGAGAAGCAGGGACCAGGTTTGCCCTCCAGCCTGTGCAAGCAACACCAGCCACCATGCTTTTAGAGCCCATCTGGTCCTTGTCATGGCTCTGGGAGTTTATATTCCCAATCCCATGGAAAGCTATTGGAACTCTAGGGAGTTAATTCCAATGTACCACTTCCAGTGCAACCCACAGTGAGAAGAAAGCCACTAAGGCATATTGGAGGTTGTGGGGAGCCACAGGGTCCTAAATCCAGCCACAATGATGGCTAACAGGCCATCACCTAGGGCTGGGCTCAGGCTTTACTAATCCATGAAGCAGAGAGTGGCTCGGAGATGAGTGACTGAGAGTGGCAGGAAGCAGGTGAGTGCTGGGAGCTGGGCTAGGCAGGAGGCCTGCGCTCACCCTGCAGTATGCAGGGAAGAACATGCAGGAGCAATCTGCATTGCACACCCGAGATCACATTGAGTGTTTGGGGTCAGTGCTTCAGCTCT
Organism: Octodon degus; assembly: GCF_000260255.1. Taxonomy (NCBI): domain Eukaryota; kingdom Metazoa; phylum Chordata; class Mammalia; order Rodentia; family Octodontidae; genus Octodon; species Octodon degus. The sequence goes on from NW_004524578.1 coordinate 2,060,040, forward strand.
GATGAGTCATCTCTCAATCTCCAGGACGTCACAGCCTCTGTGTTGAGGCTGGAACCCAGCAACAGTGTGGAGCACAGACTCTTCATCCTGGCTCATCCTGGCTCACGCTAGGGAGCAGCAGGTGGGGACTCGAGGGAAACACTGCCCGTCCTCTTCAAAGATTACCACCAGCACCTGGGCTGGACCAACATGCTTTGCTTAAAGTCACTTGAAGGGGTAAGGAAAAGGCCTAGCCAGCTCTGTGTGTATCACTACCTGGAAGCAGTGCCAGACTCAGCAGACAAAGCGCAGACAACAAGTCCTTCAAGGAAAGTCCTCCCGGTGGTGCCCCACGGTGGTAAGAAGACAGGCAGGGTGGTGCCCCTGGGAGACAGGAAATGAATCCAGGGGCCCTGTCAGCCCGGTTCCCTGCCCTGAGTGTGCTACAGACTGCAGCACAGGTGGGGCTCCCTGGAGGAGCACGGTGGACCCCTGCAGGGAAGAAACAGCTGAAAGTCCAGGCCGACCAAGATGGCCAGAATTTTCAGGATGGAGCTGGCAAGAGGCAGCCCTGGAGATCTGCAGAGTAGCCCCAGGTACTCAGAGCAGCATGCATGCAGAGAGAACATGGGGCCAGGGCAGAGCCACCCCGGAAGTACTGCCCTTTGTGGCCACTGCCCCCATCTGCCAGACTCACTGGGTACTGGGCAGAGTACTCAGAGGGGAGCCTAGACTTAGCTCTGGGCTGAGCACTGCTCCAAACTTACCTAGCAGATCATAAAAGCAAGACTTGCCAAGATCAAACAAAGTCTAAGTAATTTCACTGCTTCTTGGGGAAGAAAAGCTTGAGAACCGCTACCTAGCATGCTGCCTGGCCCCAACCGTTACCCAGCATGCTGCCCGGCCCCAACCGTTACCCAGCATGCTGCCCGGCCCCAACCGTTACCCAGCATGCTGCACGGCCTGGTGCACAACACCAGTGTCCAGTGAGAAGGAGCAGGAGCATGGAGCGGTGGGAAGCTCCTCTCTGCTGACAGCATCGGCTCAGACCCAGCTGGCCAGTGCAGAGGGCTTCATGTAGGACAAAGCTATGCCCGGCTGTGAGAGCAGAGAGCCAAGACAGGTGGCGAGGAAGGGCCTCCCCTCACACAGTGTGAGCTCCGGAAGAGCCCCTGGTGACAAGGAGGAGGAGTGGCAGCCAAGGAAAATGTCATTGACTACACAAAGGAACCAGAACAAGGGAATCTCATCCAACCTTCCCCTTCCCCTTCCAGCAAACTCCCTTTGTCAACAAAACTACAAAAAGGGTTTTTTAGTGAATGCTCTAATCTCTCTCCCTTTCCTAGGCTTTCTCATTACCGTGAAATGTGATGTATGCCCAGAAGTATGCTGTAAGTGTAAACACTCCGGGCAACACGATTTTGTATGCAAGCACCTGCAAGGGCACTGCTGGGCTTTGTCCCGTGCCTCGTCCCTCCAGAGCCCTTCTCTGAGTCTCTGCCTCCTGGCATCCCCGTCAGCACCTCCGCGTAGCTTTGTGATTTACCGTACAAACCAGGTCCTTGCCCATCGGGGCCTAGCTGCAGGTTTGCACAATGCATAGAAATGGAATCGTGCACAGAACACGTAATATCAGATCTGGCTTTCTGTATTTTGCCTCTAGGGTTCGACCATGTTCCTGTACGCATCTGGAATTCAGTTTCGTTACAGTGTAAAATCTGTGATATGGATGTATACTTTCTAGCCTACTCTGCTATCGACAGACACTTCAGTTATTTCCATCACTGGGGTCGCCCTAGTTTGGCCCATTTTCATAAAAACCCACAGGCCCAACAGCTTAGACCACAGTCAGCCACTTGCTCTTCAGGGCTCTGGATGGCGGGCTGAGAGCAGGATGTACCTTCAGGGAGGTGGGACCCTTCTGAGACGGGGCCCATTGGGAAGCCTCCCAGTCACTGCGGTGCGCTCTGAGGGCGGGCTGTGGGGCCCATCCCTGCCTCTATTTCTTTTTTGTTCCCAGCGGGGAGGTGAATGAACTCAGCATGTTGTGCTGGCTTGCCACAAGCCTCACGGTGACAGGGCCAACCACCCATGGACTACAGTGTCCAAAACTGTGAGCCAAAATGAACTCTTCCTATTGAATAGTCTATCATTTTGGGGATACTGTACAGTAACAGAAAGCAGGCTGACACTAAGATATTGCTGAGAACATATGTGTAGTCAGCTGCGAAACACATGCAACACACATGCACACATGAGAAGATATGCACCTCCTTGTGGAGCTGGAGGTTCAAGGTGTCATATCTTTAGCCTTAATAGACACCACCACGCCACCTCCCGCAGTGGTTTACACCACCAGTGCCAGGAGTCTCGGTCACTTCTAAGACTCAACAATCCTTAGTATCATCAGTGTGTTGGTATTTGGAGCTATCTGCTTGCGATTTAAGTATAGAAGGACCATTTACATGTTGACTGGCCACACGGTTTATCTTCTCTTTGGAAGTAGCCATTTGAACACCTGCTCATTGTTATGATGTTGTTGTCCCCAAAAGCACATGCTGGAAACTTAAAGCCCGGTGTAGCGGTGGGAGAGGGAGGCCATAATGAGAGATCATCCAGCTGTGAGGGCAGAGTGACTGGATTGAGGTTCTTAGCATGGATGAGAGGGCTCATTATAAAAGGGGGAACTCAGCTCCCCCTTTTTACCTCTCTGTCCTTCCAGAGGGTGAAGTCTTCTTCCACAACACAGCCAAAGGCCTCTCTCCAGACACTAGGGCCTTGAACATGGAGCTCACAGTTGCTACAGGACAGCGGTGAATCTACGCCCGCATGCCGCAGCAGGCGGCTTGTATCACTGAAAGCTCCAGGAGGTTCACCATCACTGCTCGGGAGCAAGCTTCTTAAATTCCACAAAAAAAAAATTGCCGAGACTGTGACTCACGTTACGTTCAGCCTACTGATCAAATTCTGGAGAGGTTTCCAATCCATAAGCATGGTTAATTCCTTTAAACACAACATCTAGATTTCTTGCATCTCAAAAACTGTTTGTACTTCTATCTCTACACATGTTATACAAGTATTCCAGATATTTGATTTTTTTAATTATTGTGATAAAAACATGGCAGCGGGTCCTGGTGGCGCACACCTGTAATCCCAGGACTCAGGAGGCTGAAGCAGGAGGATCGTTGTGAGTTTGAGACCAACCTGGGCTATAGAGTGAGCTCAAGGCCAGTCTGAACTACACAGCGAGACCCTGTCTCAAAAAGACAAAACAAAACAAAAATCTGGGTTACAAAGTGAGTTCAAGACCAGTCTGAACTGAATAGTGAAAACTTGTCTCGAGACAAAAAATAAAAATAACAGAAAATCACCTTGCCGACTTGTTTAGTACAGATGCCATGCGCATCTTGCTGTGGTTTTGGGGGTTGCTGTGTGGGCTCCTGCGCTCTAGGAGGTCCACCATTGTTGATCTGGAGTAAGAGATTTGTAGGATACGTGTTGGGAAGAGGCAGACAATGTCCAAAATACCTAAAACCCCAAAACTTAATTGTAGCATCTGGTCTAGAATTGAGTCCATAACCTCTTCTGTCACAAGTGGCTTCTTTCAAGTACTTCTCTTTTACTAAATACTTTTGTTGTTGACATTGGACAAAAGTACTTATACTGGTCCATGAGAGTTAAAACCAGTAGCCTTCAGGAAGCATCTAGAAAGGCTGATGGGTAACCCAGGCATTAAATCCATGAAGTCCTTTAATTCTTACTAGAACTCCTTCAGGTCAGTGTCCTTATCTCCGTATTAGAGATCACAGGCTCAGCACAGCAAAGGGGCTTGAGTATGGTTGGCAGCGTTGGGATGGGAACCCTGATACCCCCCGAATCTACCTTCTTTGCATTTGGCTCTGCTGCCTTTCACAAAAGAAAAAGCATAGGGAGGGTATCAGGGGCCCTTGACTCTGTGTGTGTGTGTGTGTGTGTGCGCACGCGCGCACTGTATGCTTTTGTATTAGTGTCTAGCATCTCAATTTAGTATTTTTTTGTACGTTAAGTGTAGTACTGGTGGTAGATATCTTGGCTTTTTTTTCTATTCTAGGAGAGTTTTTAATCTTGCCTTTTTGAAGGACAATTTTGCTAGATATGGTATTTTTCATTAGCAGATTTTTTTTTTTTTTTACTTTCAAGACTTTGAATATAACATCCTAATCCTTTGTGTAATACATTATTTCTATTTTAAAATCTGCTAATAATCTTTTCAAAGCTCCCTGGTACATGACAAATTACACTTTTGTTTGTTCTTGACTTCAGGTAGTTTGCCACTAATGCCTCTCGGGATAGCCCATCTCTGTCTTGATCCTACTGTAATCCTTTCGGCTCCCTGAACAACGGCGCACATTGCCTCTATTAAGCTTTGGGAAGGCTGCCCACTAGGGCCTCAGGAGGCTTTCCAGTCCTCCCTTGTCTCCTTCTAAAGCATTAGGCATGTGTGTGTTGGTTTGCTTGACGGCTTCCCTTAAAGTCCTTGATTTTTCTTCATTTCTCTTTATTCTTTTTGCTCCTTGGATACAATCGCTTCAACTAACGTCTTCACTGTCACTGGTTCTTCCTTCTGCTTGATCCAGTTTGCTGCTGAGTTCATCTGGGAATTTCACAGTGCATTTGTGTTCCTCAGCTCTATAATTCCCACGTAGTGCTTTTTATAGTTTCTCTTTGACAATATTTCCATTTTCTTCATGCATATTATTTCTTTTGTTACTTGCTTGTCTGTGTTCCCTTGTAGTACTTAGGTTCTTTAAGGTAGCTGTTTTTAACTCTTTTCTGAAAATTTATTCTGTTCCTCTGATTGGGCCGTTTCCCTATTTCTTCGTGTCTTGCTTTCCCCCAGCCACCCCCTGGGATTTGTACATCCGGGAACCAGATGCTGACGCACTGCTGTGGGTGGGGTCTCCACCGACAGCCCCGCCGGCCTCGAGCTCCTTCCTGGCAACGCATCTGCTCCAGCTTGCTGTCCTCATCTCCCAAGGATGGATTTTCCTTTGCTCTGTGCATTTGTTTCTTTTTTAATTCATTGTCCCGCAGGAAAGCTGGGCTGCTAGCCCCCAGGAAGGTCTGGCACACTGGAACAGAGCTTCTGGTGCGCTGTCCTAGCGCTGAGCTTGCTGGGGTGCTGCGACTGGCGTGGGAGTTCCCACGAAGGCCCTCTGGCCGGTGCATCATCCAGTTGGCCTCCGCGTGGAGGAATGATGGCTGGGCTTCCCGGGTGACCACCCTGCTGGGGACACTATGGGACTTCGCTCTTTTAGGTCCTTATGTTTTGTATCATTTAAAGATTCAATCTCCTAAAAATTTATTTTTCTTATATATTTAGATGCAGCTGAGTTTTCGCTATTTGCTACTTAAAATCTAACTCTAAACATTGTATTAATTCTTGTACCTGTGGCCTCTTTCCTATGTACACTAGCACATGGTATGCCTCACTGTTACTTCACCTTGGTCCCAAGGGTGCATTTCCTCACAGTTACGTTGACTAGAAATCTTTTCTAGATCGCCCTCATTAGTTCAAGTATATTTTCCTCTATGGTTAATGTGATAAGATATTTTATCACAAAGAGATGTTAAATTGTTCCAAATTAACGTCATGTAACTCGGTAGTGTCCCAAATTTTCTGATCAAGGAGATTATGGGGCCAAAGGGGAAAGTGATCAATGATGTAGAGTGTGCCTAAGGAGAGTCACATGGAGAGAAAACATTCTCTCAGGCTTTCACAGAGAGCACACTGGCCAAGCAATGGCCGGGATTCATCCACATGGCTGCACTGACAAAGGTTCTACAATCTGAGGTTCAGGATCTCAGGATAAATCCTGAGGGCATTTCACTGACCTTATCAGACCCAAAAGCTACAACTCTTGTTGCATAGGTCCTGCTTTACCTTGGTCTTAACCATCCAGCAGAAAAGTATAAAAATGAAATATAAGAAGTAAAGCTATGCTATTATGTTGAGCTGTAGGGGACTCAGGTCAACAATTTCTGACATTGCCAGTCAAGCAGAAGACCCAATACTATTATGGGCTACTGAACTCTTTTAGAATAGTTTGCTGAGTTTACACACCTATAATATTCAAATAACGGAACTTAACAAAAAAAAAAAGGGTATACAGATGTATATCCATTTTGTATCTGTGTATTCCAAGTAGTTAGGATAGATATATAGTTACATTCTCTTAATGAATAGAGGGATTTGTTCTAATGGTGTTTGTAAATAGGATATCAAGTCCGCATCTTGTACAGCAATTATCCACTAGGAAGAATGTATGCAAAGTGTTAATTATTGAAACTGTCCTACCAATTTGGTTTGAAACTGTCTCATTGCTATTTGTTTCTCAATAAAATTGTGGAAAAGATAATTAAAAAGACAGAAAAAAGAAAAAAAATATTATTTGGTTTTTGTTTGGGTTTTTTGAGACAGGGTCTCATGATGTAGCCCAGGTCAGCCCTGAACTCATGATGACCCTCCTGCCTCAGCCTCTCAAGTGCTGGGATTACAGCTAAGGACCTCCCTCCATTATTGGCTTCAAACTATTATTCTGTACCATTTGAAATAATTGTATTAATTTCCTTTAATTATGTGTACTATGTAATTATGTTATATAATTTAATGTTAATAGAATCAAAGCCATTATTTTGCAGTGTTAATAACCCTTCATTCCTAATTAAACTCAAGTGAGTAATGATTTATTATGCCCCTTTATGTATTCCTGAATTTCATTTTGGGTTTTTATATCTGTATTCATGAGTATAACTGACTTATTAAATGTGCTTTTCCAATTGCTCCTGTCATATTTCACATTAATGCTACTCTCTGCCCATGGAATGACTTGGAAACATACCCTGAACAATATGTGCAAGATGGACCATTATTGTTTTTAAATGTTTAATAGGATGCCAAGAAACCCATTATAGTTTTGCATTTCATAGGACGTTTTGCTTAATTTATAAGGATTAAATTTATCCAGGGTTATTCCCTCAGAGGTATATTTTCGCACTCACTTTTTGCCAGTCCTTTCCTTGGCTTCCAGTGATGCTGACCATTGTGCGTGTGTTCACTGACCATTTGAATATCTTCTTTGAGGACCTACCTATCCATCTCCTTTTTTAAATAGGCTATTTCTCTTATTATTAAGTTGTAAGTATTCTTTTTATTCTAGATACCAGTTCCTCATCAAATATATAATTGTCATTCAGATGGTCTCATATTGGGAGAGCAAATATTTTCTCACCCTTCACCTCATCTTTCATTACCTCAGCGGTGTTCTTTGAAATATTACAGCTTTTAATTTTGTTACCACTCAATTTATGTCTTTTTCTTTTCTTGCCCATGCACGTGGTGTCGTGGTGTCGTATCTCAGCGCCCGTCTCGCGGGAGGTCTTGAAGTATCACTCAAGTGTGGTCCTCTAGTAGCTCTCTAGCTTCAGCTCTAGCAGAGTGACGTACCTCCTGGATAGCTACAACCTTTACCACAGGAAAGAAGAAAAGAAGTTAAGCTTCTTTTGGTTGAAAGAACGAGCCACTGTAGCTGTTAAAGATGAAAAGGCGGACGTGTGGGCAAGCTGGATGAGACAAACACAAGCAATGATTACTTGAAGAGAAACAAAAACCAAACCAGAACAAAACCAAACACCCTAAATTTTAAGAGCTAAGATTTATTTCAACATTAAAAAAAATTTTTTTGAACCAGGTGTGGTGGTGTATGCCTATAATCCTGGTATTGGGAAGCTGAAGCGGGCAGACTGAAAAGTCATGCCCAGCCTGGGCTTAGTGATAACTTAGGATAACTTAGTGATGACTAACTTAGTAACTTAGTGAGAACTTCCCTCAAAATAAAAACATCAAGAAAGATTTGGTGGTTGCAGTTTAGTGTAAATGTCCTGGGCTCAACTCTAAGTGCTGAAAGTCTTTTTCTTTAAAAAAAATCATTTTATAACTCTGGTTAAATAAAAAACTATTAGCTTAAGTTATTGGTGCATACACATCTGAGGTGTAAACATGCCATGTAAATGTGCAGAGTTCGTAGACCGGAAGACGTACAAGTTTGATTCACACGTAGTGAGCAGTGAATGTTCTTTTATGTGCACCGCATCTGGACTTCAGCCCATAAAAAAGTAGAACTTCTGGCATTTCTGTCGTCTATATGAAGTGCTACTGATGAGGCAGCAAAAACTTGCCATTCGTGCAACCTTGCCATTTGAAGAACTTTCTACCTCTGCTGGTTTTAATCTAAATAAACATTTTCCTACCATATAGATGCGACATGTTGTGCTTCAAGCAATAAAGCTCCTTGTGATCATCAACAGTTTCCTAAGCTTGCAAGAGATCTAAAGCTGCTCTTTGATTCTCATCAATAAACTTCATAGATCTGTTAAATGTAAAATTATGTTTAAGGCTATATGACTGGGTCATAGATTCTAAACTATGCCTCAGAAGTTAAAGTGAAGTTGACATGCAACTATGTCACTGTCGTGCAAATCCTGGCTGACTTCTTTGTATGTTAAAAGCATTGATGTCACCCAACTGCACAAGTCCAAAACACAAGGCTTAGGAAGCCAGTTTACCATGCTGGTGCCTTCCAAACTCAAACTGTTCCTAATAATAGACACTTCAGGGTCTGTGTTTATGCGTCCCTCGTTGTACTATGACAACAAGATGAGCCAAACACTGTTCCAGGAAGCCTCACCCCCACAACTAGTCACATAGTGGAAAGCTTCTGTGACTAAAGGGAGCACATTCTACTTAAAGGGACTCAGATTCCAACAAAACTAGATTTTTATATCCTTAGACTGCTTTGTTAACTTGGTTTTGTTATTTCTCTTTTATCTTTGTTTTACATTTTCTTTGTGAAACTGTAACTGTCGCTCGGAACATGCTCCGGGAGTAGGGCTTCCAAGAAATCTGATCGGGATTTTAACAGGATGGGTCATTCACCAGCAGGCACATGGTTAGGAACCCAACTCCTGTGTCCAGAGGAGACCACCATTAATATTAGGTCTCACTGCTTCTGCTTCAAGACTTGTGGAGCTGACATTCTGGGAGTTCAACAAGATTTGGGGACCAAAGCTAAGAAAGACAAAAGGGCTAAGAGAACAGCCAATAGTTTGGCCCTTGCCTTCCAAGGTCAGCCAGGACCCAGCAGGCTACAGGACCTCTCCAAAAGGGGCCTGCCACTCTGGGGTCACTCATCCTCCTCTCAGGGAGCTTGCAGGAACTCTGGGGCCAGAGGCCAACCCAGGCGGTGTGCACTCCGCAAAGAGGAGGGTCCTTGGCGAGGGCAGTGTCCCACAGCTTCTTCTAGAAGCTAAGTGATCAACAGAGCCCCAACCTAACCTAGTGGGTGACAGTGAGGGCACTAAAGTTTCTTCACATGGCCCCAGAAGGAGTCCCTCAAGGGCCCTGACTGATCTTCAAAGTAAACTGGAGTTTAATGTTGATGAACATTAAACTACTTGGTCTTCAACACTCAACATGAAAGTCTAACCTAAGCAGAGAATAAAACAGTCAATACTAGCATAAAAATTAGAGGAGGATCTTTGTCTGTTTTTCCTTAAAATTAAGTAAAAATAAAGGTTGCTTGGGAGAAACAGTGTAGATACAGGCCACAGAGGGACAGAGAACAAACTCCTGGCCCTTAAGCTGTTACTAAAAGCACCATTTGTGGGTTTTTTTGTTTTGTTTTTTCCTGAAATAATCAAGAACTCTTTACTAAGCTTACAAATACCCAGCCGGTAACTAAGAGTAGAACAAACCATTGTTCATTATTCTGTAAAATGCTGGGTCAAATGCTTCTTGGTGGCACTACGTAATAACCACGTTGGTCAAGGAACAAGGTTTATCTAGTCTGTCTCATCTTCCTTTCAAGGCAGAGGACACTAAGATAAAAGTAAGTAATTTTCAAGACGCACAGGGGCATCTGATTACCAGCGCGCACAACGTCCGGCTCCAGCCCGCGCTCCTCACATCAAGCCTGCGAGCCTGAGGCCATCGGCCCTGGATCCAGTTACCAAAGTCTCAGGAAAGGTGACATCTTGTGGGGTTGAAGCTGCACGAAGTCCATTCATGGGGCAAAATCACCCCTCCCCCAGCCACGAGGGTCTCTGCAGATCAACAAACCCAGGCCTGAGATAACGACCGACCAGACCCCAGCCAGCAGCATCCGAAAATGGATTTCTGTTCTTTTATGGGTGGGCCAGTCCGATCCTCTTCATCAGATCCTGCCCCAGCAACTCAAGCTGGAGTCCTTTTTCTGTCTTCTCTGTTACTTTCCAATTAAAGCTTCTGCCTATAAATTTAGGCTGTTGTTTTAGTTTAAATTCCTTTTACCCCTAAAGCAGGGACCCACACTAGTCCAGGATACCCCATTTCTTCAGCACAGTTGGCTAGGGTTTACCGAGAGCAACAGGAAGTCAAGGCTGGATGAAGAGTCCTGAGCTCCTCCCCTCTGGGAGAAACCCTCTCTCTGCCTGGGAGCGATGATGCTGTCATTCTGGGTTACAGCAATCCACACTGGAGTCTCCAGAGGGCAGATGACAGAAACCATTATGTGTCACACACTCCAGGCTTCCCTCTGTCTGCAGAAGTTCATGCTTGAAGCGCCTGCTTAGGCAGATACAGGGACCGGGGTTTGATCCGCAGCCTGCTGTGCTAGCCCCGCCCCTGGATACATTGAGATAGCAACTGGTGCGCACCTGTAATCCCAGTGCTTGGGAGGCTGTTAACAGGAGGATCACTACGAGTCTCATCTGTGTAGTGAGACCCTGTAGATCCTGTACTAAATACATTAATAAATAAATAAATAAATAAATAAGTTCATGCTTGGAGAAGAGATGTCTTCTGTCTCGGCTTACCCTTAGGATCACTTTCACCTTAAAGGAATTCATTCAAAAATAATTTCACTTTCACATGGCTGTGGATCCCTGGGCTCCTCAGGCATATAAAAGAAGTAGCTCTTCTCAATTTGTTCTTTTATAAATTGTGATTTGACCATGGCATTGAAAATCTTTGGCTAACCCCAAGTAATGAAGATTGACACCTAGAATCTTTTTCTGCAGACTTGAAATCTTTGGTTTTACGGACCATTTGGAATAAATTTCTTTCTGTAAGGTATGGTATACAGACTGAAGTTCATTTGTGCAGATGAATAGTCAATTATTCCCACACTATTTGCTGAAAAAAAGCATCCTTTCTTCATTAATTGCTCCTTTTAACTTTATTGAATATCGATGGACCACAAATGTCTAGGTCTAATTTTGGACTATATTCTCTAAAATTGTTTTATTTTCTATTTGCTTCAATACTGAACTCTCTTAATTTGTATGGCATGAGATGGTAAGTCATAGAATTTTGTAAGCTCTATAATTCTGCTTTTATTTTACAAAGTCATACTGCCTAGCAGGTGATTTTGTATTTGCACTTAATTTTTGAATCAGTGTCAATATCTTTAAGGCAGTTTAGTGGGGTTTGATTGCGATTTCCATAAGTACATTTGCTAAGAGTGAAAAGCTTAACAGCGTCAGCTCTTCCTATCAGTAAACTGTACAACCACCTACTTGAGCTTTCACTGACTGTCTCACTTATACTCGAGGGTTCTCAGCATTCACACTGTGCACATACTGAGTTCGATTTATACTGCAGGCCTTTTTTCTTTCAAATGGTGATTCTAAAATTCCTAAATTCTGACTGCATTGCTAGTATGCATAGTAAGTGGAATGATACGCATATATGCAAATTGCACTGCGAACTATCGTAAAACTCTTTTATTAGCTCAGAAGTATTCTCCAGAGGCTCTTTGGAATTTGCGACATATACAGATATGTCATCTGAACACAGAGACAAATTCTTGCTTTACAAACAATATATCATTTTTTCCTCTTTCATGTCATATTACTTTGTGGTCTTAGTGGGTGACTACAACACATTACCATAGGCTGGGTAGTGTGTACTGAAGTGCACTGCTAGCAGTTCTGGCAGCGACGAAGTCCTCGATCCAGGTGCTGGCCAACTGGTGTCTGGTAAGGACCCTCTTCCTGGCAGATGTTGGGTGATAGCTGCAACTTCACATGGTAGGAGGAGCAAAGGCATTCTCCTGGTCTCTCACAGGGGCACTAATCTCACTCATTAGAGAAGAGACCTCATGACCAGTCATCTCTCCAGGGCTCCACTTTTTTTTTTTTTTTTTAAATGTATTTGGTACAGCGTCTCACTACACAGCTTGGACTCATAGTGATCCTCCTCTTTTCAGCCTCCCCAGCACTAGGATTAGAGGTGTGCATCACCACACCCAGACTCGATGGCCTGCTCTGCGTATCGGGGATGGGGCTGGCATGGCACATGGTGCTGGGGACCGAACCCCATCCCTGCACTTGCTTAGTCTGCTGAGCCATCTCGCTAGCACCGCCTCCACCTTTTAACTGTATCACAACCGCAATTTTGTTTTTATCCAATCTCTGGGTCTCTGTCTTTAAATTGACATGTTTAACCTATTACAATTTAAATTGATGTACTAGGATTTAAATCTTTCACTTTATTACCTGTTTTGAATTTGGATCTTCTGAACTTTTATTTTTTCCTCTTATGGAATCTGTGTTCACAGAGACTTTATGATTCCATTTCATGACCCTTATTCACATAATTAGAACTCGTTTCAAATGTTCAGTGGCTTTCCTAGACTTTATAACACAGGTAGCTCACACATGAGAGTCCACCTTCCAGTGACGGTATTCCATTTTACATGTAGTACAAGGGGCTTGAGTCTTAAGTATCTTCCAGATGTGTTGGGGCTTGGTCCCTCCCTAGGGTGGCATTATTTGGAAGTAGTAGATCTGTTAAGCATCAAGGGAAGCTTCAGGTCATTGGGAAAGAACACTTGGTTCTAGCCCCTTCCCTCTTCCCCCTTTCTCCCTGGCTCTTGATGACATGAGAACTTTTATCTACCACAAGTTCCCACCATGACAGCCACCTCACCACAGGCCCAAAACAATGGATCCAACTGATCATAGATGGCAATATTGAAAACTGTGAGCCAAAATACACCTTCTCTTGATCAGTTAATTATCTCAGGCTGCTTATTATATTTGATTGGAAGCCAATTCACACAGAATTAACAGTGTATTCTCAGGGGCTGGGAAGATAGCTCAGTAGAGTAAGTACTTGTCTAGCAAGCACAAGGTCCTGAGTTCAATCCCTGGTACCACCAAAAAAAAAACAAAAAAACAAACAGAAACATGGAAACAGTGTATTCTCAATTCCCTCCCACTCTTTCTGCTTCCATGGACATACATTTTGTTTGCTTTTCTATATGATGTAAACATATAAAAGTTTGACAATATTAGACAATTATTTATTTAATTAAAATGTGTTTTATTCTTTATATTTATTCCATTTCCAGAACGTGTGTGTGTGTGTGTGTGTATCCAAAGTTCTACTGGTATCAGAGATTTTTCTTCCTAAAAAAACTTCATTATACATTTTGTGTAGTAGAAGCGTGCTGATCATAAATTCTCTGCTAGGGGCTGAGGAGCTAGCTCAGTAGAATTAGCGCTTACCTGGCTAGCACAAGGGTCTGAGTTCAATCCCCAGTTCTTCCAAAAATAAATAAATAAATAAATAAATAAATTCTCTGCTTTTATTTGTCCAAGAAAATATGCTTTCACTTTTTAAAGATATCTTTGCAGGGTATACAATTCTGATGTGAAAGTTAACATTTCAGAACATTAATAGGTAAATAAGACTTGACCCAAGAGGCCCACCCGCTATTTTCCTACTGTAAATTTGTGCTTCAGCATAACAGTAACCAGTTGTGCATCAAGCTACCTTTCCCTAAGGGATACAGAAAGAAAGCTGTGTGTTTACCCACTTGGTATGATGAGCAGCAAGATGTGTACACACACACACACACACACAAAGGTGACAAAACAGGATTTGTACCTACCTTATGCTCCATGTAGCTTTGCTTTTTAGATAACTTTGTTATTGACCTAAGCATCACAGATCACCCAATAGGTCCACACCACTCCAGGATTTGGTTTTTTTTTAAGTTTTCTTTTGATTTTTCTTGTAGAAGTAGCCCAGTTCAGTACAATGGCAGATGAAAAAACAGATTTACAAGTTTTGGAAGAGGTCAAAAGTGAATCATCAGGATACTCATGCATGGATGATGAAGGTGATCCATTATGGTAGATACATGCTTTCAGAGCAGAGAAGCGCTGTGGGTGGAGGAGGACAAGGATGGTCATGTGATCCAAAGGTCCTGTGACAGTGAAAAGGAGCAAGAATCCACTTATATGGGTACAGAGAATATAGATCTTCTTGACTCAGATAATGAAGAAAACAGGAATGTGAGTATATAATTGACTAGTCAAAATATTGCAAAATGGCCACACAACCAAATAGAATAATCCAATGTTAGAATGTGGTCCAAAACTATAGTAAGGGTCTTGGCAGAGGTGGAAGGTATTGGACAGAATGCCAGCACTGTCATTCAGTGTTGGAAATTGTAACAGATGAAATGCTACAAGATGTCGTGAAATCCACAAAGGCTGAAATGCAAGTAAAACATTCTGTATTCAGCAGTAGCCATATTTTAGAAATGTATTTATTATGACACCTCACTAGCTGAACTGAAAGCATTCATAGGTCTGTTGTACTCAGCAGGGATTTCTCATGGTGATTGCAGGAATGTAAAAGACTGATGGAAAAGCAATAGGTCAAAAATGTCACAAAAATTTATGCCCTTGTAGATGTGAAAATGTATCACACTTTCGATTTAGACATTTATCCAAGAACTCAGCCATGAAGGCCTTATTGGTACAGTAATAAACCAAATGATGTGAACAGACTTACTACACCAACTCCCTAACTGGAATGTGACATTGAACAAATCCTAACCTTTCAAATTCATGTTACATTTGCTAACAGAGCACAAGCTGACCAGCAGAAAAACTGTACATAAGAACAAAGTAGAAGGGGCCAGGGAGATGGCTGAGTGGAATAAGCGCTTCCCTGGCAAGCACAAGGGCCTGAGTTCAATCCCCGGTTCCACCAAAAAAAAAAAAAAGAACAAAGTAGAAACTCCAAATGAAATTTTACAATGTTCAAAACAGAACATTGGATAGTATAATAGAAAATTATAATATTGGCCTTATATATGGCAAAGAAAAACAAGCTAGTATTGCTGATGTCACCATTTCATGGAAATATTCATATTTCATGGGAATATTGATAGGAAAATCCTGACAAATGGAAACTTCCTACAACAAAACCAAAGGTGGAGTAGGTATTATTTGTGGGCTGTGTGCAATTATGATGTCACTTGAAACACAAAGCATCAGCCAGTGTTTGTGTTTTACTCGAGCCTAAACATGCGTGGCATAAATATTTTGATAGCTTACAAAGAAAACAACAAGTGCAAAATATCATGGAGAAATTTTCTTAGCATACTGGGGCTGAAGCTTATCAGAGATCATTTATAGCAGCGGAAAACAAAATGTTGCGCCTCGGCAACTATGCAAAAAAAATAATTGTGGACCACACTGGTGAGTGGACAGGTGGACAGGCAGGGGCAGCATCACAGACTTACTAGGACAGCAGGACAAAAAATGCCAACTGGGCCCTACAAGAAAGCTCAGGAAAACAAAACATACATGCTCTCAGTGGAAGGAATATTTGTGCATGTCACACGCTGCTGCCATGTAAAGACTGCCTTGGGTGTGAAAGGTGAAACAAACATTCATGTGATAGGCTTTTGTTTGTGTTTACACTGTAGTTCACAAAAGTATTACTATTATTATTATTAGTAGTAGTAGTAGTAGTAGTATCAGGGATCAAACTCAGGACCTTATGCTTGCCAAGCAGACACTTATGCCGCTGAGCTATCTTCCTAGCCTAAGGTTTTTGTTTTTGGTGTTATGTTTTAGGTTTCGTAAGCAAGTAAACAGCTGATGTGAAAATACTGATGTCTATTCTGAGCACTCATTACATATTTGATATTTCATTTTATGGATATCCTATTTCCTGGCTAAATGTATGTTGAATGATGTAGTAGGAAGCTCCTGACAAAACAGGAACAAAAGAGAGGTGACAAGACTGCCACATAGAAAAGGAAGGCTAAGCACACGTGCTGTCAGTGTGGGATGTGTGTGTGTGTGTGTGTCTGTGTGTGTGTGTGTGTGTGTGTGTGTGTGAAATATGCAGTTGTGGCGTGTGGAGGCTGGCTTGCACGTGCCAGCTGAAGCACAGCTTATTTTTGTAGTAGAGTCCCATTGGTGTGTTCACTGTAGCTCATATAGTTATTTATTTATGATACCTTTTAGGTTCTGTAAACAAGTACGCAGTTGATGTGAAAATGCTGATGCCTATTCTAAATGCATACTATATGTTAAGAATTTAGGGGCTGGTGAGATGGCTCAGTGGTCTAAAGCACCTACTTAGAACAAGCTTCGCAAAGCACAGGGACCGCGGTTCAATCCCCAGCACCACAGGCCAGCCAGCCCCGGCCCCTGGTGGGCTGAGCTGGCCACACACACACACACACATAAATAAATAAATTTTTTTTAAAAAATCACTTAAAAAAGAATTTAATACTTCATTTATTGATATTTCATGTTCCTGGTAACTACACACTGCATAACATAATCAGAATCTCCTGAGGAAACAGCAGGACCACTGAGTTGTCCAGGGTGTCCTACAAAAAGGTCAGGAAAGTAAAACACGTGCGCTGTTAGTGAGAGTGACGCGTGGGTGTGGAGCGTGGGTGTGGAGAATGTGTGTGGAGCATGCTGGTGTCACGCGGGCAGGCTCCTTTAGGAGTGATAACTGAGTAAAGTTTTTTTTTGTTTAGTGCCATTGCTGTTTTTCTGTAAATCACATCAGAATTTATTTCTGTTGTTCTTTTTTAGATTTAACACAACAAAATGACAGTCAATGTTAAGAATTTTAGTGTGTTAGGGCCGGGGAGACGGCTCAGTAGAATAAGAGCTTGCCTGGCAAGTGCAAGGGCCTGAGTTTAATCCCTGGTTCTGCCCCCCCCTCAAAAAATTAATGCTTTTTTTATAAACGCAATAAACACTAAAATTCAATACTTTGTATTTGACTTTTCCCTGTTAAGTACTCATTATTTCCTATGACACAACTCATAAAATTAAAGTTAATAATTCATCGATAGAAATATTCTAATGAATAAGCATGGGTCTGACCGACCAGTGTTTCTGCCCTTGGATGACAAAATTATTCTTATGCCCCTTAAAGAAGCCATCTGGCTGTACTCTGGCCTGACAGTTTCTGACGTAAAGTGTGACGTATTTCTTGACTGCGTTTCTCTGTAGGTAATATATTCTCTTTTTCTATCGTCGGGATCTTTCTTTTGTCTTTTGTTTTCAGAAATTTAAATATTACATGCGTAAGCAATGGTTTCTCTTTTTGTCTGTATCTCTGTGTTCTCTGAGCTATTTGGATATATGCGTTGAATTTTTAAATTAATCTTTAAAATATTCCCTGCCAATATTTCTCATATATTTCTTTCTCCTTTTTAATCTTCTTCTTGGGATCCAAATAACATACATGGGATATCACGTGGCACTGTCCACAGCTCACGGATACACGGCTCTTTGGGGGTTGCTGTTTATCTGCTCTTCTGGGTTTTGTGCTCTTCTGTTTCACGCTTTCTTTCTATTTGTGCTTCTGTGGACTTACTTACAAGCTCACCTTGCCTCTTCAGACTACATCGTCTAGTCTACATTCAGCCTGCTGATGGCATTTTTCACCTCTGTGATCACATTTTTCATTTCTAAATTTCCATTCAATTGTTTCATACAGTTTCTGGCTCTGCTAAAATTATCAATCTGATTTTGCATGTTTCCACCTTTTCCTTTCGAGCCCTTGGCATATTAATGGTCATTATTTTAAATTTCCTGTCAGATAGTTTCAACTTCCTGTGCTTTTTCATAAAATTCATAACTTTTTGTTTCAGAAAAGCAGACATTAAGCCACAGCAACTGCTATGAAAAATCTTCACACTTGGAAATGAGTCCACCCTTTTTTCTGCTAGGACTTTAACATTTGTCAGGAGTTGGGCTGTATTTGAGGCTTTCTGCTGCTATGTGTACTGTGATGATGCACCAAGCTTGAAAATCTAGCATTATTATTTTTTTATAAACGCAATAAACACTAAAATTCAATACTTTGTATTTGACTTTTCCCTGTTAGGTACTCATTATTTCCTATGACACAACTCATAAAATTAAAGTTAATAATTCATCGATAGAAATATTCTAATGAATAAGCATGGGTCTGACCGACCAGTGTTTCTGCCCTTGGATGACAAAATTATTCTTATGCCCCTTAAAGAAGCCATGCCCCCCTCAAAAAATTAATGCTTTTTTTATAAACTAAGACTGCTTTGCCAGAGCTTTTATTTCTTTGTCTCACGAGGACAGGTGGCTTATGGCTTCTCCAGCATGGACAGTAGGAATGAGGGAGAACAGGAGAAAAGTTACCCGCACTACAAGGAAGCTTTCTCAGGAATCTCCTTAGCCCTCTCTGTGGGCACCCGGTGCGGTTATTCCTGGTTTGATTAGCTGCATATGTGCGAATCAGCGGCAACATCTAAAGTCTACAAACTGAGGTGTGCCAACTTTGCAACCTGCCTGTTGTCTCATAGAATTTCTCTTATTCTTTGAGGTAATTTTACTGAGTGTTTTGTAGGGCTTTCCAGTTACAGTGTCTTACATCTGTAGACAGAGATAGTTCTGTCCATTAAATAAAGCACTGACTTTAAGATTGAAGTATATATATTTAATTATGATAAGACATATTCATTCTTTTTTTCCCCAAGATCTTAAGTTCAAATGGGTGCCGGATATTTTCAAAGATTTATTGGCATCTGTGGCATTAGTCATAATTGTCATTCACATTATAATTGTGATCAATTTTATATAGATTTCTTATTAAATTATTGTATTTGTAGCATAGAATCTCTTTTAACTATAACACTGATTTATTTATACAGTTTGAGGAAGTCATGATTTTTTTATCTTTCCATTTTCTTGTGTGCTGATAACAAATCAAATTATACTTTCCAGGATAATTTCGTGGGGGATTAACTCTCAAAAATCCTTTCTTAAACATAAAAATCTCGCTTCCTTCTCCAACTAATAGTTTGGATAGCTCTGTCATTTTAAATTGCAGGTAATTTCCCCTTGATCCTTGAGGAGGGATCTCTTTAGCATAGCACACTACTAATCTTATTCCTTGGCCAGGGACCCGTGTCTCCTCTCTCCTCTTTATCTTCCTAAAAAGGCAGAACAAAGTATTTGGTAATGCGCTAATATTCTCTCTTAGTTATTGCAGATGGATCAGATCCACAATCTCTCAAACAAGTGTATGGGCAAAGACATCAATGAAGGCCTTGAATGGTATGATTTTAGGACTCCGGGAGGATCAAAACCCTCTAACAGAATTCGAGATTCTCCGGGGGCTAAGACCAAGAACTTCTTTAGGGTGCTTGTATTTATTTAGTTATTAAACAAAGGAGGGAAATACTGCAAGGACTTGGCCAAGGAACACATTATGTTCATTTAGGAGAACTTCGGAATCTTCTGGAAGGCCTCCAGCAGGAGCGAGATGCCTGCAGCTGCAGTCTTTATCTGGTTAACTGAGGTTGGAGTCAGGTGTCCTTAGCTGTGGCCTCATCTTGTCCTTTGAGGCAACACGGTGTCACCCACCATTATAGGCCTCAGTGGGGCTGGTGACTCACAGAGATTCACTTACGACGAGCCCCGTGCCGACCTCCAGACAGGAGGCCTCCGCCTTGGAAAGACTCACAGGTGCACGTGAAGAGCCAGTTGGTTACTTCAAATCCTGCTCAGAGCCACCTCACTGTGGCCTCCGCAGAGAGCTATTCCTCTAAGCTACGAGCACCATCAGTTGGGAATGGGGATCTTTTCTCCTATTAAGCAACTCAGGAGAATTTTCGTTTAACAACACCCCTGCCACCCATTTTAGCTCTCAAAGATATTTTCTTTACCACTGTAGTATACAAATAATCATCTAAAGATCTCACATGTTCACCTCTGGGCATGTGAATATGTTTTATATGGTAAGGGGGACCTTGAAGATACTACGAAGTTACTTACAAATCTTGGCATGGACAGTTTCTTGTTTTATCCGGGTGAGCTTACATAATCACAAGGGTTTCCTCAGAAGAAAGAAATTGGGTCAAAGGCAGAACAGCGGGAGTAACGGAAGCGAAGGTGACACAACGATAGAGGCTGGGAGCGGAGATGCCGGAAGATGCTGCTCTGCGCCCTTGAAGTTGGAGCCGGAGGTCGAGAGCCAAGGTGTGTGCATGACCCTCAGAGGCTGCAGCGGCACGGAAGCAGCTCCTCGCGGCAGCTTCCGGAAGGGCGAGTCCTGCTATCAACTTCATTGTAAGACTTTGGAGCTCCGTGGCTGCGGACAATAAACCTACACTGTTTTGAGACCCTGCGTCTGCGGGACTGCGTTACACCGGAGTAACCGCAGTAGGAACCCAGGTGCCTCCTCCACTCTCTCTGTTCATTTGTTCCGAGTCCTGCTACACACCTTTCCTACCTCTGAAAGGACGCACACAGCTCTTTACAGTCCAATCAAACGTCCCCTCTTTTTACCTTCATTACCTACAGTCTGGCAATTACTTTGATGGTTTTTCCAATTTTTCCCCTGATTTTTAAAAAGATCTGCCAAGCGTGTTTTTAATCTCTCAGCGCTGTCTTGATCACAGGTTATTCCTAGATTCCTGCTCTTGGTCTGTGGGTGCAACAGCTCCTCAAATGTCTCTGAGCTGTTCATTTAGGCTCCTTCTGATCAGGTTCTTCTGAGAACAGCTGCTTTTGTGTTCTCCTTGGTCTGTCTGTCTTGCTTACCAGTTTATGCACACGGATAAAAGACAAAACTGATAGCAGCTGGCAGCTGGCAGGTCCCTTCTCTTTGTGTTCCCAGGACTGTTTACCTGGCAGGCCTCGGCCTTCCTGGGAAGGCTGGCTGGAGTCCGCCAGGATGCTGAGTCACTGGAGCCAGTGAGCCAGTCCTCCCCACCTGCACCAGAACACCAAGCTCATGCGGGCTTCTCCTGGTGAGTACGAACCCTCCTCTCGAGCTCGCCTCAGTTTCCTAAACGATGCCTCAGTCAGCTCAGGGAGCTGTGCTAGGACAGCATGGACTAGACGGCTCATACACACCAGCCTTTATTCCTTACAGTTCTGCAGGCCGGAAGTCCAGGCTCAGCATGACAGCAGGGGCCGTGTTCCTCTCTTCCTGGTTCGTAGGAAAGCTCTGCTTGCTGTGTCCTCCTCAGAAGAGCAGGGGAGTGTCCTCAACAAAGTGCCTTTACCAGGGCACAAGGCCTGTTAACGAAGGCTGCACCCTCCAGGCCCAGCCAGCCACCACGGTCTCCCCTTCCTTATGCTGTCACCTTGGCAGTTAGCTCTCCACAGATGAGAGTTTGGGGCACGTAAACACCTGATCCCCGGCACAAGCATGTCGCTGGTTCTTGCGGGCCCACATCTCCCACGGGGAGGAGCTGGGATTTGAAGCAGGCAGAGAGCCATTCCTCGACACTGTGAGCAGTCCTCCCCTCCACAGCCCGACCAAATCTCCTGCCCCACTCCTGCTCTCCCTTGGCCCTAGTTTGCAGCCTTCTCAGCTGTTCAGAAAGGGTAGTGCCTCTTCCCCACGCCCTCCTCCCCGCCACACACCATCTCCCCCGAGCTCGTCCCGAGCTGCAGTTGCCTGTTTGGGTTTATGAATCTGTGTTATTCTGGGAGTCTGTGAAAGCCCAAGCCCACTGCTGGCCTATATGCCCTCCTTTTCACATTTGCCTGGGATTATTTTACTTGGCTATTTCCCTGCACTCTGGAGAGGGAAAAGAAGAAAGGAGTTGTTCAGTCTGCTGACATCCGCTGAAGCACATGTGGTCCTCTGAGCTGCCTGTCTGTCTGTCTTTCCCAGGCACATGTCTCCATCATCACCACACTCCTGGTGACACCTCTGTCTCTGAGAAGACTCCCTTCCCCTCACAAGGACAGAGGCGGCCACAAATTGACTGCCTTAGCTCAGCTACGGGGCTCCCGCCCGACAACATCAGCTGTTACCATTGACTGACTGTCTTCAGGAAAGTATAATTGGAAACTCTGGAGAGCGGTGAATCAGGGTTATCATTGGCTGTGGGTGAAAGCATCTAACACAACAGTGGCTTCAGCAGGGCAGCAGTGACTCAGTGGGGCAGGTCTACTGTCCTGCAGGAGGCTGTACCACGTCAGAGACGCAGGCCCCAATTACGTGGACTTGGCCATGTGTTCCATTTCTGTGAGTACCATGTGGTCTAGGAGGACTGCTATAGCTCCAGCCGTTGTGTCCACATTTCAGCCGACATGGAGAAAAAGAGAAAAGACTCACATGTTGTCCTTTTAAAGTTATTTCCTGGTATGGAAGTTGTTCATGACACTACCAATCCCCAGTCCCTCCCACTGGGCAAAATTCGTCCAGATAGCTATGTGCCAAGCTCAACATCAAAGGCCCCATCGTTAAGGAAGGGAAACGTCTGGAGGAGCCCCTAAGACGCACCATATCTCCTTTGCAATTTTACTCCTCCCAGTCTGGAGACAAGAACTCTGGAGTCTTTCGCTTTGAATCCATCACCTCGTGTTACCCAGGTCTGGGCAAAAGATCTTGCCCCAAATTGGTCTGGAGTTGAAAAGATGCTATAAGAAACAGGGCAGTCAGGGGACAGATCTGTTCTTGACACCATGGAAGTGGGACTGTCAGCTTGAATCAGCCACAGAGTGGCAGAGGGTCAGCACAGCAAAGGACAAGCAGCTCCTGCCCCAAGCCCTCCTGCAGCCTGCCCTTCTTCCCATTGGCCGTTCCTGCCAGGTCCCCTGGGTCTGGCCCTCAGCTTCAGTTCAGCTGGAGCACATGGTGCCAACAAAGCCTCGCGAAAAGGACAACAATTCACAAATGTCCTCCCCGGTCCCTCCAACATAAACATTTTTAAAAAGTATTTCCCCACCCCACCCCACCCCACCCCCACATTTTAGCCTCTTGTTTTGATAAAGCCTATTTACTGCTGCTGGCTGGGCCGGGGCAATCTGCACATCCCTGGGGAAGGCCTGCCCCGTTAGAAAGAATTCCAGACAAATGAGCTGCAGAAATGTGTGTTCGGTGACACGCTGAGAAGCTGGGCCTGCCTCCCAGCTCTGCCCCAGGCTCTGCTGTACCACAGCTGCTATGGGGACAGCACCTGCGTCCCTGGCAGTTGGGACCATGTGCTGGCCAGGGACCAGTGCGTACTGACACCCAGGCAGGAGGTGACCACTGGGCCTGGCTTCAGATGGGCAAGTTGGGGCTCAACAGACAGCCTGGAGTCTTCTGCACACTGACCCACCCCACGCTTCCCAGAGGAGCTGTCTTTCTAGGCCTCTGTCCTTGGGCATCACGCTATGGCCCTTGACCATCTGATGTCTGAGCCCAGCCCCGTGTCCATAGCATCTCATTGTCCCATGACTTTGTCCCTGGTCTCCAGCCTGGCCTCTGTGGCATGGGTCCCCTCCTCCTAACCTTCTTCAGCAGCAGGGACAGTTCTCCCAGGAAATGCCTCCCCCAACAGGACTCTCCAGGGTCAAAAGGCCAAAAGCAGCAACGCTGAAGCTGGGCGTGACTCTTGGGCCCACTGGCCCCATTCCATTCTGTGCCTTCCCTGATGGCTTCACACAGGGTGCTCCTCAGGGTGCCTCACAGCCACCCCTATCACCTACTCTGACAGGAGGGAGGTCAGTCCTGGACATGCGCATGCTCCCTGCCAGGGTGGGCACTGGGGTCACTCACCTGCATGCTATTTCTCCTGGTAGCTGCATTTTTCAGAGTTGACAGCAAGGGGCCCTGTCACCACAGGTTCTTGTAAGGGCACTGTTATCCTATGGAGAGGCCAGGGAGGGATAGGGTCCCTCCTCTCCAGGCAGGAAGGCAGGCTACTCTGGGACAAGTAACACTAAGTGACTTCTGTAATTAGGTCACAGTGAGTGTGAGTTTCTGCCTGGTGCTCTTAGGACATTGCCTTGGCACTCAGCCCTAGTCATACCTCAACTCCCAACTCAAGGCAGCCTGAATGTGCAGCCACCCAGGGGCAGGAGGTGGGCTAAGGCACCCTGGGGAGTTTGGGCAGTGACTTAGCGCAAAGCACATAGCTCTGCCACCGAGAAGACACAATGACCCACTCTGCCTGGGACTTAGGAGAGTGTTTCTCCCAGAAAGTCCCTTGGGGGTATCAGGGCTTCCACATAGGTATTCAAAGCTCAAAGTGCTCAAGGAACTGAATCAACCTGTCACCTCGCCTTGTCCCACCCAGTGCAACCTTCACAGCCAGCTAGCCAGCCCTCACAGGGCAGCCGGCATCCTTCACTGGCCATCCCGTGCCACCTACGTGAGTGCAGAACCCTTCACCTGTCTCCTGGATCCGCACTCTGGCTGGTCTCCCCCACACCACTTCCCACACATCTGAAGAATCTGCAGGGGCTATCATCTCTCTGTTAGAAGCCCCAGGGGCTCCCTATTTTCCTGCAGGGTGTGCTCCCCTGACTGCAGATTCTCTCTGCACTGTCCCCTTTCCTACCCCTTCTGCTCCACACAGGTCTCCTGCTGTCCCAACCACAACAGGCAAGAGCCAACATCTGAGTTCTCCTGCAACAGCAAGCACAAACACCAAAATGACACCCAGGATTTGGAGACAGATTTAGTTATGTCAGCGGGCACTGATCGGGATCATTCCCAGAAGGTCAGGCCCTGATGTCTGGTGGTCTAGGACTTATACGAGATAAGCAAGCAGGAAGTATGGAGGCAGAGTAGCTTGTCCACTGGGGACTGGTTTATAAGTGTGCATCACAGTGACCAGCTGTGCAGCAGTGACCAGCCGTGTCTAAGAGACAGAGCAACCAGAACTGGAACAGGAACTGTTACCTGGGCAACCCAGAAACTGAATTACACTGGCTGGGTAGAGGGGTATTTCTGTTAAATCCCCCCATCTTTTAGTTTCCCCAGAAAATCTTTGCCAGGCACATTATATGTGATCTTCTGAGGCAAGACCCGACCGACTAGAAGCAGTGACACTAGGGTTATCAGTGATCTAGGAGGGGCCCTAGCCACGCTCCCCAAGATTGCATACAGGGCTTTTTATACATCGCTCTTTAGGAAAAGACATAGTTTCGGCCTGTCCTGTAATTACTCTGACAAGATAGTGCGAGAGTCCTTCTGAAGTAGGATAGCGTCCATTGTGCCTTGGACATTCATCAAATCTTGCTCAAGTGTTGGATTAATTGTTCTGTTCTCTTGGGGCAAATGTCCATCCAGTTTAAAGGCAAAAACTAGCTAGCGGGCTGCAGGGAAGCAAGAACTGAGATGAGCAGCCTGAAAAGACACAAATATCCGGGGAATCGGTACGGCGTGCTCCTGTGAACAGTGTCCTCAGGCTTCAGCGGTGTGTGCACTGTCTCTTCACAGTGAGCCTTGGGGAAGCTGTCCAGGAAAATTCTTCAGTGGCTTGAAGGTGAGATTTCTGAAACTTATAGAGGCAGTTAATATGTACTGTGTTATAGTGTGCACAGGCATGTCTACCGATACACTTCGTCTCTTAACTGATTATAAGCTGCATGTAGTTTTTTGTTTATTTGGTTGGTTGGTTGGTTGGGGTTTTGTCTGCTTGTTTGGTTTTTTGTATTTTAGGGAAGGGTCTACCAAAAAAAGGGTGTTCAGGGTCTTACTACTAGATTGGACTCATAGTGATCCTCCTGTTTACAGCCTCCCAAGAGCTGGGATTATAGGCGTATGTCATCACACCCAGTCTCAATTGCTGTCTCAGCACACCCCAGAGGCGGGGCTGGCACAGCAGGCCCAGGGATCGAATCCCCAGCCCCTGCACCTGCTTGCAGGCACTTTAACCCGCTGAGCTATTTGGCTGCCCCCTTACATACACACTTTTTGTACTATTTATTTAATCTAGTTTTTTAGTTACTTGTGCTACAGATGCAGGCCCATTGCCACTGCCAGTGACCCAGGGTAGGCCATAGCTAGGGGTGATTTTTTACAACAGGATCCTGCACACTTTTCTTGTGAGTAGGGGCAGGGAGTGGGAAGTTGTGGCTAGTGACCCAGATGCTAAAGCTAGAGCTGGCTGGAGGGGTGCGGATGCCAGCGCAGCAGCTTGAACTTGCAGAGCAAATGGTGGGGGCAGGTCTGGCTCTGTCTTCCCAGGAGCACCAGGTCTGTAGCCCACTGGATCTCCAGAGAGGCTCAGGCCTGTAGACTAGATTATCTTGCACCACTGAGGGCAGGTTTCCAAATGGCAACACAAAGCAGTTTGCCATGCAGATCATCCCTGTAGGAGAGCTTTTGCTAAAACAGCTTGGTCCAAGGTGGATACAGCACGTCTAGTCTGTCAGGCTTCTTCCCAACAGAGCTGCTTCCTCCATAAGCGGGGCATACTCAGCATCTGTCAGGGGCCACTTTTTGAACAGTTCATCCCAGTGGGCATGCGACACCTGGAAGGGCAGGGTGACATCGAAGGCGGCCTTGTCAGCTTTCTTCATCAGAAGGACGGTGGTCTTCTGAGCACGATCACAGCTTCTGCCACATATTTCAGCAGAGCTGTTGTACCATTCCAGTAGATAGCTTGGGTGCCATCAGTCAGAAATGCAGTGAAGAAGAAAGACGTTTTTGAACCTTTGAGAGACTGAGTACAGGTGGCTGGGCTTTGGAGTCCAAAACTTGGGTCTTTCTATTTAAAGGTGAAGAAGGGCTGGCTGACAGGAGCCAATCAAAGGCAGAAGAAGGCATTTTCCAGGTGCAGGCAGGTGTACCAGCAACATGAGGGTGGCAGAAGACCAAGCCAACATATACAGAGGGCTGCTGTGCCAGCGTTGGCGGCTTGGAGGTCTTGAACTGGCATTACAGGCAGGAGCAGTGTACTGTTCGATGCCCGTGGGGTTGTGTTGGGTCAGAGCTCCATCACCAAAGGGGACGAGTGTCACAAAATTTCAGGGTTATGATTCTCAGGCATTTCAGGCTGCTGTAGGCACTGTCATTTCTCCTGAGGTTGAGCCAGAGTCGACATCAAGGCTGGGACAGTGGCCCCGAGGGTGAGGGAAGTGTCTCACATTCCAGGAGAGGTGTACGGTATGGTGAATAGGAATTCCTGTTTGATGAAGTGTTCATCACAAGGTCTGCTTCTGCAGAGCTTCTTGGCAGGGGCTCTGCTGGGGACTTCAGTAACTGTGGGCATGTTTATTGGCTTCCTGCCTCCCTCTCTGAGGTCTTCCAGGAGAACAGTATGGTACTGATCCAAGGCTTCATGGTCCTCTGTCACATTACTGTCCCAGTTTGGACATGCTCAGGGGAGGACTGCATCCACTGAAGTGTGAGGATCAAACACAGTGATGGGGACTTTTTTTTTTAATGGGGACTTTTGGCTTTAAACAGACTTGGGCACCATCTAAAATGTGGTGACATTCTTTAGAATTAAAGTCAGAAGGAGCTTTCTGTTGGTAGAACAGGAGGCTGTGGTGCGGGAGACAGAATCAGCAGTGGTGGTGGCATGGTGAGCTGAGCGGCTCAGGGTTGACGAAGGTAAGGAGGAGGTAGGTCGGACTTGGGCCCCTCGAGCAGAACAGGATAAAGACTTTCTGGCTTGAGCTGAATCTGAGAGCCCCTCAGATGGCCTTGTGGGTTTGTTTGGATGACTAGGATGGCTTTCTTGTCATCAAGAACACAGTTGCAGAGCCAAGGTGAGAGTTTTTAACCCCTTATTGGAATTGGGTCTAAGCATGCTGGCCTTTTATCTCGGGATCTTCCCCATTGAAGGGGCTTATGGGAGCAATTTGCAAGCAGAGGAAGGCATGCCAAATATTTGTTTGTGCTTTGCGTGACATCTGACAGCAGTGGAGATCGAGGTGAGGTGGCATGGTTGATGGCCAGGCCTGAAGGGGAGTCTAGTTCATACCTCTTGGAGAAGTTTAACTTCAGGATTATGGTTATCTGTCTCAGGGTGATGCCAGCATCATTTTCTCCTTAAGGAGCAGTCAAAAGGGAGCTTGTGCACAAGAAGGAGGCCGACTGGCTTGGTGAGATGTCCTCCCAGGATGCAAGTTTGTTCCTGGAAGAAGCAGTGAGAAGCAGGAGTCCCAGTTTCCTTGGTGACTTTTTGACTGAGGGAAGCTTCAAAAGCAGAGAGTTCTGTTCCACTGTCTACCAGGAAAAGTCACAGGTCTGTGCCCAACTTTTGCAATAACCGTGGCTCTCAGGCGCCCACTTTGCTAGAGCTTGGTCTGTCCTATCTATCCAGGTCTGACAGGGTGCAACTCACTTGTCAAGGTTAACAGCCCAATATTCCTCAGCGAAAGTGTGGGACTCAGAAGGAATCGTTGACAGCCATCTGGGGTGGATGTGAGATGATGCCTCCGACCAGGAGAGCTGTGTCCCGGGGTAACCGCTGCAGCTGAGTGTAGGCAATGGATGAGAACTTGTTTGCTTGGCTGGAAGTAGATGGGTGGGGAGCAGGGAGTGAAGCTATAGGTGTTGGCAGGAGCTGCAGCAGCTGACCAGGGTGCCAAAGTGGAATTCTCAGGAATGATGGGCCTCTTTTTTCATTTTTTGTTTCCCTCTTTTTTTTCTTTGAGATGCAAGGAGAGGTTTGGCTTCATTTTTAACTCCATAAAAGCCCCTTTTCCTGCAGTCAGGGACTGTGGGTTTTAACTTATTAATTCCAATTCTATCTCCCTACAGTGTATGTTGTGTACCTTTGAACAATGGCACAACAGACAAGGGGTGGGTGATCCTCAAAGAGAGATCATTCACTTGCCCAGCTGGCCATGCCCTGCACAGGGACTCAGGCACAACTTAGCTAAGTCGCAAGGCCTCCGTTATGCCATACGTTGGTCACCACAGATCCACAGGGGAGGGCCCAGCCAGCCGCCGTGACCGCGGCTTCCCAGTCTTGGTGCACAGATGGAGCAGCCTATTCCTTGTGCTGTCCATGCTACTCACCCGCTCGTTCAACAGGCACTCAGGAATTAAGCATTCCAGCTCTTGAGGGTGGTCCTGACTGATGAGAGTAAGTCAAAGCTCTTCTGCTCAAACTGAGCGGTACTGACATGGTGACTGAGTGCCCTGGGGGTCATCCTGGAATCAGGCAGGTGGTCAGGCAGACACACAGACAGATTGTGTCCTCCTCCCATTAAGATCTGACATGAGCCATTCGAGTGGGGAGTGAGGAATCCTTCAGACCTCCGAGAGGACTTGAGAAATCTTGAGGGTGAGTCTTCCCATCAGGACCTGGAAAGGGCCTTGCTTCACCCATGAGGAGCATGACCAGTGGCCAAAGAGATCAGCACAGTCAGTCTTCCCAGCCAATGCACCAGATGTGGTGGCAAGCAGGAAGGAACACCAAAAGAGCACCCAGGATGTGGAGGCCGATTTGCTTACATTGAGGGTCCCTGATGGGGATCATTCCCAAAATGCCAGGCCCTGATCCCCAGAGGGCTGGGGCTCACACTGGATAAGCCAGCAAGAAGTACAGGTGCGGAATGGCTTGTCCACTGGGGCCTGGTTTATACAGTGTGTACCACAGTGGCCAGCTGTGCACCACAGCGAGCAGCCACTTCCAGGAGACAGGAGCAGCCGGACCTGGAGCGGGAACTGTTGCCTGGCAACTCAGCAACTGTACTAACTGGCTTGGGGGCAAGGGGCATTTTCTGTTATACTCTTTGCTTGGAAAACTATGTACAAAGTTTGCTAACTCACTTTTTCAGGCCTGTTTTTAAGTCACTTACTCAAGAATACCCCATCCCTGTCAATCTGTTTAAACTACAGCTCAAGAGCCAGCCAAATAGCTCAGCAGATTAAAGCACCTACAAGCAGGTGCAGGGGCCACAGGTTCGATCCCTGGGCCTGCGGTGCCAGCCCCACCCCCAGGTAGCACTAAGACAGCAATTGAGACTGGGCATGGTGGCATGTGCCTGTAATCCCAGCTCTTGGGAGGCTGTAAACAGGCAGATCACTACAAGTCTGATCTAGTAGTGAGATACTGAACACCCTGTAGACCATTCCCTAAAAAATAAATAAATAAGTAAATAAAAGAATAAATAAATAAACTATAGCTCAGTTTGCCCTTCCTGGGCTTCCCTGCTAGTCCCCATTCTTTTCTGTGTTATGATTGCCACCTGACACACCCACACTTAGTCCAAGTTTAGCACCCCAAATCCAGAAACCCAAAATGCATAATGCTGCAAAATCAGAAACTATTTGGTGACAGGATGCCATGAGTGAAAAATTTCACACCACAAAATAGATGAGCTCAACCTTATTAAAAATTACTATAAAATTACCTTCAGCCTATTCATATAAGGTATCTGTAAGATGCAAGCCTTTTTTTTTTTTTAAGACTCAGTTCCCTTCTTTATCTATATGTAAATATTCAACAAGCCCAAAAAATCTGAAACTACTTTTGTTCCCAGGCATTTCAGCTAAGAAACACTCAATGTGGATATGTTTATTGCTTGTCCCCAGGCTTGGACATGAAGGCAGGGTCTCTTGTCATCTGTCCTACTTGCCACCTGGCTTGTGAATTCCTGCAAATACCTGCATGTGGAAGGGTCTCTTCACCTGGATGGACACCAGACAGAGGGGCTGGACAGACACCAAGGATGGCATGAGAATGTAGGCCCCGGCAGCAGGCAGCTGGGAGAACTCACTGGGGAGACCCAGCCTCCCTCAGTCCTGGACCACTTCCTGTCTGCCTCAGTGATCTGAGCGCAGCTGAGGACAGCCGGGGCCTCTGAATCAGCCTCCCCCTGGCAGCACCAAGGAAAGCCCCTAACTGAGAGGCAGGCTCAGTATGAGGGGACTACTGCGGCTTCCAGCAGCCTCCAGCACAGAGAGAAAGAGGCACTGAGGTGCAGGCCCAGTGCTCAGGGCTCGAGCCCAGAGCCAGGTCCTTGCCTGCTCCTTAGGCCCTGCCTGGCTGACAGGGCAAGGCAGGTGTGCAGGGCACACAGGCCCTGGGCCACAGGACACGCCCTCCCTGTGGCTGGTGCTCCTCTGCCCCACAGCGACCCCGCCCTGGCACACCTGCCCCTCGCAGTGAGCCAGCTCTGACTCACTGGCCCCATTGTCCTACACCCAGCACAGAGGCAGGGTAGCACAGGCTTCCCTGCTCTCCGACGTGCTCTGGGAACAGAGCGGGAGGCCTGGGCCTGGGCCAGAGCGGTGGGTGTCAAGGAAGCTGCAGGCTGGCCTTAGCACCTGCGTGGGCAGAATGGCTCTGGGAACCAGAGAGGATTATTTGGTGGCTGGCAGACTGACTGCAGAGACTTCGGGGATCAAACACCAACCCCCACCAGAGAAGCCCCAGGCTGTGAGAGGAAGTCAGCTTCCCCAGGAACCCATGGGTGGGCCACGTGCAGCGGGGTCTTTGACCCGCCTATCCACAGGCCTTGACCTCCTGAGCGCCATCCTTTCTCCATAGAGGCAGGCAGAGGTACACAGTCTGCTGGGGACATGCAGGACCCTCTGGCCTGGGTGAGGCTGAACTTCCTGCGTGCTGTCTCCAGGGTAAACACCCAGCAGAGTGGATCAAAGGTGGTGCTGCTGCACGGGCCGTGGGCAAGTGAGAGTCCCTGGCAGGGCTTCCTACAGGCTGCCCATGAGTCCCGCCCTGGGCTCAGGCTGCCTGCAGAAGAGGCCCGAGCACCTGACCTAGCGTTCTCATGTTCCTGGGCACCAGCAGCCTTGGCCTCTCTGCTTAGCCTTCCAGAGTTTAGAGCTCTGACGCAGGGTCAACCCTGTAGGGCCAGGGCCTGGACAAAGGGG
This sequence comes from Octodon degus, assembly GCF_000260255.1. NCBI lineage: Eukaryota > Metazoa > Chordata > Mammalia > Rodentia > Octodontidae > Octodon > Octodon degus. Next base: position 2,091,946 of record NW_004524578.1, read on the forward strand.
GCTTGGCGGAGTCTGGTTGCCATGGAAGCCTCAGCCCCAGGAGCAGGTGTGGCCAGAAGCCAGCCACATTCTCAGTCCAATAGCATCTGGGGTGGGAGGGCAGCCCCCAGAGTGTCCCTGGAATACCATGCTGGACAGAGCTGGACAGGAGGCTGGGCTGGCGTCCCCTGGTTTGGCCACTTCCCTCCCCACTAATGTCATCCACACAGTCCGCATGGTGATGTCCCGATGGGCAGCCTCGTCACCTGACCCTGGCTGCGGCCTGGGTGCCAGGGGCATGCGAGTGAGCGTAGAACGCTGGGTGCGTCAGAACCTAGACGGGAGGGGGTGCTCTGGAAAACAACGCCAATTACGGCCCCACCCACCCACACCCTGGGCGCTGCGCGGTGGGAACCAGTCGGGGCAGAGGCCTTGGGGCTGGCAAATTACGGGGTAGCCATGGAGCAGACGTGCGCAGGGCAGACTCCTTATTAGGGTAATTGTGGGCTCTGGGCCCACCCGGGCTAAGCAGAACCTGAGGGAAGCTTGGTCGGGGTGGGGTGGGAGCAGCTCTGACGGAGGCCGCCAGGTGAGCTTGTGGAGTGCCTCCAAAAATGATGGAGACCCCACACCAGCCGCAGGCTCTGCCCTTTCGTGTGAAGTTCATCCTTCTGGTGTTTATAATGGGCTGGGACCAGTGGCGTCTGGATGAAGCAAGTACTGATCGTGAGGCGGACAATGTTACGGAAAGGACTGGTTTTATGCCACACACGGATCAGCTCCCTTAGGGGAAAGGCCTCTCCCACCGAGCTACAACCCAGCTCTTTCTTTCTATTTTATTTTCTATTTTGAAACAGGTTCTTAGTAATTTGCTAAATTGCCCAGGTTGGGCACCAACTAATAGTCCACCCGCCAGGCCTCCCAGGGTGCTAGGATCACAGGAATGGCCTAGGTGGGGAAACTGAGGCTCAGGAAGATTAAGCGACTTCCTCCCAGCTATCACAGCCCTGCCCCCAAAAAGCCAGAAAAGCAAAAAGCAGTCAAGGCCCTAAGGGGACTGGGCGGGACCTCCCAGAACAGCCAGCTTGCAGGGCTGGTAGCAGGCGACTACTCCTGCGCAGTACCTGGAGGAGCACTGCAGCCTGCCTGGCTCAGGACCTGCGCTGGACGCAGGATGCCTCCCTGGGGAGCAGAGGGCGCCACTGCCCCAGCTCAGCCAGTCAGCCATCAGGGCGCGGCTGGGAGAACGCAGGTCCTCGTGCCTGGGCTAGCCAGCCTCTGGGCCTCGGGCGGCACCACCCCTGGCCCTTGCCCCAGTCAGTTTCAGCCATGTGGGAAACGACCTCCGGGTCGCTGCCTGTGGCGACCTGCACTGGAGTGGGGCAAGCACTCGGCCGCTAGGGGCGAGCAGGCCCCAGGATCCCTGCGGGTGTCTCCACCCAGCTGTCAGCCTCACAAACTTGGTCCTGGACCTCTGCATGGAAGATGGAGCACACCTCACCACCTGGTTCTCCGTCTCCAGAACCCCTCAGAACTTCTTCGCTGCCTGGGACCCCTAGGAGGCACTTGGCCACCTTGGGTCCCTGCCTGAGGTCCCTGCACAACCAGTACCACCAGGCTAACCTGCCTTACAGTGTTCAAAAGAGCAGCACATGAAGTTCCCCAGATTGGACCCGGCAGACTTACTGTATGTGCCCACCTCCTTAATCCCTTCTTTTTCATAAAATGAAAAGAGAAAAGGGGGAAGCCTGGGTTTCCAGGATTGATCTTTAGGTGACATCAGGCCTGGCCATGGCACCAGCCCCTGGGAGCCTGCTGGGACACCCAGGGCTCCCCAGACTCCCTGACACTGCTTCACAAGCCCCGCAGAAGCTGCGGGTGCCAGTTAAGCTGGAAGCACTCCTGGCTGGGGCTCTGCTCTGTTGCTCCAACCCGGTCTCTAGAGGCCCAGTTCAGCAGTGCCAGGGCTTTTCCACTACAAGCTGCACTAGAGCAGCCTCAACTCCTTTCCTCTGTGGCTCCTGGGCCTCCCAGTCACCCAAATGTCCCCTCACTGATGATGAGATGAGGGCATGAGTAACAGCGGGGCCAGACCCCTCCTGTGCGAGGCCAGCAGCCCCTCTTCTGCGAACGCTAGCTAGCGGCTGACAACCCAGGTGGCGTCACAGCTGTGCCTCTCTGCAGGGTCCTTTGTTTGAAGGCAAGGACAGAATACGGCACCCTCCAGCCTCCATCCACCACCAAGTGCACAGCAGAAAGGCCATGCAGCGGCAGGGTGGCTTCCCCCCGGGGAACCGGGTCCTCCATGCAGGGCCTCAGTTTGCATCAGGACTGATGGCCCAGATGCCCTTTCATGGTCCATGCCAGTCCCCACTTAACAGACTACACGGCCAGGTCACCCAGGACCCGAAAGGCTGCAGAAGCTGCCTTGTCCTACCCCAAATCCTGGGCAGAATGCACCATGCCCTCCCTGCCCTGCCCCACCACTCCCTTCTCCAAGGTCCTGCGCACTGCCAATGAGTCCCCAGCGTCTGGCCCACCCCTAGTGCCCACCCTTTATTTACGCCTTTTGCTTTGGAGCAGCACTAGTCCTCTCTCTGATGAAGCCCTCTCCATCCCTTGAGGGCTATCTCATTCCATTTCCTGTCACCATGACAAAATACCCAAGACTGGGTGATTTATGAAGAACAGAAGCTTCGTGGCTCTGCAGGCAAAGGAGTCCCAAACCATGGCACGAGCCTGTGGGGAGGGTCTTTGTGCCTCACTGTCACATGGCAGAGGGTTCCACATGGCAAAGCAGGAAGCATGCCAGCCCAGGGCTGTCTTGAACAACCACTAATGCCCCCTTGGAACCCACCCTTATGACCTCATCTGATCCTGGCTCCCTCCCAAAGACCCCACCTCCGAATTCATTAACATCTGGATGTGAGGATTACATTCCCACACATGCATTCTGAGGACAAGCATTCAAACCACAGCAGAGAGTGAGCCGACCACTCACTCACTGCCCACGTAGCCTACCCAGCCTCCCTCCCACGGCGCCACAGGCCCAGGCACGCATGCAGGATTGCATGAGTCAGAGCCGGCTGTGCTCCTAATGAGCTCTGGAGCCCTGGCCAAGGGAGCACGTGAGCCTCGGTTTCTCACCAGCAGCACCAGGCTTCCACACGCTCCTTCCTCGCTCATGCCTGCGCCGGGGAGCACGCGCTGCACAGCTGGGAGGGTACGAGGTGCGCTGCAGGCAGCACAGTGGACACCTCAGCATGCACTGAGTCCTCTGGTGACGACTGACACACACGGAAAGACAGAAATGTCAGAACGTGAAGAAAGAAAAAGGTTCAAAAGCTTCAGGCCAAGGGGTCAGGGGCCTCTTGGTCTCTAGACTAGAGCCCTCCTCCACCCATGGGACAGATAGAAAGGGGCTGGTAGTGGTGGTAGAGGTGGCTGGGGTAGACGTGCCATGGAGAGCCACAGGGCTTCCAGAGCCAGGGTGCAGGGAGCAGGGGGTTCAGAGAGACAGGATGGGCTTGGTGGAAATTAACAGAGGTGACTTTTTTTTGTATATGGCTATGGTTCGGTAGACTTGAGACTCAGTCAGAAAGATGGACATCTGGGGACCAGGGCCTTCAGCATGTAGGGACCCTTTCTAGCTCCCTGTGCATCAGAGAAGGGAACAGAATTCCCTAAAATCCACTCCAACCTTTTATTCCATTTCTACTCCGTGGAAGATGGTAGAGGTCCTCAAAGGCTACGTTTCATGTACAAAATTCAGAGTTTACTGTACTTAGCATTTAAAAATTTATAACATTTAATTTATTAAAGTTACAAATGTAAAATCCTCATTCTTCCTTAAGTTTTTAAGTTCAACTTCACTGATGTTCTTATTTTATAGAGAAGCATAGCAAACTGCAAGCATCACTTCCAGGGGAAGAGGGAGACACTTATTTGCGCCTCATCTGCATATTTGTTAATTAAGCCTCATTTGCACATTTAATCTATAATTGCATTTTAAGCTCTCTGGTAGTCTCAGTGGCAGAAAGAATAGGGAAAGAGAAATGAAAAGGAAAAAGAAAACCTTTAAATGTTCATTATAAATTTAACACATTAAAATATAAGTCAAGTTCTGTAAACATCCTAATATTTTATAAGAATTTAGATTTTAAGTTAAATTTCAAATCTGAGTCAATTACTTACATGTAAGTTAATGTTCATGACAATCCTGGCCGATGAGTCTAACGAGCTGGTTTATCTTAAACATGACAAATGCTGACAAGACCCACTGTGCGTGTTTAACACTATTGAAATTATGGCTCTGATTCTCGTTCGTGTTTGGATGAATGGCTCTATGATGCTGCTATCCAAGACAAAATTAGGGTCTCCTTTACGGGCATCCGGGGTTACATTCCTGGCCGGAAGCACATATAATTTCCAGTCGCCCTTGCCTGGCACCCAGCCAAGAGGCTGAGCCCGTGTCACAGCTGCTCTGCCAATTCCTGCCACATGACAAGAGAGGAACAGACCTCCCTACAGCAAAAGGCAAGGCTTAGGTCACTTGGGATGGGTGGCCAGGGACTCACAAGGGGAGACTGTCCCCCTCTGGTTGTACTGCTGTGAAGTGACTCTGATTGCCACTATGAAATGAAACTGCACGACAGTTCAACTGTGAACCCCAACCCTTAAGCTGTATGAACCAAAACCCTGGTGAGCTGCCACTTCCATGCAGAGCAATGGCAGTTACCAAGCAAAGGCCAAGTGCTGGGGAGGCTGTGAGGGGCGCGCAAGGCGGGCAGAGGAAGGTATCCAGCGGGCCCTCAAACAGTGACGCGGAATCGCCATAGGACCAGGAATTCCACTGTTGGGTTTATACACAAGAGAAATGAAAACGTGTTCAGAAATGTTCAAAGCAGCATAATTAGTCATAGAGTAAAAGCAACACCTATCAGTTACTCCATTTTTTGAAAATTTATACCCATATGACATTACTATTCAGCCTTAAGAGAGTAAAGTTCTATACTGATAGCCTACAACATGGATGGGACCTCGAAACACCAGGGCACAAAAAGAAAGCAGACGCTAATGGCCACACAGTGTGTGTTTCCACGTGTAGCAAATCAGGAGAAGAAACAAATCTGTAGAGACAAAAAGGAAATTAGTGGTTGGCTGCTTAGGGCTGAGGGACGTAGAAGAGGCGTCAGGTGACACCCAACATCTTTCTGAAGAACGCTCTGAGATTAAAAGTGGTGATGGCTCTGCCTGTCTGGGATGACACTAACATCTACTGCAAACGAAATGACATGGGTGAGCTCGGGTGAGGTGGTGGTTATAGCTCAATAAGGTTATAGAAGAAAATGTCCTGGAGAAGTGTGCTTCCGCCCCATCACCTCTGCCTGTCTCCACAGGGCTTCTTTTTGCAAAAAAATAAACAAAGCATAGACCAATCAACAGACTGATGATGATAGATATTTATGTGAAATAATCCAGTGTATTCTACTTTCTTACACAAGCAGCAGTATCATCTGTATATTATACAGCACCTCCTTTGTGTTCATTAAAAAAATAATAATAATAATAATGTACCTGCCTAGGCAGGATGGTGCTAATCTATAATCCCAGCACTTGGGAGGGTTGCCATAAGTTTGAGGCCAGCCTGACTCCACAGTGAATTCAAGGCAAGCCTGGATCACATAGCAAGACCCTGTCTCAAATAAACAAACAAATGTATGTTGCTGCTGTTTCAGTCTCTCATGCTGGGTGGTGGTGGTGGTGGTGGTGGTGGTTCTTCTTCTTCTTCT
>NW_004524578.1:2098296-2119541 GCF_000260255.1 Octodon degus
CCATCCTCAAAGTGATCTTGCACCCACTTAGATGACTTTGCTGCCACTCTGGGCCAAGCCTTCAGGGTTTCTGGCCTGGACAAAGAAAGACAGCCATTATTGCTCATCTCCTGGGTAACCTTCCAGAGATGGAGGCAAACAGACACAAATGCCTTGCATTAGTCACTTTCCCAATGCTGGACAAAGCACCTGACACCCATAGCTTAAAAGAAGAAAGACTGACTTCTGCTTGGGGTTCCAGAGGTTTCGGTCCATGGCCGACTGGCTACAGGACAGAAACACCATGGAGAAAGGGAGGCTACCTACGTCACAGCTTCCAGGAGGCAGACAGCAAGGATGGACACAGGAGGACAGCCAGACAGCAAGGGGCCAGCAGCTGTGTAGATCCCCAGGGTCAGGTACCTGACCCACATGGACATACTGGAAGTGTGCCTTCCCCATCCCCTGGGCCACTCTCAAGCCAGCCACCACCCTTTACTCAGAGCTGGTCTCCTTCCTTCCCTCTGGCTTTCCTGCTTGAACTCTGGCCCCTGCCTTCCTGCCAGCCCCAGGGGGCCTCCCTGCAGCTTCCTGGTTGCTGGGACCTTGAAGGCCACCTTCTGATGCACGCTTTGAAGTTTGCTCCTCATTCCCTGAAGTCCTCAGCTCGAACACTCCTCCTGAGAGAGGCCTTCCCTGAACTCCTGCGTCAGCACATTCCCATTGCTCCCCCCACCCCCCACGTCACCACCTGGGTATCCCGCGGGCTGTCCAGTGTCCTCCCAGCACCCTCTGTCTCTTTGCCTCCTTAATCTCTTGCTCCCCTCTTCTGGTCTGAGCTCAACTCTGCGCTGCGTTGGGCCCTGGCTACAGCCGCTTCTACCCACAGCCCAAAGAGGAAGCTCTGAGAGGAGCAGCAGGCAGCGCTTTCCAAGCCAGGCGCTGGCTGCTTCGGCCTAGAAGGTGAGGCTGATGCAAAGCCGCGTTTCCTGTTCTTGTTTCTGGAGCACGCCGGAGGCCTGTACTCCCACAACAACCTGGTTACAGGTGAGGATGAGACAGAGGTGAGGAGGAGCCAGCAGCTTCGTGACTGCAGGCCCCAGGGTACAGCACCTTGGCTCCGTCTGCCTGTGAGGTGAGTGGGCAGACCAAGCTGGGCCTGCACTGCTCACCCTGGGGCCCAGGAGCCTGTCGCAGGGAATCACCTTCACACTCAGTCACTGGTAATGATCCACCAGCGCCCAGAGCCAGGTGCAGAGAGCTCAGGAAGGCCAGCAAGACGCACCTCAGGGGCCGTGGCGGCGGCAGCAGCAGCAGCATGTGACATCTTGGAGGCAGCCACCTCTGAGCTTCACAAACTGTATCCTCCCCATAAAGACCACCTTGTGCAGTGCTGGAAGAGGGGCATGCAGGAAGGAGACAGGCAAGCACTTCTGGGGCGCTGTGGTCCTTGACACAGGCACGGGTCAGGGCTGGGTCCACAGTCGTGGGGACTGCTGCTGTGTTGGGGCAGGAGACAGAATGCATCGCAAGGCCTGTGACCACTGATGCAGGGCTGGGCTTCAGGGAGTGACCCAGCGTCAGGCCTCCACCTCCCCAGGGGTCTCCTCACCTCTGGCCCTGTGGTCACACACACTGTCCCAACCTATAGCCCACAGACGAAGCTCAGCCTTCCCAGTTTCCTCAGAAAACTCCTCAGGGCAAGCAGTTCCTGAATTCCAAGAATCACCTACAGCCTCGGGAAGCTCTAGAGAGGCCTCCGGGCCTGGTTTTCCTCCCCTCCCCTAGCCTTTATTCATCCCCCCACTCTGTCCCTGGAAGTCCCAGGGCATCACTCTACTGTCCCCTCAGCAGCCATCCATAGTCCCTTCTGTATCTCTCTGCTCCTCTGCCCTGATGGCCCTATCATAGTTCCCCACAGACCACCCTACCTACAGCCACCCAAAGCCCACCATGCAGCCCCGACAGCTGCCCACACCCCCCTCAGCTCCCAAAGCCTCTGGCCAGCCCCTAGCCCACAGGGACTTCTTTCCTGTAACAGCAGCCCAACAAAGAGCAGGACCAGGTGCCCTGCTGGGGGACCCACAGGGACTTGCAGGGCACAGAGAAGCCAAGAAAGGCTGGGGCAGAATGCTACGTGAGGTCTGGGCTTCAGCAGAGGAGCAGATCTGAGTGAGGGAGGCTGTTTTCACTCGAGGAACAGAGAAGAAAAAGAAGGCGACTCCAGAAAGAAGAGAGAGAGAGTGCGAAGCTCAGTTCAGTACATCCACCTTCCACTCCTTTGGATCCCAGGGCGTGGAGGAAGGAAAATCAGCAATAAAATAGTTGAAGCAAACATTTCAGATCCAAAGAGGCAGCCATCAGCTACAGTGGCGCACGGAACACAGAAGAAGGGGTGATGATGCCCTTAGAAAGACCTACAGGCAAGGGTGCATCCCCAGGCAAGCGACGGAGACCACTGCAGAAGGCAAACGTGAATGACGGCCTCACAGGCTGAGAGCAGCAGTACCTTGGCCTTCCCACCTACAGTACGGGTGGAAGGCGACCAAGATGTGATGTTGACCTCAGGGTACTCTACTGGGCCGAATTATCAACCGGGTAGGAGCACAAGAAGAATATACTCAGACCACCGAGGCTACAAAAAGCACCCTAAAGACCAAGCCACCTCCTAAGCTCCTTTCTGGGGCCATCCCTCGTGGACACAAAGCAAGGAAGAATCCAGAGCAAGGGGAAGACATGGGTTTGGGCCCTGAGTGCCCACCGGGGCAGGAAGGGGAGTCCAGGAGGCTGTGTGAAGGCTCTGGGCCCAGGGAGCAGCCAGCCTGGGGCAGGAGCCAGGGGCAGAGGGGCTGGGTGCAGGAAGGTGACAAGGCGCAGAGAGAGGCGAGTTACTCTGTAACCAGAGGAGGAGAGACAATTAAAAGGTACAGGGAAAAATTTACAACAGAAGTTTCAACAGCAAGCTAAGATGTGATATGAATTTCAGCTATGGATGGAGTGAAAAACAGATTCACCCCATTTGTGCCCCCCCCCTTTTTTAAGAGCCAGGGTTCTGTTATGCTGCCCAATCTTCCTGCTGCTGCCTCCTGAGCAGCTGGGACTATGGGCCCCCTCTGCTGTACCCCGCTTTCAGTCAGCTCTTGATGCTGGGAACATCCTCTGTGAGCAGTCCAAAGTGAGATCGCAGGCAAGGGGACAGCCCCTGGCCCTGGGCAGTGCAGGAATGTGTACGGCCAGCCACGGGAAGAAGCACTGGAATCTACCTTTATTAGACACCAAGTTGGCCAGAGCCCCCGAGGACGCCGGGAAGAGAGGATAGGAAGGGGGTTGGGACACAGAGCAAAGGTGGGGGGCAGACAGGGAAGTGACAGCATGTGTTTTCCCAAAGGATGGTGAAGACCTGTGGGAGCTGGGCACTCCCAGGGGAAAGGGGAGAGGCGTGGGAGAGGCGCGAGGCGAGGGGCAATCACCACTCTTCTATCTTTCCTACCAGTAAGCTGCTATATTTTATGTAATGCTCATAAAGTATGAGGCAGGAGGACAAGCCTTTTATTGAGGCTTAAGAGAATGATCAGTGAAGTACAATATTAAAAAGATAAAAATAGGCTTACACCTGCAATGGAATGGTCCTGGTGAAGAGGGAGGTGGAGGCAGGAGGGGGTCGAGAGAGACATTGTACCACTAGGTTTGTGGCCAGCATTTTTCCAGAGTCTAGAATTAAAGACTGGGATTCTTAAATTTAAAAAGCAGCCCCCAAAATCAAATTACTTTCAAAGTCCCTGAGTGTTACTCCTCAATATTCCATAAAATAAAGATATCTTGCTGTTTGACTTCATAAAAGCATTTTCTCTATTAGTTTTGCAGCTACAGCCACACACAGCCGGAGCTTGTATTCTTTACCACACTGGATCCAGGAGTGCACAGCCTCTTCCAGGGCCCCCGGGTCCCAGTGCTGGGTAGGACAGGAGCAGTGGCTGCCCGCTGTGCTCAGGACCTCCAGGTGCGGGGCAGGTAACCGTGGGCTACGTCCTTCCTTTCTCGGCTCAGCGCACCCTGGTCCTGCTGCAGTCTTCCCAGCAAGGAGTGTGGCCCCTACTTTCTGGCTGGCCAGAGCAGTTCTATTTTTGTCTCGCGTTTCTGGATGGCTCCTGTCCCAGCCTGAGCTGTGAGCCAAGTACCAGACGCCCTGGCTGCACCCCTGCTTTGGAACGAAGCTCTACCCGGTGCGGGGAGCAGCCATTCACTCCCACCTCCGTCTGCACACTTCGAGGATGGCCTGCAGACCGCCCACGACAGCTCGGGGGACAAGCAGGAGCCCCCGGGGACCACGTGACCTTGTCAAATGTTTCCCACCTGAGACAAACAGAGGATGGGGCAAACCAGCCCAGTGCTGCAGCACTCATTCTAATAAATCCTGCACAAGTGCAGTGTTGCCGGGAAAACTGAAATCTGTTGGGTCCTTCTGGCTCACCCTGCCCTGACCTTGGTGTTAACCACCTTCCCTGCTTGGCTTCATACCCTTCATCTCTGGGGCATTCGTCAATCCTCCCCACGTCGCTTCATATTCTTGGTCTATAGGGCTTTCAGCAGCTCGTGCTATCCAAGCAAACTACCCTACACTGGGTGGCTTGAACATTTGTTTCTCACTGTATGGAGAGGCCAAGCCCAAGCTCGAGGGGCCAGCAGACGTGGCGCTGGTGTCCTCTGCCTCCTCATCTGCAGAAGGCCTCCATCCTGGCGTCCTCACGTGACTGGATGTGAGTCCCATTCAGGAGGATTATGAAACCCCGAGATCCACCCTCTGACCCAGTTATCCTCCCGGGCCCCACCTGCCAACACAAACGTACTGGGGATTAGGTTCCAACACGTGAACGGGAGGGTGGCACCAACTTCAGCCATGGCAGGTGGGGCTGGCAACGTCTGGGATGGCCTTGCGGGGACATGTTTGCTAGTGTGCGGGTGGCCGTGGGGCGCTCCATCCTCATGTGGACTCACCTGGGAGACCTCTGGGGTGAGTCTGCTCACTGTTTGTAAGTGTCCCGTGTGGAAGAGAGGGTGGTACACTGCAGCACCCGCTTACCTTTGGCAAACTCTGCCTCCCCAGAGCGTGGTGGATGGGTTTTCTGGACAAAAGTTCCACCTGTGCAGGCTTGAAAATTTAGAACATAAACAAAAATAAATAAAAGTCCTCAATGTTTTTTACTATCTAAATATAGCAAGAGCCCAAGTTCCTGTCTCTCACCTTATACCATGTACCTTTTCTCTAGCAAACCTATACACAACAGAACGATGTAGCTATAGAGAAAAATGTGAGTACACAATGTGATTCCACTTTGCCTCTTGTTCTGTGACCTGCTCTTTTCACTTGCGACATCAGGCATTGGTGACACTGTTATGTAGCTCCTAGACAGTGAAGTGGTTTTAAAAGTTTTGGTGGTGTTCTTATAACTTTCTCAGTACTTAGTATTTGTGGCTGCACAGCAATATAGGTAAAGGAGGAGTGAGCTGTCCAGCTTCTCCATCGCCTCCAGGACCAAGCTGTCACCCTCACCGGCACTGGCCGCATGCGTCTCCCCCAGCCCTGGGCCCCCACTGCAAAGGTTCCTCTCTCCTGGGGCTGGGTTGCGTCTGCAGTGGAACCTAGCTTTCCAGAGCCACCAGCTGATCTTCCCAGAGTGGAAGTCCAAGCAGGAAGCCCCCTGTGCAGCAGTGAGGAGGGGACTGCCCAGCCCTCCCCAGGACGGAGGCCACCCTCCCACCGCCTTCTGAGAGTCCTGGAGAGTATGCGGGTAGTGACCGAGCAGAGGACATCCAGGAGGCCAGGAGGAGCCCTGCGCATCTCAGCAAGTACACAACAACAGTTCTCCCAAACACCACCCCAGCCCAGCAGCCCCCAGGCCCACCTGCCTGTCTCGATGCCTGCTCCTGGAGGTGCAAGGGGAACCTGCCCTGAGTGGGTCACCTGGACTGTCGTGACGGCTCTCACCCATGTTCCTGGAGATCCCATGAGCAACTGGGAGCCAACTGCTGTGAGGCTGGGATGGAAGGCAGCATCTGGGATGGAGATGATCGGAAGCCATGGTAAGTATAGCAACAAGGCTGCGGAGCTGGTGGAGACAAGAGAAGCCCTGAGCCCTTTGGAGGAAATGTAAATAAGCACAGTCATTATGAAAAACGGAACAGCAGGTCCTTAGAAACTGAAAATGGGACGACTGCACCATCCAGCGACCCTCCTCCTGGCACATAACCAGAAGAAAGTCAATACACTGCACTGCAGTCCGGGGTTCATGGCAGCACTGCCCACCATAACCAACACATGAAAGCCATTGAGTGTCCATCAAGAAAAGGTTGGGCATACACACAGTGGAATACTATTCAGCCATAAAAAGAAGGGAACCCTTTCATGTTGAACAATATAGGTGGGACTGGAAGACAGTATGTTAAGGGAAATAAGCAGACACAGACTAAACACCGCATGCTCTCTTCATAGGTGGAGTCTGAAGGCTCTCAAGGAAGTTGATGCCATGGGAGGGTGGTCACCAGAGGCCGGTGGGAGGAGCGGCTGGGAGGCATTGGGCAATAGTCCCAGTTTGGCAGGTGCATTGGCTCATTGCATAGGGGGATGAACAGAGCTAAGAATACTGGATGGGTTTATTTTTTAGGCACTAGAAGAAAAGATTTTGAATGTTCTTACCACAAAGCAAGGGGGGAACATAGTGTACCCATAAACAGAGTTGTGTCAATCAAAAGTTAAAAGAGAAGAAGCCATGGAGTTGGCGTCAGGAGACCCTGTACTAAGCCCCCTGCCTTCCACCTTGGGGTCACTGCCTATGCTGTCCTGGGCTCTCTTTGGCAGCCTGAGCTCAGCTCCTTTCGGATCAGCAGCTCCTAGGTCCTTCTGGAAGCAGGAGTCCAACTGTAAACCGCTTGTGAGGGATCTAAATGACACAGTCCTTAAGAGCACCTAATCCCCACACCGCCGCCTGGCCCCTCTCCCATCTGTGGGAAAACTGTCTTCAGGAAACTGGCTCCTCCATGCTAAGGAGGTTGGGGCCATTTCAGCTCGTTGAGCGCAGGAGGGGGCTCGCTGAGGCCTGCACTTCTGCACTGCAGCTGGAGCTGCTGCTCTGCTGCCCGCTTGGCACGGTGCAGAGCGGGCATGCGTGTGGGGACAGGAGGGGACGTGATCCTGGGGCAAACACAGGCATGCTTGCAAGAGGGGAAAGTCAAGAGGGAAGAGACCATGTCGCCCTACTGGCTTCAAAGACAGAGGAAGGGGGCCACAAGCCAAGACTAGCGGGTGGCCTCCAAGAGACTCCAGAGAGTCAGCCTTATTGTTAGGCCCGCAGAACTCATTTTGGCCTTCTGATTTCCAGAGCTATGAGAAATAAATGCGCGTTGCTTTCACCCACTGTGGGTGGATGCTAGCTATGTAGCAATAGGAAACCAATCCAGGCCCCGGACTTCCAACACCATCTTCTGCCCAACTTGCCTGTCCTGTGTGCTACCACTCTGAAGCTATGGTAGGGACATGGTCCACGACAATTCAGGAAGACTGGGCAGACAGTGCCCCTGGGGGAGAAGCTGGGCGTCTTTACTGGCTTACTAGGCTTTCCATTTAGAAGGCCTTAGGCTTGGCCCTAATGGCCAAGAACAGTATCATTGTATATATGCAGTTTGACTGACAGGATCAACCAATCCTGTCCCCCGAAAAAAGGACACTGCCTAACCTGTTACTCAGTGCTCTCTGCAGCTGAGCCCAACCCATCAAAGACTGGTCCACATCCCAGTGAGACTGAGAAAGCCAGGCGAGAGGGTTATGTTGCAGTGAGCCCTTCCTTCGTCTGCTAGCTAGGCCGCTCCCAGAACATGCCTTCTCTCATGGTGTTCCTGTCATGCTGTACTGCAGCACCCGCTTGAATACCCCTGGCAACCGAGTGCTCCGCAACGGTGCTATGGTCTGCATGTGGTTACAGGACGGGGGTAGAGTTCTGGGGTACAAGCTCCATAGCGTACATGAAGCCCTAGTTCAATCTCCAATCTGAAAAACAAAATCCTGTAAAAAATATTTCATCAGGTCTGAATATGGTGTGTCCTTCCAGAAGCTCATGTTGAAGGGTGGTCCCCTTCGTGGGGTCTTAGGAGGCGGGAATTTAACCCAACCAGTGTTGATAGGCAGGGCTGTTGGGACTGGGAAGAAGTCACAGGGTGCAGCCTCCATGACTGAATACTGGTGCCCCCATAAAGAGAGGCATTCATGCACGCACACCTCGCCACATGTACCCTCTGCTGCCTCAGACCTCCACAAGCAAGCAGCCCATCAACAGATGCAGCCTCTCAGCCCTGGACTTGGGCCTCGGAGCTGAAACAAACCTCTTTCCTTTCTACCCCGGGCACTGTGTGGTGTTGCATCGTTGTTGCAGAACATGGGCCAGGGCTGTGGAATCCCTCCTTATGGAGGCAGGCACAGTGCGTGAAGCTTGGCCCGATTCTGCCCCCTGGGATGCCAGGAGCCTGGCTTCCCTCCGCCAGATGCCACCCCTCACCTGCCTGGCGCTGCCAGCCGCAGCGCAGCAGTGACCACCCCAACACAGACTATCTGGGTGGGCTCTAGAGGTCTTGCCAGCCACAGACCTCTCCTCCAAGTGCTTTTATTATTTTGTCACCTTTCTTTCCCATGTGCTCCAGACAACGGAGAGAAAATGTGCTCCGTGGCATGCAAACCATACCAACAAGTTGGTCTACAACACTGAAAAAACCTGTTTGCTAAAGTGTGCTCCTCCTCCCACAGTATTGGGACTTGAGGCCTCAGGAGCCCCCAGGTCCTACAGCGGGGACCCAAGTGCTTGGCCCTCCCGTCTCCCAGCAACAACTCAGCCCTTCCAATCCCGCCATGACTGTCAGGCTGACAGGCTGCTGTTCATTCGTGCTGTTTTCACCTCTTGACATGCTCACACATGGATCCAACCTGCAGCTGCTCCTGTCCTTAGAAGCAGAACAGCGGCTGCTCTCTGGAATCAGTGTCTGGGGTCCGCTGTAGATGCTTCAGTTGGTAGAAATGGGCATTCTCTAGGCTCTGAGCAGAGGCTTGAGAAGTGCAGGTGCTTGTGGGGATTGCCATAGTTTGGATCCAAAGTGTACCCCAAAGGTCCCTGTGGTAAAGGCTTGCTCCCTGGTGTTGCGGAGAGGTGCCAAGCCTGCAGAGCAAAGGAAGGAGGCAAGTCTTCAGCTATGGTGCTCCTGAGGAGGACAGAGGGACCCAATCCTCTTTGCCTCCTGTTCTCTGTGGCTCTGAGTAACAGCTCTGCTCTGCAGGTGCCACCTCAGTGCTGGCCAGAAGTAATGGCCTGCTTTCCAAGGACTGGGCCCTCCGAGACTGGAGTGGCACACACTTTCTTCTTCACAGGCAGATCCTGTGGGTGCTTACGAGAGTGGGACAGTGACCATCAAAGGGGAGCCAGCCAAAGCCCTATGCTTTCTGGGGGAGCCTGTGGGAATGGGGGCTGACGTGGGCCCTGGCAGGCAGCAGAGGAGTCAAGAGAGGCAGCCGGCCCCCTGTCCTTGCACCCTGAGCGCACTGCGGCCCTGAGGAGGCCTGTTGAGGCCAGGGTGGTTTGTGCTCTCAGTTAATTCCACACTTCCCACCTCAGCTCCTTCCCCTCCCAGAGCCTTTCTGAGCTCTTCCCTGAAAGAACCAGCTCTGGCAAGTAAAATAATGAATCATAAACTTTATTTCAAAATGTAAACGTCACTAAACATGCATACATGTTAAAACAATAAAATTTACAATTTCATTAATTTTTTTTTCTTTTTGCATAGGACATCATTACAATATAGAATCTATGCCTTACAAAATACATACAAAGTTTTCTTTCAGCAAGCCAAGGCCAGATTGGGGGCTGTACAACTGTAATACTTCACTGTAGTGATCCAGGAACGATGAAACGCGGCCTTTGGAGGAATGGTGGGGAGCTGGTAAGAAGAAAAGAAGTAAGTTCCTATAGAGAAGGAAACATGAGCTGGATGGAAATGGTCTTGGACCCTTGCATTCTGCCTTGGGATTTTGGCAAAGGACTCCAGATAAGCCCCACCAATGGTTCTGGGTAGGAAGGGGTTACCTAGGTTTAACACCACCACAACTGCCAACCCCCAGAATGGCTACAAGCCCTGAACCTACGGTGCAGTCCCCTGGCAGAGCCTGCTACTGGCCCTGCCTGGGCCCCAGCACCATGTACCCGCACACTCTCTGGGGTGAGGCTTAGTAAGCCTAGCCAGAGGCAGGTGGGACCAGGTCTCGGGGCAGGCCTCCCCGTGGCGTCTGGCAGTCCCAGGGAGGAAGCCTCCCAGAACAGGCCGTGGGCTACACCAGATGGACCAAGAGACCTGCAGTGGCCTTCTTGAAGACACTCAGCTCGCGCACTAGGCTCCAAATGCACATGTACAGCAGCCTGTCGCCAGGTCCCTGAGGGAGACGCTAGGAGACCTGGGCTCCAGAGCCCAGGAGCTGCACATGCGCTGCCCACCAAAGGGCAACCCAGGCCCGGGGGCTGCTTCTCTCCCATCCTCTTCATTTTTAAATAAGAGTAGTAAAGTTTTAAAGCTGTATGAGAAGAGAAGAGGCTGGGCAGGACCAGGTGGCTGCTCTGCAAGTCCAGCAGCTCTGTGGGGTCAGCACAAATCAAGGGCGCCCTCCCTCCCTGGTGCTGACTGGGAACACGGATTCCGCTCTTCCCAGTGACAAGGGCCGCGCGGGCCGGCAGGGAGCGGGGGGGTAGTCGCTGCCTCCACGGTGCTTGGCGTTACTCAGTAGTACGCTGGACTGTATGTACATCCAAATCCGAGTACAGACTCTGGAGTGTGTCCAGAACACACGCGGGGAGGCTGCCAAGTCAGGAAGTCAGTCAGCAGCGCTGCACCTTCCAGGCCGTCGAGATTTCAAAGCCCATCAGCCCGCATCTGGATTTGCGCTTTGGAAGATAAGGTCACCAGGAATCACATGTGGAAAACGTGGGCAGCTAAAGATGTGGGTCACCTACGAAGCACTTCTTACTGGTCAGACCAATACTACCAGCCCTAAAACCTTCTAGCACTGTGCCTTGGACTGAATGACTTTTGAAAATGGGTTAAAAAAAAAAGCTCAGTGACACCTGTCAGAAGACAAAATAATCAGGTTGCCTTGTAAACAAAGCCATAACCAGCACGAGGCCATGCTCAGATCGCATCTGCCTGGCGGGCAGCACCTTGCCTGCCCCGTGGAGACCCTGGGTGGGGTCCCAGGAAGTGTGACGACCCTGTGCAGTCCACCTTAACACCTGCGGCTGCTGAGCTGGATCGAGGCTGGGTCTGCTGAACACGCTGGGATAGGAGGCAGAGGTCTTCATGGGGACAGTGGCCCTGCCAACCTCCCCTGGGACCAGGCTGCCACCAGCCCTCTTTTAGCTTGTCCCTGCCCTGATTCACCTGTCACCACTACTCTGGGCCCTAAGAGGCCTGCGGTCAGCAGAGTTTAGAGTTTGCACCAAGAGGCTGCACCACAATGGCCCTGCCGTCCCCACCTCCACACTGGGACTCATAGTGACCTGGAGGGTGGTTTGGGGGTCCTGTACCTCAAGTCTCGTGGATGGGACGTGTGGCGGAGTACAGTCAGGGCACCTCCAGCACCACATTTCCATCGAGGGCATCTCCACCTATCACTAGGTAGCACCGTCGAGAGGACCACGGCGCCCTCTATGTTTCTGTATGGCTGCAGAACTCAGGAGGTATTCGGGGGTTGACAACTATTCCCCTAATATGGCTGACACTAAGAGGGGCTTCACTGTGTGGGTGACAGCCCCTCAATGGCTGATCCAGAAGCACTCTCAAACCCTTTGCAGTGGGTCTCTCCCTCTCTTTAGGCACTCTTCTCTTGGAGATTTCTGCCTCTCTGGCCCATTAGAATTAAAGTCTGCCCCCAAATAAAGGTCTGACTTTTCGCTACGATTTCCAGGAGCCCCTTGGGGCCCTTAATCCCACTTCCATCTATCAGACTCAAACCAGCAAGCCTGGCCATAAGTCACAGAAAACGAAAACCCCTGAAACAGACCCAGGCTGGGAAGACACCGCATCCTGGAAGGCAACCCTCATTTCATGATGTGATGGAAACCTAATGAGAACCCTTTAGAACTGAGCCTGAGATTCGTGGGTTCATTCCCCCACCCCCACCCTGTGATGAGATGAATTCAAACCTCAGATGAGCCTGGAGGGTCCAGCCGGGTTCGGGGGGGGGGGGGACCTCCCTCCAAGTACCCTGTCCCCACTTCCCAGGCCAGACCTAGGCTGAAGGACCACACCCTGCCATTAAAGAGAACTGCTTTGGGAGTGAAGACACACTCATCTGCCAAAAATAGCCACCGCCTGCATACTTCTGTTTTAAGGCAATGTTACC
The DNA here is from genome assembly GCF_000260255.1 of Octodon degus. NCBI lineage: Eukaryota > Metazoa > Chordata > Mammalia > Rodentia > Octodontidae > Octodon > Octodon degus. The sequence goes on from NW_004524578.1 coordinate 2,110,700, forward strand.
CTTCCATCTATCAGACGGAACAGCCCTGGGTCGTTTAGAGGAAAAATTAAATTAAGTGCTTTCTTTGGAAACAGCCTACGCCCACTTGCCCTCCCCCACCCCCCTTCCCTCTAAAACAAACCGGCTCTTTCTTTTATTCCAAGATGACTGGATTCTGAGTCCTTCCTATGTGGAGACAGACATGGAGTCTGAAAACCTCCTTCTGTGACACTGTGGGCAGATCACAGGGAGATGCCAGGCTCCCTCTCCTGCCTTCAGAACCATGGATGTGGGTGCACCAAAGGACTTTGGAATAAAATTCCTGAACCTGGAATGTAAGTTCCTGAGACATGAAATGCGTTCAGAGTGTGGCTTTCTCTGCCTCACACAGCAACAGCTTTGGGTGGGACCCCACTTTGGAACAGGCATGAAGACATCACACCCCAAGCACCCAGGGCTCTTCACACAAGGTCCCTTCCACATACTCCACTCTCTCTCTCTCAGACTAAATTTATGCATGCTGGGCCATCACAGTGCCCCACGGCACCAGGACGGCCAGCTCGGCACCCGACCAGACAGCCTCGCCCCCAACCATCCCACCCACGTCAGAATAGAGCCACAGCCCAACTCGGTACCCAGCATGCTACACCGCTAAGCCACAGCATGCCATTGGCCATGCCCAGCAGACACATAGTAGTTACAGTGGCACCTAGAGCGCCGCAGATGGCACAGACAGATGGCCCATCTTCTGGAGCTGGCCCCACACAGCAGCCAGGGCTACCACCCTGGCTTGGCATGGGTCCCCAGGTTTTTCTGTGCAGCACCCCACATCATGAGAGCGATGGGGTGGAAGTGGAATGGCTACAACCAAGGCACTCTGGACCCAGGAAGCCTACCGACGGTCCTCCGAGCCCCAAGGGTCGTTCCTCCTCATCAAAGTGAGAGGTCTCTGCAAGACACCCAGTCCTTCCCTATAATGCATGCGTGTACACACACACACACACACACACACACACACACACACACACACACAAAGTTCTGCAGCCTCATGTTTGTGGGCCCTGACTCTGAAGTACACAGAAGGCCGTGCTGAGCCTCACAGAGCTAGGGTGGGCACTCCAGGGGCCTTGGAGCTTCCTGGAGCACAGCCTCACTGCCTGGGCCCAAGGTTCAACTCCAGCCCAGCCCGGGCTGGGATTCCAGGCCATGTTCTCCGGCTCTGCGCTTCTCTTCTCCTACCAGGAGACGGGAGCTCAGGCAGGGTGGGCAGAAGCCAAGAGAACAGAAAGAAGTGATCCAGATGACAGCGAGAAGGTGGAGATTTCCAAGTCTGCACTAGCGACACTGACGGTCTGAGAAAATCATTCTCTACAGCTGTCTGGCCAGAGTTCTCCGAGGACAAAACAGAACACACACTCTCCACTGCACTTTCCACAACAGCGCTGCACCACTCCTGAAAAAGCACAAGTCCCAAGTTCTGGTCTCCTGCCACAGAGCAGTCTCTGTGAAGCGCTGAATGACGAGGCAGCACCATGGCCTCACACGGCGGGACTTCCACGACCACCTTGCGTGGGAGAGATCAGGAAGGGCATGCACCACCATCTTTCTGAAATCTTTTCAAAGTCAAGATTTCCCAGGCCTGATTTTCCAGTCAGCAAGCACAGAACCGTGAAGGGTCCTGGGGTGCCGTCTGCAGGGTGGCGGGTCCTGGATAGGTGGTGCCCAGGCCCTGTCTCTCAGCGGTCTTTGGGTGCAATGGTCTCTGTTTCCAGTTCCCCCAGGCCAGGGGAGAGAACCCGTGGAGGCAGGGAGCGAGACAGCAGGACCAGTGCAGTGAGGCAGCAGGGGCTTCCCGCCACAGTCCTCCGTGTGCAGTCACGGCTTAAGGCATCCCTCTGTGTGGCCTTCCCTTAGGCCTACGTGCACCCTGAGCCAGGCCCATAGGGCAAGGACGGAAGCTTGCAGGTTGGCAGGAAGGAGACCAGGCCTTGCACTTGCATCAGTGACCAACCCAGGCAGGGCCAGAAATCGGTCAGCCTGCTCTGTCCCTGTGTTCCCAAACCTGATGGAAAACTCCAGAGTGCAAATCTATGTCCAGAGTAAGGCGACATAAGAGGTGCCCTCGCTGGCCTCATGGACCATGTCCATCCCTGAGTAAGGGGTTCAACACCACTGAATCTCAACGTTGTGGGTATCGCTATTTGTGCAATTTGTGAGTGGTGGGGGTTTTTTTGAATTTTTTTTTTTTTTTATACAAACTGACATTGACACCTGAGGTGAAGAAAAGTGTTTTTTTCATGGATTTTTCATCACGTTCTCACTCTGCTTTCTTAGTACAAAAGGGGCAGGGTCTGACGCGAGGAGAAAGAGGAGAAGGAAGAAGAGAGCGGCTGCTCATGGCTGTTGTCGGCAGGGTCCTGGGGTCCTGGGGCTGGGGCTGCAGGGCAGCGGTGCGCTCAGGGTGAGCTTGCTGGGCTGATGGTTGGGCTGCTGGCGTCCGAGCGGCTGTAGTCGCTGAGCGAGCCGGTCCGAGACCCCCCACTGCGCCGCTGCAACATGCCAGGGTGGAAGTTGGCATGGCGCCGCGCATGCTTCGTCAGGTGGTCGCTGCGCATGAAGCGCTTCTCACAGATGGGGCAACTGAACTTCTTCTCCCCCGTGTGCGTGCGGTAGTGCCGCGCCAGCTCATCAGAGCGTGCGAACTTTTTGTTGCACTCCTGCCAGCTGCAGGCGAAGGGCCGCTCACCTGTGGGAAAGGGGACAGGGATAGTGTCAGTCTCAGCTCTGTCCAGCGAAGCTGGCCTCCTGTGTCTGGCCCCTTCCTCCCTCAGGACACCTGCTCACCATCCCCAGGAGGCCCCTACGACCCGCAGCCCTCAGCCACCCCACTTCTCACCCACGGCACCTACTCCTTCTCTTGTAGCAATCCATAAAAGCAGGTGTGAGGTGGACCCGGCTTCCCTCATACCCCAAAGTGGAAGTAGATGAGCCAGGCTCCTGGGACCAGGTGAAGTGGCAGGGGCCAAGTGGTAGGTCTAGCCAAACATGCTGCCTCTCCATCCTGGAGGGGGTCAGATAAATCCCTACCACAATCCTGGCCTCCTTGGGCTCTCTTGTCTGTAACACAGGGTTGTGTGTGATATGAAAATTTTTCCAGGGGCTGAGACTGGACAACCTGCCAGCCTGTGGCTCCTTTTCAACTACAGTCCCAGTACAAGCAGCCACCAAGAGCCAGTTGAGGAGACCACGCCAGGCTCCAACAGACGCCAGCAGGGTGACAGACAATGGCGGTGGCCTTGACAACCCATGAAGACATAGTAGGGGTGGAAGGTAAGGAAAGTGGCCTACAGAAAGGACCTTGGCCCCTCCTTCAGGTCCTTACTCAGACCTCAGGAGAGACTACTATTCACCCAGGCAAGTTCTAAACCACAAAAAGTAACACCAACTGCCCCGGATAGCCAGTGGGGGCTGTGCACCCCAGGATACAGCGACCATCCGACCTGGTCTTCTTCTGTCTCCACACGGTTCCCTAAAGCAGATGCCAGTCCTTCCTGGTGGACTAGCTATACTGACTACTTAAATCCACCTACCTCGAATACCAACAGACACTCAAGGGTGGCCAGATGGCCCAGGAAAGTCAGCCGCACTCAAGGAAAGCAGAGCAACAAAAGCACCAACTCCAGAGAGAGTAAAACCAGGGAGAGAATGCTGACCTAAAAATTCTAGTAAGGTCTCCAGAGAATCTGAGACACAATTTGATGCACAAAGCAAACAGGAGAAAGTTCAGAGGAATAAAAAGTAGCAAAATATCGTTGCCCAACCAAAGTTACATGTAAAAAGCTGCAAATATATGTAAGGAATATTTCAGAAAACAGACCACCCGCCACCCGCCCCGGAAACTAAGAGAACACTGCAGAATTCTGTCTCCTCTTGTGGAAGCAAGCAGTCACAGGTGGCCGGATTTGGCGGTCTCACTAATTCCTGCCATAAAGGGAAAGGTAATGGTGTTGTAGGGCTTTAAAACCCAAGTAACCATCACCATTTCCTAAATCTACTGACAATGGCAGCTAACAGACAGGACAGGCTGAAAGTTGAAAACCACAGGGAATTAACCAGGGAATTTAACATCTAACAGGAGGTGTAGAGCATGAAGCCAGAGAAAATGAAGTACAGCACACAAAACTGCTGAAGAACTAACAGAACAGGATCTATCAGAGTAAAAATTAAGATGCAAAACAAGCCTAAAACAAAAAGCTGACTAACACGATCAGGGTAAGGAAAGGTCGACCCTGATGCAGGGATTTTTGCCAAGATAGAACACAGAATAAAACCAGTAATTCTAAAATTTCACAGAGAAGGAGAGAAACAAATGCCAGGTTATCTGTGAGCAACAAATGCCAGGTTATCTGTGAGCAATCAAGCTAGACTCTCCTAACTCCCACTGTACACTTGAAGGCAGGGCAACAGGGGCAGCTATGTTTACATCTCACATATTCCGGAAGGAAGGAAGGAAGGAAGGAAGGAAGGAAGGAAGGAAGGAAGGAAGGAAGGAAGGAAGGAGAAAGGAGAAAGGAAGGGGAAGAAATAAACAAAAAAAAAAAAACAAAACTGAGAAGCCAGAGCTATGAGTGAAAAGTAGAGGGAAGCCAGGCGAGGTGGCGCACACCCGGAATCTGAGCACTCAAGAGACAGAGGCAGGATGATCCTCGAGAGTGAGGCCAGTCTGGGCTGTCTTGAAGGGGAGTGTGAAAGGAAGAAAAAAAGACAGGTGGGCAGGTGAGAGGGAAGAAGGCAGGGAGGGAAGGAGGAGAAATCCTAAGTCAAGGGAAGGCAGAAGCCTGGAGGAACACCAGACAGGTGACCAGGCCTCACCTCACAGGGCTAAAAGTCCCGGAGGAAAGCACCTCTGTGCACCAGGGTACAATCAAGAGGCTGGATAAGCTTCTGAACTCCAGGAAACTCACCACTATACCTTGTTTAAAAAAAAAAAAAAAAAAAAAAAAAAAAAAGAGGCAGTAAGAAACTCCAGGAAAAAATAAAGGCATGCAAGAAAACTGAGGTCCAAATCAGAAGCTAACCACAAAGGCAGGTGAGTGTGTACAGTCAACTAAGAGCTCCAAGCCAAGCTCTGCTGGCCAGGCTTTTGTGCTACATTATTTATCCTGCATAACCACGCCATGAGGTGGCAGAAGGAAATGGACTCCAGCACAGGCGCTGGCGCATGGACACAGATTTTACACAGTTCTTAAACGCAAGCTGTCTGGGTGCAAAAGCAACCTCACAAGCTGGGTGTTGTGCCACATGCCTGTAATCCCAGCACCTAGGAGGTGAGGGAGGATCATTTTGACTTCTAGGCCGGCCTGGGCTACACAATGAGCTCAAGACCAGCCTGAACTACACAGTGAGAACCTGTCTCTAGTCAATCTCACATACCCCTTTGTAATGTAGATTTCAGGGAAAGGTAGAGAGGTCAGTGTGTAGTCAAAGCAACTAATGGAGAGAAATAGGGTAAGAGTAACAAAGGTAATAAAATAAAACATTAGTGCCAGCCAGCTAGCTCCGTGGACTTAAGCACCTGCTTAGGCAGATGCAGGGGCCTGGGTTCAATCCCTGTTGTACTGGGTTCGATCCCTGAGACACACTGAGATGGAGACCGGGGCTTGGTGTGCTGGTGCGCACCTGTAATCCCAGCGCTTGGGAGGCTAAAAAGAGGAGGATCACTACGAGTCCTATCTGTGTGGTGAGTTCTGTAGACCCTATTCTAAATATGAAAGAAAAATACAATACAATACAACAATGACCAACTCAAGAGGAGGTGGGATGGGGTAGGAGTGAGGCAAACCCTTAAATTTCATGGCAGGGAAATAACAAACTAAATCTGATAAATTACAGAATAGCTATAAAATAATATAGTTCTTTTATGGCAGTAACCACCAAGACAACTAAAACCAGAAAGAGAAACATTGGTTTCTGGAGAGTAAACTTGAACTGGGAAGGGGATACTTTTCATTCTAAGCTTTTCTGTTTTATGAAGCATCTTTGTAACAATTGAAGTGAACATTTAAGTACAATTTTAAAATATCTAGGGGCTGGGAGATGGCTCAGTAGAATAAGTGCTTCCCTGCCAAGCGCAAGGGCCTGAGTTCAATCCCCAGTTCTGCCAAAAATATAAATAAATAAATAAATAAATAAATAAATAAAATAAAATATCTACTTCAACTTTTCCTTAATCACTTTCAAAGAAATATTAGTACTGAGAAAACTGCTAACTGGTTCTAGGAAAAATTTTTTCTAACTGCCTCATGCCAGCCACAATTCACAGGCAACCAAGTGAACACGGAGGCAGAGACCGTTCGTAGTGTGCAGGGATCAGCCAGCCAGAAGCACAGCAGACGCCAGGTCCGAGACCAGGAGAAAAGCTGGGGGACCTCGCGCACAGCCAGGAGCAGCTGCCCTACCAACACCCTGATTCCAGACTCTGACTTCAAGCACTTAAAGAGTGAGTTTATGTTGTTTTCCAGCTGTCCAGTTTGTGGAAATGTGTTACAGTAACCACTGGATATGACGATGCTGGAGAACACAAAGCGGTGCACACATACACATGGGATGTGCCTGGCATGTCCCAAATACTCCTAAAACAGGATCTGTTATCGCTGTTCTTATTCATTATCACCCAACTGGGTTGCCTTGGTGGGGATGGGTGGCTCAGATCCACCCTTGTGCAAAAGGCCTAGGCCTGTATTAGAGGCTTTGTCCTTTCCAGGGTCCTCCTGCTTACAACCCCTGAGGCACAGGGCGTGAGCAGTTACACCAGGCACCCGTGTGAGGGACACCCAGAACTGCAGCAGCCACCTGGATGGCTGCTGGTGTCACACAGCCTAGAGAGGAGGAAGGCAGGTCCCAGGCCACCATCTGGCCAACATGAGGCCCTGTGACTCCTTGGCCCTCTCTTACTGAGGCCGTACTCAGCACCTGCCCCTGAAGACAGGATCAAGACCTGGCCAGAGGCAAGCCTCCTGTTCTGGTCTCTATTTCTCACTCAGCCTATTTCAGGAGAGGTAAGGGCCAATAAAAGGAAACTATAGGCCAGGTGTGGTGGTGCATGCCTATAATCTCAGCATCAGCACTCAGTAGGCTGAGGCAGGAGGACTGATGTGAGTTTGAGGTCAGTCTGGCTACGAAGTGCGTAGGGAAACCCCGTCACTCATTCCTCTCTCTCTCTCTCTCTCTCTCTCTCTCTCTCTCTCTCTCACACACACACACACACACACACACACACACACACACACAGAAATTATGACTCATGCTGGCAAGGTCAGCACCAGGTCAGGTCAGGTGGCCCCTGAGTGGTGGCATTCCAGTGGCACCCAAGATACAAGAGGTGGGGAGGAGCAGCAGAAAACTGCATTCCAGTGCACTTCACTTCCAGCAAGGTCCCCAGAGAGCATCTGTTTATATGGGTTCCATCCACGCAGATTTACATTACCAATGAAGAACATCTTAAACCTAAGCGCAAACTCAAGTAGCTGTTGGAGGGATGATGTCACTGCACATGATGCACTATCTGGAATACTCCATTGTGCTCTTTGGGAGAAAGATGGGTAAATGTCACTGTGCCATGAAAACAGCTCTGAGCTCAAGGCCCCCCGAAAGGGTGCCAGGTACCTGCTGGTGTCATTCTCTGTCCTCAGTGACACCGGCTGTTCTGGGGACTGACCTCAGGGTGGTGTGGCTGAGCTGAGTAAGCACAGGGCTAGGACAGGAGGAGGGTGGGGAACCCAGGCTGGCCCTGCAGGCTTGGGGCCCTCCTGCCCTTGGAAAAGGGTGCCAGAGTCCTCCTTACTCCAACCCACTCTGTCACCTGCCACCTCCCACACGCAAGACACTGGCCACTTCTTCCCACAGAGGGAGCTCAGTCTAGCCCCAAAGGGGTCGCGGGGGCTCCTACAGGTGGCTTCAGAACCCAGCACGACTAGGGCACAGAGCCTCATGAGACTGCTTGGGCTGGGAGGTCAGGCGCACTGGGCAGGATGGGGATCAGGCCTTGTGAAGAGCAGGTGAAAGGAAGAGGGGGACGGAATGCTGGGGGATACAATGGGGAGCAGAAGCAGACCAGACTCCACCAGGAGACCCAGGGGACCTGTGGTGGTAGGCCAACAGCTTTGGGCCAGGTGAAGTGGAGCACATTCAGCACTGGGTGCACCCCACATGTGGGGGGCAGGCAGGGTGTCCAGGGAGTGCACGCAAGGTGCAGGGTGCATAGGTGGAGGTGGGAAGGGTGCCAGGCACATGGGGCGTGCAGGAGAGGGCTCAGTGTGGGGCCAGCCTGGGTGAGGACGAAGGAGGTTACATAAATGTTCCCTGGCGCCGCCGCGAGGCTGCCTTGAGTCCAGCAGGACCCAGGACAATTGCCTCATCTTATCAGGAACTCCACGTCCCCACCACTCTTGCCCAAGCCACAGCGGGAACAGTGTGTTCTGCGCAGCAGGAGGGACCCTGGCCAGGGGGCTCCCCACCACCGCAATCTTCACACAGAAGCTAGGCAGGGCTCAAGGCGTGCTTGGGGTGTCCCACCCGCCTGTGCGAAAGGCCAGCTTCCCATTATCTACCAGCACCCACCCGGCTGCCCAAACTACTAGCCAGCCTGCCCAGAGCCCCTAGGCAATAAGAAACCAGCCTGCCCAGAGCCCAGAGCCCCTAGGCAGTAAGCAACCAGCCTGCCCAGAGCCCAGAGCCCCTAGGCAGTAAGAAGCCAGCCTGCCCAGAGACCAGAGCCCCTAGGCAGTAAGCAGCCAGCCTGCCCAGAGCCCAGAGCCCCTAAGCAGTAAGCAGCCAGCCTGCCCAGAGCCCAGAGCCCCTAGGC
>NW_004524578.1:2119701-2123705 GCF_000260255.1 Octodon degus
CAATCTGCAGGAAGTGCTCGTTTTTCACTGCTGCCCCAAAGCTCAGCACAGAGCCTGAGCTCAGGAGCAGCCATATGGGGCCAGGATGGCTTGCTGCCACCCCCTCCTACTTGGTCCCAGCGAGGGGGTAGATACCTGGCTAGGTCTCCTGTGTGGCAGGAGGAAGGGAAGGAACCATCTCTGGACAGAGGGTCCTGGGGAGGCAGATAAGGTCACAGAGGCCACTGGGGTGTGCTGAATCACAGAGCAATCTCCCCTTAGGCACAAAGGTTAAATGTGGGCCTGTGTGTGGGATGCTAGAAAGGCTGCATCTCCAGATTTCCAGTCCCTGGTGTCGACATCCAAGAGCAGGCCCTGACTTGGGGTTACTTCCAGCTTCCCACCTCAAGACTGCTGAGGGCCAGCCAAATAGCTCAGTGGATTAAAGCACCTGCAAGAAGGCGCAGGGGCCACAGGTTCGATCCCCAGGTCTGCCGCGCCACTTAGCTGGCTGGTGGCAGAACCAGAGCTGGGGCCTCTGCATCGCTAGAATTCACCCCGCAGCCAAGGAGATGCCCACCACACGGAAGTACCCCGCCACACTCCCACTCCGCATTTGAGTTTCTTAGTTACTGCAAGCTCAGAGAGAGCTCAGTCCGCCACATACCTGCTCTACTCATTCTGCTATGCGATTAGCACCTGTAGGCATGAGTCCTCGGGGTCTAGACACTGGGAGAACACCTGTTTGCAGAAACTGCCTGCCGCCTGCCACCTGCCCCTGCTTCAAGGCACTCTGGCCCAGTGCTGCTGCTGTGGGCTTGTCACTGTCTCTGATCACACACCCTTCCTACACACGGGTGCTCATGCAAGAGCATCAGGACTTGGAGGGACACAGGCCTGACTGGGGACCTGCAGGCACAACCTCAGAATTGACCTTTGTCCCATGTGTGTCCTGGAATTTCTACAACAGGTACATTTTGTTTTGCTTGTGCTTTGGTACAGAATAACTTGATCTTAAAAATCAGACAAAAACATAAGACAAAATACCCAGAAAAGCTCTGCAAATGAACGGCACTGGGGAACGGGCAACCAGAGGACCAGATCTTCAACCTAACAGTGTCAGCCAGCAGAATGGAGGAGGAATGAAGGAACAGGACCACATGGGATACAGTGAGGTCTCCCCGTCCACCCTGTGGGCATCAGTAAAGGACAACTACAAAGTATTCATGGGGAGGGCTGGATCCGTACTTTGACCTTGAAACCAAGAGAAATTCAAAGTGGGATCAAAACATCACACAGTATCCTATTAATATATAAATGTTATATATCTGCTAAGATTTCTTTAAAAATCAAAAATTCTAAATTCATCTAAGATTTAAATGTGAGAAAATGAAACTACAGATATCTAGAGGTAAACTATTCTGTAATACTGGAAGTTCTTGCTACAGTAACCAAACTGCAGAAGCTATAAGAGACATAAATTTGACTACACAGAAGTATAAAATAAGGGCCGAGGAGATAGCTCAGTAGAATAAGCGCTTGCCTGGCAAGCACAGGGTCCTGAGTTCAATCCCTGGTACTGGGAAAAAAAAAAAGTATAAAATAATTGTGGACAAAGCCACAGAAGAAAAAGGCAAAAGATAACTGGCAAACACCACCAACAAAACATATCTAATGCTCTTATCACTAAGCTAAGCTTCAACATAGAAGAAACTCACAGAAATGACAAGACAACACAAAACAGAACAACAGGCAAAGGCAGTTCATAAATGGGGGAAAAGAAAAGGCTCCCAAACATTGGAAAACATGTTTCCCCGACCAGCACTGAGAGGAAATCAATCCCACCGAAATGCAGCTTTGAACTTAGCAGACTGGCGAGGCTGGCACTCGGTGTTTTACTGACAGGAGGATAAAAAGAAACCGTTACGAGTTCCTTGCAAGGTGACTGGTGACAACTATCACAATTACCAAGAGGGATGTCCTTTGACACTGCAATAAACTTTTGGTACCTTATTCTACAAATACACCTGCGCACCTGCAGAGTGAGGTATAAGCCTAATTATTCAACGCAGCAGAAGCTTGGAAAAACAGCTCCTAAGTACACTGGGAACACCCATGAGAGGGTACTCTATGCAAAACAAATAGGAGTTCTTCCTGAACCGATAGGGACTGCCGCTCGAGCTGCACCGCCAGGTGGAGAAAACCAGGTCCAGCTGAGTGTGCTCGGGAGGCTGCCGCAGGAGGGCTATCTGCACTACACAGTTGAGACCCCGTCTCAGGAAAAGCAAAACACAACAACAGACCCAAACCAGGTCCAGCACAGAGCACACAGCAATGACCGAAGGCACAGAGAGACATGTGCACTTACCTGTGCCTGCAGAAGACCATGGGGACATCCGGGAAAGGAGGGAAAAGGGTCACCTGGGACAGACTGCAGGGAACATAAGGAAAGCTGCAAGAACTCTCCCCAGGAAGGCACACAAACGTACTACTGCGTATTCATATATTAACTTAAAACCAAAAATGGCACAGCAAAGTAGAAAATGTTAATCGTAATTGATGCCAACCTTAAAATTAGACATTAAGACTGAGGGTGCCATGCAGCAGTAGAGCAGGGTAGCTTGCGTGAGGCACTGAGCTAGCAAGAAAGAAAGGGGGAGGGGCAAGGGGAGGGAAGGGAAAGGAAAGAACATGAATGGAAAGGAATGGAATAAAAAATAGACCCTACCAGGTCCCCACTCAGGCTTACACACAGCCTTGCATTCAGCACAATACCACCCCAAGAGCTACCCTTAAAACAATGGTCATCAGAGTGGATTTTCTTCAGACCATGGCTGGGGAAGTACTGAGAAGAACTGTATGAAAAACAGCAACCAGCAACCAAGTCCAATCTTCCGTTCTAGGAGACATAACCAGGGCAGGGTTCCAAGGCTCTGCTGCCCTTCTACCACCAGTAAACTGTTCTACTGAAGGATATTCCCTGAAAAAGGTTTAGCCAGGTGATTTAGAACAGGTCAGACTTCAAAGAGCGAGCAAATATTCTGAAAGAATTGAATAGCAACAGAACCAGGTTTATAATTATGTGTTTGAGGCCCCCTCCCTCTTCCAGAGCACCACATTCCTAACATCAACACCCCCTCATGTACGCTTCTGAAAACTAAGGCGGGGGAGCATGTGCTGGCAGCCCAGGGGCCAAGCCCATCCAGTCTCCAGTACAAAGGCCTCAAGTTCAAGACAAGAGAACCCATCTGTCTGCAGGTGCTGGTGAGAAGTCCCCAGGGGAGTGGCAGATTTCTGGGAAAGGGATCTCTCTTGAACTAAAAACAGAAAAGGAAGCGAGGAGGGAGGGCAGGAAGTGTGGGGGGTGGAGTAGGCATAGCATGGAAAAGCCTCTTGTGCCTACCTCAGGCAGGCAGGCTGTGCTGTGACATCTGGGGTGGCACCAGCCATGAGGGGGGGGGCGCACTCAGAGGAGAACTAAGCCCAACTGCTCAACACAGACAAGCCCTCTGCTAGCCTGACACTGTTCACACAACCTGCTTAAGAAGTGACACCTAAGTTAGCAAGACCAAAATTGGAGAAGAGGAAGGGCTGCAAAGTCAGCCAACATTTTGGCCCTAGCCTTTCAAGGGCAGTGAAGACTCGGGACATAGAACCTGTGCTGTAACATCATGTAACTCAGTTGTGCTCCAAATTTTCTGATCAAGGAGATTATAGAGCCACAGAGGAATGTGTTCGATGATGTGCAGTGTGCCTGGGGAAGAGTCACAAGGAGAGAAAAAACATTCTCTCAGGCTTTCACAGAGAGCAAAACTGGTCAAGCAATGGCCATGACTCATCCTCATGGCTGACACTGACAAAGGATCTACAAAGTGTGTTACAGGGCTACAGGATAAATCCTGAGGGTACTTGACTGACCTTATCAGACACAAAAGTTACATTTCTTGTTATATAGGTATTGTTTTATCTTGGTCTTAACCATCCAGCAGAGAAGGATAAAAAAGAGGTATATAAAGTAAAGCCAT
>NW_004524578.1:2124721-2144996 GCF_000260255.1 Octodon degus
CCCCCCCCCCCCCCCCCCGCCACTGTCACACTCTCACCCTGGGCTCTCTGGGCGACTGAGGCAGGGGCCCCTCTCTGCCTCCTTGACAACCACTACCCCACTTCCTCTTCCTGTCTCCCCCTCCCCTGGCCTTCATTTCCTCCCTCTGCCCTCTCCTGGGTTCCTCCTGGGTGTGTCCTGCCCGCAGTACTCTGGACCTAGCCTGGTACACAGATGGTGCGATGGCAAGAGCAACCCACAGCACAGACAGCCACATGTGCGGCTGTCCACTCGGTGTAGACCAGCTCACCTGACTGCCAACCTGAGAGACAGGTGTCAGTGAGATCCAAAGTCAAAGCATCCGATGACCCCACCAAGGCCACACCCCAGCAGGGCTGGGCCTCCGAGCCTAGAGTTCTCCTAGAAAGAGGACATTTTCACAGGTCTCCTCACAGTAGAACAGGAGTTGCTATGGCATGCTGCCTCAGCTAGCTGGGCCTAGGAGGTGGACAGAAGAGAAGCGGCCCCCGCAGTGAGGCCCACACAGGCCACACTTGAGGCACCACTCCCGGAAGTTGTCCTCTGCACCCTGGAGCCTCCCGCTTCACAGCCAAGGATCTTCCCCACAGCCAGACTGAAGCACTGGCCAGTTTCTAATTCCACTGTAAGCCCACAAGGAGTATGCTGCCTTATCAAGAGGATAACCTGACCCAAGAGGACCTACACTGTCACCCTGAGGCAGAAGGCTGTTTCCCACTCACAAGAAGCTGGGTAGCTCTTTTCTAGAAGTCCTGACTGCATGTGGAAAGCAGGCCCTACCTGAGCCCCTACTCCAAGTTGTAGCCTAGGGACCCCCAGCCAGTGGGGCAGCAAGTGCCTCCAAGTCCCAAGAGAATGTACCCCCCGGCCTGTTCCAGGGAGATGCGGGCAGGCCCTGCCACACAGGCAAAAAAGTGGAGGAAGCTTCCAGGTGAACAGAAAGCAAAACCAAACCAAAAAACTACTTGATTTGATAATGTAACCATCAGAATTATCATTCTGACCAAGGGGCTGGACCTTTGCCTTTTGAGGGAGCCAAAGGAAAACAAAAGTCAATCTGTCTTTTAGGAGAGCTGGACAGTTAGAAAACTCTGCTTCCGACAGCCGGGCAGGGGCCAGGGATGCTCCCAATGCCTTCCTCCAGGATGCCAGGCCCACTAACTACCAGGTACTTGCAGCTACTAGAAATTTATAACCACAATCTTCAGGGAAAACCACTGTGTTCACAAACCTCATGCACAGAATGTCCTTTGAGGTGGGGAACCCGCAACACTAGGCCCTGCCCCTCAATCTGGCCCACAGGTTTTCCAGTGGCTTCTGAACCCTGTGCAGAGGTCACCTTTCCTGAGAGACGAAGCCCAGCCCAGCCCTGTTCCCAGCCCAGCCCTGTCCCCAGCCTGCTCATGACCACCCCCAGCTTTTCCTCTGCCCTTTGCTGCCCTCTCTTGTGGTAGGACCCTAAGGGAGATGACTCGAGACACCAACCAGGAAGAAAACATGGTTGCAGCACTTTGTCTTCCCCTTGAGTTCCCAGAAGCCCAAACTGGAGCGAACTCTTGGACAGCTTTCCAAGACCCATGGCTGTCTGCGTCTGCTGATACCGAGACAGAACTGGTGGAAGCTGGGACAACTACCCAGACAGGAACGCTGTCCTATGCCCTGTGCCCTCATCTGCAGGACCACTCGACACAGGAGAGGAGCTGGTGCTCGCTGGTGTCACTCTAAGGTTATTAAAGCAGGCTCCATCTGTTGAGCAGAGAGAGTAAGTCCATGGAGCCTGCCGGGCTGCCTCTACTGCCACAGTGCTCACTCACATAGGCCAGACAGAGGCCACTCGCAGCCAGTTTCTTTCAGCTGGACAGCAAAGCAAATAGGCTACCCAGAGGCCGAGCCCCTCCATTGAAAGGCATGAAGTACATAAACTATAAACTACAGTGCAGGAAGGAGGGCACGCAGGATTGTGTGACTGCCTCTTCTTGTACACCTGTATTTTTTGGCTCAACTGCTGTGGGCAGTAAACAAAAGCGTAGCAATATGCTATGACACAGTTGTATCATACACACACCACCCAAACCCCTAGTTCACAACCGAGACGCTTCCATAGAACCCCACACCGCTGACCTCTGACAAGGAAGTAGCCCCCACTTGCACACGCTGGCACCCTTGTCTGAAAAGGTCAGAAAAGCACGTGTCAGGAATTTTATGAAAGTGTTTTCCCTCCTTCTGCTAAGGGTTACAAAACACATTTGAAAATTTCCATTTCTAAGGGCCCCTTTAAAACAGTATTAAAACAGGAGGATCACTATGAGTCTGAACTGCACAGTGAGACCCTGTACCAAATACATTTAAAAAAAAAAGTATCAATAAAACAGCTATGAGTTCTGCTGGCAGAAAATTGGACACCCCACAGACAGGGCTCCAGGGTGCCGCGAGCACACCTATCAATGTCTCACCACTGGCGGAACAAACAGATCTGCTCACTTCTTATTCATCTTTTTACCAACAAAATTAATAAAAAGCTGTGAGATGGGACAGTCACGCATATGTCACTGGTGGTTCACCTGCCCCACAGGCGAGACATGAATCACAGCCCTGTTGTGAGCATGTTAACTGTACAATGGAAGAAGCCAAAAGCACAGCCTGCCTGAAGCCATTCACAAGGCATTCTGCAAAAGCCAAATCTGCACGGACATGAAACACCCCGTGGGCAGCGAGCGCAGGGAGGATAAAGGGGTGGTGCAGGGCCGCGGCTAGTGCGACACCACTGCTCGTCCAGTACTGGAGCAGCAGGTGCGAGGCTGTGCTTGTAGACGCTCTGAAGCAGGCACAGCGGCTCACACCTCAAAATCCAACTCCTCGGGGAGAAGAGCAGCAAGAGCACATGAATTCAAGAGCTCAAGATTACTCTGGGCAGTATCTCAGAGAGAAAAAAAAAGTTAGGGCTAAGGATACAGTGCAGTGACAGGGTGCTTGCTTCCTCAGCCCTGGGTTTGCACACCACAAAAAAGCAGAACTACTGACTCTTGGAATTGTACATCACTAATAATATATTTTTACTGTACAATTTTTTTAATCATCCAGGAAGCTGGGGCATCCCAGGATGGAACTCAAGATGGTGAAAAGCCTGTCACTGTGTACAGCCAAGTCACGTGGGCTCTGGGCAGGGGTGGGAGAGCAACTGGCCTGAGAAGCTGGGGACACAGCATTCTGATGGGAAACTAGAAAAGCACAGCAAAGGAGCCGCACTCCTGAAGAAGTTCCCTACATGTGAGAGCGGGCACCGCCACGCATGTGAGGGCTGAACAAACGCGAGGGCACCTGGGGTGCTGAGAGCTGCTGTCTCACTGTTGAGGGGTGTGGAGGGGGACAGGCCAGCTGGGGGATAAGAGGGCGTGCCAGCGGGTCCAGCCCCAATCTGCTCTCAGTGTGGATTCCCACTTAGTTCCGCGTGTAGACAGTCACAGAAGGCACACGCTGCAGAAGGGAGATCACACACACGTCTGCCAGCTCCAAAAGGGCCCAGAAGCAGTGACACCCAAAGCAGGGCGCACGTTCTCCACCCAGCTTGTGCAGCTAATACTATTTTCTAGTGAGAGGAAACAAGGCTCCTTGGAGAACAGGAGATTCCAGGGTGAGGCCTGGAAAGATCCAAGTTGAGCCTTGAGTGTTTTGTAAGACCAAGAAAGTCAGGAATTAAGAGAAAAAACCAACATGACAGACAGAGGCATGTCAAAGAGACACGGGAGCTGCCTGAAGGAGTTCCTGGCCAAGGCCAGGCCATCTGAGCACCATGAATGACCATGTAAGTCACACGGGACTGCTTCCTCCATAGAGATAAGGCACTGCACCTCTGGGTGTATTTTCCAAAAAGCCACAAACCCAGTCCAATCATGACAAAAAAAATAAGGCAGTTTTTGTCACCAACAACTACACACTGAGAAGCAGTCTACAAAATACTTGCCCAGTAGCCTTCAAAACCCCTAAGGTTACGAGAAGAAGAGGCTGAGACGCAAAGAGGAGGCTAAGGAGACACAAGCTACAGTGTAGAGATAGTCAACTAGAGCAATCTACCCTGCTCTTTTGTAACACAAGGGCCAAATGGCTTTACTCCTGAGTCAGAAACCAGGACTGCTTACAAAGTCAATGGCTCGTACAGACTCAACTGGTGAAGAAAAAGTAAATGCTGGAGAAAGCAGTCTCTGCAGTGACCAGAGCGCCTTGAGAGCACCACGGGCGGCCACTCGCCAGCTGCCAGCTGCAGACTTCCCTGAGCCATGACCTCCCACTGAGAAGACAGGGCACAGCTAAGATGCTACCAGCCCTCCGCCCCGGCAGCCCTCCGCCCCGGCAGCCCTCCGCCCAGGGCAGCCCCCCCGCCCCGGCAGCCCTCCGCCCCGGCAGCCCTCCACACTGTCTTGTTTATCCAAAGACAGGGACCCACCTGGGAGCTGCACTGCTCAGGTAAACTGCTTCCTTCCCAACCCTTGCAGCTAGGACTGGCTCTGGAAACCAGTTCTGACCCACCCACAAACTCTGCAGAAGTACTATATGCCCTTCCCTGACAAAGGAGGGCTGTCCTCCCTGCCCTCTTCCCTTCCTGTCTGGATCATGTTCTGATGCTGCTGGAGCAGGGCTGACAATGGCCAAAGCTGTGCAGCAACAATAACCAAAACAAGAAAACGAGGGCCAGAGTGACACAGCACATGCCTGGCAAGCTCAAGGTCCCAAGTTGGATCTCCAGTACCAAAAAGAAAGCCAATGAGCCTGGGTCTCTGGTGGCCTCCTGGGGCTGCTACACTTGTGCTGGACTGAAGGAAAGAAGCACGGAACCTTGTGGCCCTCCCCTCCCCCTGCATGACTGCCCCCTTCTGAGCTCAACTCTTGAAACGTGAGGACTGACAGCAGACAAGGGGGAGCCTCTCTGACCCCCGGACTGGTCCTTATCTTCCCCCTTATCCCCCTAGACCTCCCAGTTAAACCTAAGGCCAAACAGGAACTCTGGATAAAGGTGGAAGCTCACTCAGCTTCCCACTAACATAAAGGGAAGATAAACAGCCACAGGGAAGGGGGACCAACAATAACAATGCTGAAGCTAGAAACAGACATTGGAGAAAGTAAAAGCTGAGCCCTTCTGTCCCTGCACAATGTGCCCCCCTCACAGGCTCAGGAGTCTCGGGAGCCCCTGGCAGTGAGGGTAGGGCACCGTGAGGCCAGGCAGGGAGACCCTGAGCAACAGACAGAAACACAGTGCAAGCAAGGGCTCCGCCCTTCCAGCCACCAGCCTGTGCCTGGGACCACTGGACCCAACCTGGGCTGGAAAGTGAACGCGACAGGGGAAAGCACAGCGAAATGAGAACCCAGCAGTGAGGTCGGAGGAGAAGCCTGAGAAGATGGCAGAGAAAACAGCAAAAGAGAATGAGATTAAATCAAAGAACAGCTGAGAGGAGGGAAAGCAGCGCCCCTAGGCACCCAGGGGCGCCTCTACTCTGGAGCCCTGGGGTAAAGATGCCAACCAGAAAGTTCCTGAAGGGAACAGAGTGTGGCAGGCACAGATGACCAGGAATCAGAAGGGCTGTGGTCTTTCCAATGATATCGAGGGTAGAGGTGGGCAGCCTGTCCTTCAAGGCCTCTGGAGAAGACCGCCCCAGCCCATGAGTCGACACCTGGCCAAGCACGAGCCAAGTGAGACTGAAACAGTGCCATGTCCTGACCTGTGAGTCTCTGAACATCGCCTCCTGTGCACCCGTCCTTTCTAGGAAGCTGGACAGGAGGGGCTCACACCAAGATGCTTAAGGGAAGGGGCCTGAGTATTGCAGAGGGTCGCAGAACTACAGCCAAGTCCCAGGAGCCACACTGACAGGAAGGCCAGGAAGGCACGGGGACAAATGGGTGCGCAGAGCACCACCCTGGAAATCCTCAACTCCGGCCTCGGCCCAAGCATCCTATCACCACAGGAGGGCTGAGAAGGGTGCCGGTGAATGGTGCCAGGCAGCCACATCCTTATCTGCCATCTTGGGAAGTCCAGAGATGACACCTAAAACCGGGGCCTCAGGAGCCCACCGCTGAGCACAGGAAGGTAAATACCCAGAGAGGCAGGCAGCTGCAAGCTGGTGTGCTGCCTAGAGAGGGGAGAGGGCAGGGAGTGTGGGGCAGCAGCGAGGGGTACCATATGGCAACTAAAATGTACACAAGTGGATCCTGGAGCCATACTTAGGACCACACATAACATTCTCTTACAACTTTATTAAAAATACTTTTTAAAATATTCAATATGTGTGCATGTGTTACTGGGGATCGAACCCAAGGCCTTGCACATTTAAGGCAAGAACTCTACCACTGCCGAGCGTGGTGGCGTATACCTGTAATCCCAGCACTCCCAGGAGGCTGAGGCACGAGGACAGTTGTGAGTTCAAGGGCCGCCTGGGCTACAAAGTGAACTCAAGGCCAACTTGAGCTGCATAGTGAGACCCCATCTCAAAAAGATTTAAAAAAACCACCTGTTCCTGGGGAGATGAGGCTCCGTCTGAAGGAAAAACTTAGAAGGCAGCAGCAGGGCTGCTTCTTTACCTACCTGTGCAACCTTCACAGAACTGTCGATTGTTTTTTATTTTAGAAATGTACATCAAGATGGCTCAAAGATTCAGGCTATTTCTCGGCTGCCTTTTTACTTACAAGTACTATAGCTATAACTTAATGCTGAGGGACAGAGAAATGGGTCTCCATCACATCTGTTTTGGGGGATCATGCAGATGGACCCCAGGGGCTCATGTAGGCAAAGCACACTCTACCTCTGCACTCTACTGCCAGCCCCAACCTTTCAATGGTGGCTCCAACTTGGAGGTGAGGGGGCTTCACATTTAAAAATGAGCGGAACTGAAATACTTAGGAATAGAATGGCAAGCTGGGTATGATATAGCTCAGCAGCACGAGTGCCCACCTGGTGAGCACAAGGTCCCGAGTTCTATTCTAGTGCCTACCCCCCCCAAAAGACAATGTCCAGATGTCTTTCAAAACAACTGAAGAGGGGAGGTAATGGTGCTGGGGGAGGGCAGAGATGCGACAGCCAGAGAGGTAAGCGGGTGCTGAGGACGAGGTGTTGCTGCACACCCCTCTGGGCAGCGAGGTCTGTAAGATGCTCTGCACAATACAGGTTTAAAATAAACCAGGCCTAATCTCTGGGGGGCTGAGGTGGGAGAATTATAAATTTGAGCCAAGCTTAGGCAATTTAACAAGATCCTGTCTCAAAAATTAAACAACGTTTAGAATGTCTTGGGGTATAGCTCACTGTGAAGGCTCTAGGTTCAGTGCCTGGTATCACATAAAAAACTTCAGAAAGAAATTACCATATAGGACACGACTTGGGAGCCCCAGGAATCCACTATCTCTCCCAAGGCCTGGCCCTGTGGTTTAGGGCTGGGTCAGCCACTCCCTGCTTGGCCCTCCCAGGGTGGGTCCCATCCTATAGCTGGGGCCCGGTATCTCAGACCCACCATGGCTGTTCCACCACTCCCGTGTCTGAGAAAGACAGTGATGCTGGCTCGAGATCACTCTGGGCAGTCACCAGATCTGCCTGGGGCCTCCAGGCTAAGGAGGCTCCAGGGCCCAGCTGCCACCGAATGCCACCTCTGACCCTCGACTACAACTTGGTTTGTGGAGTCTGGGTGACATGGTGCAGCCAGCAACTCCCAGGGGTCTATGTGCCAGGCAGGGCCTGGGGGTGTGCTATTTTCCTGAAAGCAGTTTGGTTTCTGTTTCAAAAGAGAACAAACTCCAAAGAGAGCCCTTCTCCAAGGAA
Source organism: Octodon degus (assembly GCF_000260255.1). Taxonomy (NCBI): domain Eukaryota; kingdom Metazoa; phylum Chordata; class Mammalia; order Rodentia; family Octodontidae; genus Octodon; species Octodon degus. The sequence goes on from NW_004524578.1 coordinate 2,132,535, forward strand.
CGAAGGCCTGAGCAGCACAGGTCCCAGGGAGGGGCTCCTGCCTGCAGGGAGCTGCCCGCCCTCAGCACCCTGCCAGATCACTGTGGGAACTCTGGCCACAGCCACCACAGCCCCCTTCCAGGCAGCTATTCTTGGTCTGTGTCTCCCTTTGGGGGGAGGATAAGGGTGGAAATGATCAGAAGCTAAAATTAGCAAACGGGCAAACAATTGAGGCCAGGAATCTGAGGTCAGCTGAGGACAACAGTTTGTTCTCTGTGGCCCTGAGGTGGTGTAGCAATAAAGGGAATTGAAAATGAAAATAGATCTGGAAACAGCCCAACCCCTGCTGGGAGCAGGCCTGACACCTGGCCAGCGCGGGGTGGGCCAGGCCAGATGGGGAGGGCAGGGTAAGCTCAAGAACCCCCCAGAGTGCCCCACTTCACCAGAAAGCCTCCTGCAGCGCTGTAGCTACATAGTATATATAAAAACACCAACAGCTCCTCTCAGGAGACTGGAGCAGGCACCCTAAGCACTGACTGGCCATGACCTTCTCCTTGGGACCCCAGTGCCAGCCTGCAAAAGGCCCTGGTAACTGCGCTCAACATCCAGATTATAAACCTCTGTTCTCATCAGGCACTCAGCTTTTAACACAACCCAGTAAAACTTCACTCAACAAAGAAACCAGACCGTAAGCCGGCCTAGGAGGGTACAGGTCACAGAGCCAGGCTGGTGAAGTCTCCCCGGAGCCCTCCTCCCTGACCGCCCTCTCAGCCACAGTACTCTGGACGACCCACTCAGAGTCGGAGCTGGTGACTGCTCAGAAGAGGGGATGGAGCAGCAGAGCCCATGGCCCAGGGAGCTGCACGGTGTGGCAGGGACTGCTGTGCCCATAACAACTCGAAGTGCTGTACTGAAGACCCAGTGCCCAGCGCCCTGGGGTTCTGTATGGCGGCACCTGCAGCTAGGGACCTCCAAGTGATATCCTCCCCCTTCTGCTCTTAAAGGAACTGGTTCTGCCTGTGACACACAGGAGACATAAAGTTTCTCTACCACCTATCAGTCTGCAAATGTCCACAAGAATAAAGCAGCCCAGCAGCCGTAACGCAGAGCTGGGAAGCACACACAGAGCCTGGAAACGACAGGCTGCGCAGACGGCCCGGCCAGGGCAGCGCTGTGCCGGAAGAAGGCACCGGAGACCCCTCCTGTGAGGCAGGGCCCCGGTGCACCGCGTTCCTGGAAGAAGGCACCGGAGACCCCTCCTGGGAGGCAGGGCCCTGGTGCACCGAGTTCCTGGAAGCAGCCTGGTTTTTGTTAAAAAGGAGAAACCAGCTGAAAAGGAAGGTCTCTCCTCCGCAAGGCACGGGAGGGCCCCGAGAGCACAGGGTCCTGGAGTGGGGGTTCCCGCTGCCAGAGTACCAGCACAGGGCTGGGAACCAGAACCCCACAAATGCCCAGGACAAGGGCACCATCTCAGTTACTTTTTTCTCATTGCTGGAACAAATACCCAACACTCTAAATGAAGGAAGGGAAAGGTTTATGTACCTCACCGTTACTGGAAATTTCAGTCCATACTCAGCTGGCTCCAAGGCAGACTGGCACATGGCAGAGGGAAGCAGCTCATGGCAGGGGAAGGCAGCAAAACAGAAAAGGGAGGAACAGCAGCAACAATGGCTACAGAGAGCAAGTCTGTCTCCTGTAAGTGGCATTCAGGCTATTTCCCCCCACCCCAGGCTGGGTGTAACATTCACGCCCATAATCCCAGCAGCACTCACATCCATAATCCAGGGGATCGTGCGTTAATCACAAACTATAGAAGTTTGCCCCATGACTGCATGAGGCTTTGGGGACACAACTAGACACAAACCATAACAGGCACTGATCTCAGCAGTCTCCAAGGAAGCCAGCTGACCTTGTAGCCCATGGAGAAGGCATCGGTAAGGCCCAGGTCCAGCTCATACCCACACCAGGCACTGGTGCAGCTTGTCCCTTCTCCCCAGTGCCACTGCGTTCATGCATTGGAAACAGGACCTATAATGCTGACAGCCCAGGAGCCCACAGGGTAGACCAGAGTGCTTTTCCTTGTACAGTCCCTCTGGGCATGTCAAGGGCCACCCAGGGGACCATGGGGCTGAGACAGAGGACAGGACATGTGGGTGTGGTATGTCCCAGGCACACAGGGACCAGCCCCAAGTCAGGTCTCTGTTATGAAATTCTCCTTCCCCTGGACTGTGAGATTTCCCGACCCTGGTGTTTGAGGCCAGACACAAACCCTGCAGACCTGCACAGTCCACAGAAGTTCAAAACAGGAAAGGCAGGGCCTGGAGATGGCTCAGTGGAATAAGCACTTCCCTGGCAAGCGCAGGGACCTGAGTTCAATCCCCAGTTCCACCACAAAACAGGAAAGGCTCAGGTCCCCAAGGTGGGGCGCCCGGCCCACTAGCAGAAAGCCTAAACTGCAGCTTCTGCTCACTGCAAAAGCTTCCTAACAGCCAACGAGGACTCGGCACACCCTCCACCCTCCCAGCCACGCAGCTGAAGTGCTCCTGTTCTATAGCTACTCAAAGGCGCATTCCTCTGCTGCACACGGAAGGGAGCACACACTTGCCCTGCATGGCCCCCACAGCTTGCTCCAGAAGAACAAATCACTGCAGACACCACGAGCTGTGAGACCCAAGAGACAGACAAGCAGGAAGGTCACACCAGGCAGCCACCACAGGCAGGGCTGGGGCCTTAGGTGCAGCTGTGGAACACTTGTAGTCTGAGTCCCAGTACTGCTGAAAGGATAATAGTAGCGTAGCAACAACAACAACAACGGTGATGATGGTGGTGTCAGCAACAACGGGGGGGTGGGGGGGGGGGGGGGGTTAAAGTTACTGATTTCTCATTAAATTTTGACTTAATAGTTTCCTGTTCCCAAAATCATCTTTCATTAACGTGCTTAACTTCCTGAAACGTTTTTAGGCACTAGGGATTACACTCAAGGCCTTCACATTGAGCGGCATCCCCAGGCCTTTTACTTTCAATTTTCAGACAGGACTTCCTTAGGTCACTAAGTTGCCCAAGCTGGACTCAAACTCGTAGTCCTCCTGCCTCAGCTGCCCAGAGTGCTGGCAATGCCGCTCACACATACACAAGGCAGCACACAGTTCAGCCTGGCCCAGGACCCCAAAAGCAGCCCTGCACTCTGAAGATGTGGGCCGAGCACATTCCGACTCCTGACTCGTGCTCAGGTCCTAATTCAGCTTGGGAGCTGCCAACACACCCAGGGACAGTGGCCTTGAGTCACCTTAAAAAGCAAGCACTTCCTGGAGACCGGTGGCATTTGCTACTTGAGGAGAAGCATGCCTGCCAGCATCTCCACTTTACATCACCATCACATGCTCAGAGAAAGGCCATGGACAGCAGGGCTCCTCTCCTATTCCAACTGTGTAGCCCAGTAAGGACCCCAGGCAGGGGCACCAGACCTGGGTTCAGGCCTTGCCAGGGGGCCACACACTCCTCCTGGCCCAGGCCACCCAGCGCTCTCCTAATAGCATTTCCAGCCCCAACCTTCCTTGGGGATCCCTCCAGGTCTGAACACTGAACCAGAGACCCAGAGGCTGTGTAAGCCCCAGATCTGCTGAGAATGTCAGGGAAGCTAGACTGAAGGCAACCTTATATACCATGCTCTTTTCTCCAAAGATATGCTAAGTCAACAAGTGCAAGGCTCCAAGCCCTGGCCTCATTGCCTTTACCCTAAACCCCAGGGGGCATAATTCCCTACACCCCAAATTCTGAGCATCTGATAAAATCCAAATATAGTATCCTGCCCTAGAATCACACATTCTTCCTCCATCTAGAGATTTTCAACAAGATCTACTTGCAGACACCCACCTGTCCAGCTGAAGGACATTTACTCTCTTCCAGCCCAGAGAGAGGATAAGAGAGTCCAGGCCCAGTTCTGTAGATGTGGTGAATGGACACCTGGGGGCCCTGTGTCCCAGAGAGCCTGTTCTGCTTCTCCCATGTCTTACCCAGTCCTATCTGTCCAGGACCCTTGACCCAAGGTGCCCAATGTCCCACTACAGCTGGGTTGGACCCTTGACTTCTTCCTGATCTGTACATACTGTGTTAAGAACAGAGGTTGAGCCTATAATCCCACCACAAAAGGCTGAGGCAGGATTGCGGTGAGTTCCAGGTCAACCTGGGCTAATGAGTTCAAAGCCAGCCTGAACTACATAATAAGATGCTGTCTCAAACAACAGCAACAGGAAAAAATGGGTTGAAATCTAGCATGGTGGTCCATGCCTATAATATCAGCTACTCTGGAGGAGTCTCAGGCAGGAGGAGGATTGCTCGTTCAAGAATAGACTGAACAATACAGTATGACCGTTTAAAAAAGAGAAACACAAGCTGCAAGCGGTACATCTAAGTCTTGGAATGGCTTACAGTGAAGTCACCTCTGGGGTTTTACACGGTGGAGGAGAGCACCTCACTCCACAAGACATGCACACAGCGTGCCAAGGCTGCTCCACGGCAGGGCAGCTTCAGCAGCTCTCTCTGCATTTTTGGTTCAGACAAGGACACATGGCTGATCACATTCTACCATCTAACTTTGTGTGGAATTCAGGGACATCTGAACTCAATCTGCTTTTTATTCATTCACACCCAAGCCCATCCTGGCAGGAGGGCACTGGACGCTGTGAGCCACTCAGAGTCCAGGTCTGGAAGCAGCAGGTTTGAAGCAGAACCGAGGACCTGCAGTCCCCAGCTGCTGTCTCCTGTCTTCCTGTGACCTGGCCCATGCCCACCATCAGGGACCCAGTGGAACTCCACTCCTGCAGCTCGCAGCCCACATCCTCTTCAGTGCCCACGAGAGGACACGAAGGGGACACTGCCCACACACTCAGGCACAAGAAGTCCAGGCCCAGCATCAGCACAGCTGAGAGAGCAACCTCCTGACCCCTCTCCCAGATGGCTGCCACCTAAGGGGTCTATAGTGTTCCTGCTCCCAGAGGGACCCAGGCTTCCCACATGGGGAGAAGGCTGTCAGCCACCTCCACTTCTGGGAAAACAGTGTTGGTGTCATGACAACCTGAAGTCAGGATGATGGGAGTCCAGCACCCACCTCCCTCCCCTCAATGGTGACAACACTTCCCCAGGGCATGCACTCCCCCAGATGGAATGAAAGTCAAAGCCACAGTCCTTGAAACTCATGGGGCAAAACAGTTCTTGCGAATAGGGGTGGACACTGTACCCCACTGTGCTATGCTGTGTGCTGTGGTCTGAATGTCCTTCAAAAACGTAGGCGGCAATCCCCACCCGTGTGATGGTAATCAGGAAGTGGGAGTCATGGAGAGGTGGTCTGGGGACTGGGGCCTGTGCCTTCACCAGGGAGCCCTCAGACACCAGGCAACCTTTGCTGTGGGAAGGCACTCTCCAGAACCGGTATGTGCTAATACTGGTCTTGAGCGCTCAGCCCTCCAAACTAGGAGAAATCAATGAATCTATGGTACTCTGTTACAGTGGCCAAGAGGGCTAAGGCTCTGGGCCTCCACACACGGCCTGGGCGGTGGTGCTAAGACCAGTGCTAGTGAGCGGAGGTGCAGCCAGTCTGAGACATGGGGCTGCGATTCAGGATGGACCCCAGGTCAGAAAAGGGCAGCTCTCCGGGCCAGCTATGCCTCCACAAGGGCTCCAGGAAGGGCTCCTGTGCTGTGTGGTTCTCAGTTATCAAGGGGAGCACAGCCAGGCGGCAGTCTTGTCATGGAGGGGAAACTGCGGTGAGACTTCACTTCTCTGAGCATTCCTGCAGCAGCCAAAAGGCCTACAGTAATGGCACCACCTCCAGCAGAAAGGTTTCTATAGGCTCACATGCATGCCTGCGTGCATGCACATCTGTGGGCTCACATATGTAGAGTGTCTGAACCCGGAAGACACCAAGGTGACGACACGCCCAGCCCTTCGGGTTCTGCTGTGCCTTCAGTGCACAGTCAGGCAGAGATGTGAGTGGGAGGAAGCGCCTGGCTTTCATGTGCCTCGTGTGGGACTCTTGTAAACATCACCCCTCTGTAGCCGCCCTCAAGAAAGCCAAAGGCCCAGGCTCCACGCAGAGGACCCACGGCAAGCCCACCTCCAGCCAGCCTCTTAGGGACAGGCCCTGCTCCCTGCCTGCTGTGGTGAGCCCCAAGGTGCCCCATTGAAGAAGTGGAGGCCCTGGTCCCGCCAGGTGGCCACCCTGGCAGAAGCTGCTTTCTTGGAGGCAGGTGCCACACAGACCTGGTAGCACCTGCTGACTTCAGGACCACATCCAAACCCAGACTCTCTGCTGACTCCACGTTCTCAGGCCCTCCCACTTGCTGAACTTGGCCTGCGTCTTCTGTCACCGCCTGGACCCCACCAAGGGAGAAGGGACCAGGATCCACCAGGCCAGCCCAGCCCCACACTCTCCCCAGCCCACACTCAGGACCCAGGCTGCTCCTTGCTCCAGGGTCTACCCTGTAGCTCCTTGCCAAGCTGTTTGCACAGAAGGGTCAGGAAGGCCCACAAGGAGTCCAGCAGGAGCCCTGACCACACCACAGGACACCCAGGACACCCTTGTTTGGAAACCAAAAGCTTTTGAGGACAGGTGGCATTTTCAGTTCTTCTTCTAGTTGAGGTGATGTCTTTGAAAGAGAAAACAAATACAGAAATGAACTGCTGCCCTAGTACAGGGGGACCTGCACTGAGGGGCACCCACCCCGCAGCCAACTGGGATTCTGGGAGGGAAGGGACAAGGCCCCAAGGAGCCCTCTGGGCAGGAACCTAAGGGGGGGCAGGGGGTGGGGGTAACACCAAGATCTGGCCTGGGGACTCCCACAGCCACTGGAGCACCAGTGTCCTGAAAACCCCTACACTGGGTTCTCCCCTGAAGAAATGGATCAGGTGTGGGGGATGGACACATGTGGACTCTGAGGCCACATGAGGAAGACAGCTTGACTTAGTGATTTAGAGAAAGCAGATGATGGGATTAGACAGGGACAACTGGGGCAAAAAGGTGAAAGTTTCAGAAAATGGCCAGGGGTGTTCTGCAGGCTTCAGGGGAGTTCTCTTCCCAGCACCAACCCTAGGCCACTGAGCAGTGCTGGATGAGACTCGGCCCTGGGCCCCAGGCCTAATTCTGGCAGGCAGCATTGGGGGTGTTTCCTCTGAGCGCACATGCTCCTCCGCTAGGCTGGGGCAGAGCACAGGGCCTACCCACTCCTAACAGTGGCTGCCACCTCTGACCCAGTGGCAGGGCGGGCATGACGCACTGGCAAGGTGGGGTGCAGCTGGGCCTGCCCCAGCTTCCCTTCCATAGACTGATGGTGAAAACAAGACATGGGGAACAGCATCATGAAGACCTCGCACCAAGGTGACAGGAAGGGAGCCTCAGAGCAGCCACCTGGACTGTGGCTGCAGGCAGAGAGGGCCCGAGGCTGAGGCACTCCAGGAGTGTGGGATACCTGGGGACACCAGAAGGCTGGCAGGTCACTGGTCTGGTGCAGAAAGGTCAAAGAAACAGCTCACTTCCTTGCTTTGACTCCGCCCCCTCACTCAGGAATTCCTTGCTGTCTCAGGATGTGTGCCAGTGACATTTCCCATGGGCCCCTCACTGCTCTCCTCAGCATAAGACGAATGTCAGGCTGGGGTGCACCCCAAGCCCAGCACTCTCGGCCCACACTGAGGAGGAGGCTGGGAGGGGAGCAGGGGCTGGAGTGGCACATAGCACTGTCCTTCTAGATGCCATACCCTCAATGGGCAGAGGTGTCAGCTAGAGTCAGGCACTGTCCCCCAGTGCAGCTTCACGAAGCCCTGTCTAGTCCAGTCCAGCCCAGCCCAGCCCAACCTACCACCAGTCTCGGCCCTGCCACGGACCCTGGCCACCTTCTCTCTCTCAGGTATTAGGATGGCCTGAGGTCACCCCATGTGCTCCTCACACTGGTCTCATCTCCCTGTCACCTCCTGCAAGCCCATGAGTCCAGACTCAAGTACCACTGCTCAAGCCAGAGCCCTTGGAGAGGCCGGGAGCAGGTGCAACTCCACTGCCCAGAAAGCTACGGCCCAGGCCTCGCCCCACAAGCCTGGCCCAGCCTGGAGGCCGGCCTGCACCTCTGGAAACACTTGCAACCACCACGAAGGGCTGGGACCCTGGCCTCCTTAGTTTCCAGGGCACCCCTGCCTCTGTGCCTTCCTCCTGGCTTGCTAACCCTCCCCCTCAAGATGGAGAGAAGTAGGGAGCTGGGGAGATGGCTCAGTAGAATAAGTGCTTCCCTGGCAAGCGCAAGGGCCTGAGTTCAATCCACAGTTCCAGGGGAGGGGAGAGACAGAGAGAAGCAGGTGCTAGCCTGAGGACTGGCGGACCGGACCGGCGGCCACAGCGTGGGCTGTTCCCAGGGACAGTACTGTGTCCCTTGCTGCTATTCAGCTCTTTCTTGCACTACACTCCATATTTTGTTAAAGGTTTTACAATTGGGGGTAGCACTGTGCACCCTAGAAGCACAGCTCATTCTACACTCTAAGAACAAACCCTCACTGGCCACAGTAGCTGGCCTCAGCTCCTGAGAAGTGGGTGATGCCTCCTGCCACTGAGAAGTCAAGTCTGGAGTGTGGGTACCAGTGCTAACAGGAGGCAGTTGGGAAAGTGTTAGTAGGTGGGTGGCCAGGGGCTGGGGAGACATCCTACAGGGCCCTGCAGGCCATTCACGCACAAGTATCTTATCTACTAGCTCCTGATTAGGCATGGGCCAGAAACGATAACATACATGCGAATACACAATCACCCTAAGACATGCAGGGGGTGAACCTAAGCTCAAGGGGATGAACTACTGAGATGAAGGAGCCTACCTGAGCCAGCCACATACTTTCCCCATCCTCAGGACTGAGGAGGCAGAAGCCTCAGCACCTTCCTCAGCCTGTACAGGATCTTGGTCAGCCCACTTTGTAGACTGCGTCCAAGGTACCCTTGGAGTGTCTACCTCAGTCATGGAAACAGGACATGGGCCACCAATCACATCCCCAATTCAGGACCTGGGGGATCTGCTGGGAAATCTAGAGCCAGCCAGCACTCTCTGCTAAGCACAAAAGCCTTCCAGACCATGTCGCCCAAGAGCACACCCAGTTCTAGTTTCTACAGACCAGGGTGCTGCCTACACAGCACACGGTCCCTGCCAAGGCCTGGCAGCACCTCGATCCCACCTCTGGGGCTTACTCCCTGGGGTGGGCAGTGTGGAGGCAGATCTCCCCTGGATGGAGGTCAGGGCTGGTACTGAGCAGGGTGAAACCCAGGGCAGTGAAAGGGCAAAGACAGGGGGCCCTAGGGGAGCACCCCCAACCTTTGCTCTCCACCAGTGCTGCAGTCAGGTCTTGGGCCCTGTGCGGAGTCCTGAAGGCATCCACGTCTGTGATCCTCATGACACCCAACCACACCCACCAAGGCCTTGCCACTGCTTCTCCCAGAGCAGCACTGAGGAGACAGGGGCTGTGCCACACCCAGGGCTCACTGGAGACCACATGAGCAGGGGACAGAATGTTGTTCATGGTGGCCCAACCATGTGGCTGGGCCAGCACTGAGGTACTACAGGCAGAATGAAGAAAGCTCATGCCCTAGCCAAAGGCCCCAATCCCAGCCCCGTGCATGGCGTCTGTTGGGATAGCATACTTGCAGGTACTCCCTAAGGCAAGCAGATGCAGGGAAAGACAGGAAGGCCATCCTCTTACTTAGTCATTCAAAATATTCACCTCAGACCACACAGGAAGCATTTGGATGCCAAACACACTTACAGGAAGAGGACAAGAAAGCAGGAAAGGAGTAAGAAACCATAGCTCACAGCTGAAACACCAGCCTTGAGGATGTTTCCCTTTCAGAAACAACCCTCTCACTTGCAAACACAGAACTGCTGCCCCCAAAAAAGGAAGAAAAAAAATACACGTGTGTGTGTGTGTGTGTGTGTGTGTGTGTCCGCAGATGGCTTAAAGCTTCTCATGCGAACAAGCAGTGGAGTGCCTGCTGAAGTCAGAGGAGCCTAGTCAAGGCACAAAAATAGCAAACACCCAAATGTGATTCCCTGTGCTGTGTATGTCCAAGATGAGCTGTGAGCAGAGGCACGTGAGTGCCACTCCAAAGGGCTTTACTGTGAGGGCCCGGGAGGCAAGCCTTTCTGCAAGTCGGGTTTCTGTTGTGCTCAGACTGAAGGAGGCCTATATCTGTAATGAAGCCTGTCACAGGCCCTGAGCCTTGGGGAAAAAGGGGCTCCATCTGCAGGGCACTGGCCACCTTTGTCCCCAAAGGTACACTTTGAAAAGTCTTGTGCAGGGCACACTGGGACTCTTTAGGTAGAGTCACTCAGCAGGACTGGCACAGCCACCTGTCACTGTGAAAATCTCTAAAACTACTGATACAGGACAGAGACCCAGAGCCCACCTTGGCTTGTCTGGAACTGTTCTGGTGACAAATGACCAAGTCTTTCACCTTGAGGTTTCAGCTCACCTGCTTCTGCTAGTTAACCTGGCCAGGTACAACCTGTTCACTGGTACCCGAGAAGGCTGGGTTACCTGGTAACCATCAAGACTGACCTCAGATAAGGCTGCCATTCCACAGAGTCTGAGCACAACTCTACACCCAGCAGCAGGGTCTCCATAGCAACATGCCGCTCCTAGAAACTCTCAGTCTGTACCGCTGTTCTGCAACTGGGGCCTGAGTCATCCTCCAGCATCCTTAAGACCAGGATATCCAACATGAAAGCTGAGACCACATTGCTATGAGGCTCACGTCACATACCACGTCACAGGACAAGTCTGATAGGGAGGGCCTGCTACAGAGATCCTAAGATATGACCAACAAGTTTCAAGAAAGCACTGCAGAACTGTCTATCAGTTTCTTTTTCTTTCTTTCTTCCTTTTTTGTTCAGTTCATTTTCAAACATCAAAGTAGCAAAAAAAGTCCATCTAGGTGCCCATGAGCAAAACTGCAGGTCATACACACACAAGCGTGAGCGCTCTGTACCCGAAGCCCTTCTCCTAGGTGCCACATCCATGCTCCTCTACTCTTCCCAAGTCACAGTGACCAGAAAGACCTGCTTTCCAGATAAAACTCCCAGGAACGCTCAGCCTGCTCTGACTCCAAAGGTAGGGTCCTTGTCCATGTACCATGATGCCTCTGCCTAAACAGCAAGGCATAATCAAACAGAAAAGCCTTTCTCTGAAAAAAATTAAACCCAGAGAGGCTCCTAAAGCACAGCATCTATGGAGCCGAATGTCCATGCAGGTGGCCAAAGAGACGCAACAATGCTGTTGGGCTCAAAGTCCAAATGCAAAGCATTCGGCCTCACAGACCAAGGGCAAGGGGGCCCTAACACAGCTCTCTACCCAGAAGCTCACCGCCACCCTGGGGGACAGATGCCTGGCATGCAACAGGAAACCCTGAGAAGTTTGGAGCCTGAAAAAGCAACACCAAACACTCATGCTGAAATACAAGCAACAGGCCTTTAGTGCTCGGCTGTGGTGCCCCACGCTTATAACCACTGCAGCAAGCACCCGGGTGGGAGCTGCTTCCTCGAAGGCATGCCTGGGAGGGCAGGCCAGCCCCTGGCCGTGGTTGTACTGTGCAAAGGACCAGAGAGCCCTGCGTAACCACAGCGAGGGTGGACCCTAGAAACAGGCCAAAGTGGCTCTGCAGAGCAGCTCGCAGCACACACCAGTCACCAGGTGACCTGACTAGTTCCACTGGTGAATACGACAACGATGGAAGCTGCACTCTTGTATGTTCATCTAGCTCCATGCTGGGGTGGGTGACTACACACAGGAACTTACAGACTTACTGTTAGGCAGAGCAGGGAAGCCCAGGAAGAAGCAAGGATGAGAGAGGCTGCCGAGTCTTGGTCCCCCAGGGGCATTCCCACCAGGACAATCTACGGGCAGGTGGGCACAGACCACAGGGAACTAGCCCAGACTACCCGCGGGACCAGGTAAGGGTTTCACTGAAAACAGAAGCGCCACATCACCTGCACAAAGTGGAAAGTAGTAAGTTCACATGCCAATCTCCAGAAGGCAGGGCACGGGTGCAGAGGTCAGCCTTGGGCTCACACGCTCACCTGAGGTTTCTAGAGGCTCCACTTACAGGCATCTGAACACTCCAAGAGGAGAGAAGCAGCTCCCCGAAATTTTCCACCGAATATAATCAGCCTCAAAGCCAATAAAACGCTGGTGTGGTGTTTATGGAAGCACTCCCAGTCCCTGGACCCCAGCCAGGGCTCCCCGGCCCATAGCTGTGCCAGCTGTCAGCTGCAGGGGGCCCTCCATGCTGCCCCCACCCTGTCTCTCCACCATTACAGAAAAAGTCAATGAATCAGTCAGATATCCCTCCTATAAAGGAATATACATGTTTATTAAGAAATTATAGGAACCAGGTCAGGCATTTTGGAATCTTAGTCATACTAGCTAATTACAAAAACAACCATGTGGCTGGGCCAGCACTGAGGTACTACA
>NW_004524578.1:2145096-2154293 GCF_000260255.1 Octodon degus
AAAAAAAAAAAAAAAAAAAAATCAAAATAGAAACCCATCCCAGAAACTTGAGACAATGAGAACTTCTCTAGCCACAAGCACTCAGCTCAGTTGTCAGGGCAACCCAGTGTTTACCTCCAGTTCTGCTGTGTGGGAGGATGACTGTGACCAGGAACAGCCAACCAGGCCACCTCCTTCCAGCATCCCTGGGATAGGTGCCAGGGTGTCCCCAGAGGGCGGAAGAAGGAAGCCACTACCTCCCCTGTGGTGTCTCCCAGTCTGAGCCTCTGTGGCACGCAGTTGAGGGACCTTCTGTCTCCTCTGGGCTTTCAGCCAGATTCCCTGAGGGACTGTCCAGTGGAAGGCTAGAAACCACCCCCAGGCAGGCTAGAAACCCCTGCAGGCAGGTTAGGAACAGCTCAGATCAGGCCTATGAGGTAGAAAAACAATGGTATGCCCAGGTGAACCCTCAGTACAGCAGCCAAGCTTAGGCCCCACCCGCTCCCAGGCTCCTAGACCCTGGTGCATGGAAGAAGAGTGAAAGCTGGGGACGAAGCACCTCTGGCTTGGCTCCTGGGCTCCTCCCGTCCTGAAGCTTGTCTTGCTGCACACCACTCCTACAGGGCAGGCGCCTTGTAGGCTTACAGCTCACTGAGGCACAGTGCAAGAGCAACCTGCACCACCTGGCCAGACATCATTAACTGGCTTCTGTTCAAAGTAGCAACCAACCTGTGCACAGCCACAGGAGTGACCACCTGGGCACATGGACACATAAGGACCTGTTCAGGCACCTGTACACATGTATGTAAATACACATGTCGTCACACACAGCACAGTGCACACAAATATCTGTCTTCTGAGGCCACAGACCACATGGCATGCAAGGAAACTTAACTCACTGGCTCCTAATTCAGGGTGAGCAGAAAGATCAAGGGAAGGAAAATGAAAATTAGAAGTTCTCCAGGGCTAAGGTGAATGGCTGTGAGATTGGTGCAATCCATCCACACCAAAGGCCCAGCCCATCATCAGGGTAGCTTTACAACAGAACCTGGGAGCAGCCTGAGTTCACCTTCTATCGAACCCTGGCACCTGGTGCTGGTCATGTAGGACAAGGGCTCTCTGCTCAGCAACAGGAAGCACTCGGCCTTCAAATCCATCATCAACCAGGCCCCACCACAGAGCAGACACTGTAAAATGCTAAGACGACCTTTCAGCCTTGACCAAAGGGGACCTTTGGCAAAGCCCCTTATACTTGCCTATGGAACGCCCTAGTGCTGTGGGCCAAGCGGCACATAATTTTAGAAAAAAAGGACCTGCTGTGTAAGCAGGCAAGGGACACTGTGGGGAACACAACACACTGGGGACTGGCCTCAGCATGCAGGGCTGCAGGGCCAGGATCCCTGGGCGTCCTCATGTGCGCCCATCTTTCATCGTGCCACTCATGCTAGGAGATAAAACCAGCAAGGGGAAAACTCTTCCCAGGGTGAGACAGAAGCCACAGACAGAGGTGACCCAAGTCCCTGCTGCCTTGGGCAGGTTACCCAGCACACCTGGTAACAGAGGACACAATGCCACCGATAACCAGGGCCCAGGCCAGACAAGCCATCAAGGGGACAAGGGCAAAGCATCAGGAAGACAGATGGGCCAAACTGCAGACAAGCCAAGGGACAGCCTGCCAAAGACTAGCTACCACCTCCTCCACACATCACACAAGATCCCCATGGCTGGCAACTATGCCACTAACTCACATTTATCATCCCTTGTCCACAGAAAATGTCAGGGGTTTGAATCTGGAAAGATAGCTCCCATTCCTCTGGAAGGAGCCAGGCAAGGCTTTGAGTGGATCCCCAGCTGACAGCCTTGGGCAGCAGCTGTAACCCTCCTGCTGACTCTGGGCCCATGACCTGCTGGGGCCAGGCTCTGCTCCCCTCCTAGAGGGCCCAGGAGCTCAAGACTCACGTCTTTCCTCTGCCTTCTTTCTCAACACTTTTTATACAACCCTCATCCATGTTCTACCCTTAACTTTAACTTTTACTTCTAGCTCCAAACCCAATTCCCAGTGTTCTTTTTCTTTTCAGTGAGTCTTACACATAAGATAGAGGTAAGGACAAATGAAAAGGTTCAGCATCCATTCACAGGAATGCACAGCCACTCCTGGCTCCAGCACTGGCCCTGCACACACGTGGGCGTGGATCAAGAAGAATGACCCTCAGTTCTCCTCAAGCCCTCAGATCTGGAGAGTGTAGAGAGGAAGGACCTACCCCCCAAATCACAACTTAGATCCACACCAGCAAGGAGGTGGCTTTTTAGAAGTGCAGCTCATATGCACTGGTATGTCACGAGCCAGGTAGGAACTCCAGCCATGGAAACACAGGCCCCCCCAAACCTCAGGGTCAGCAGTGCATGCATAACTCTCTTTAGCAAGGCAGCAGGGAAGGATGAGTCTGCAAGGCAGAGCTAGGTGGGAACTGGGGAGCCTACATCACCCTTTCTCCACTGCCAAGCCACTATCCAAGTGGCTCATGTTCACAGGAGACAGGTAAATGGCAAACAGCCATTTTCAAAAGTTCCCAAGGCAGGACCCAGGGCCAGCGCTGAGTCACGTGCTCTTCAGTGAATGACTTTTCTGTATAAATTATCCCTTGTGCCTGCTACCCCAGCACTCTACCACAGAGCTTCGTCCCTAGCTCAGCTAGGGACTTTAACTTTGGGTCTCCATGTCTCACAAAGCTCTTCCGTGATGCACCCGGCTGCTGACTCCAAGATAAGCATGTGCCCTGTGCCCAGGGACTGAGGGTCACCCACTCAGACAGAGAAGGCCACGCCCCTATGGCAGCAGCACAGGGACATTTAATCTGAGGCATCAAGCCTCAGCACTTTTCCAAGCAGGTCACCTTGGGACACACTGGCCAACGTCCACAGCGTGTAGCCAAGTTCCTGGTTAGCAAGTGTTTTTGTGTGATGAACTTCAAAAAGAAGAACAATAAATAAACACCACCCTCCCCAAAAGAAAAATCTATAGACATACACCCTCAGTTTGATTTGCCCAAAATACTGCTTTAAGAAGTTGAAACCTCCCCAGTACCTCAAAAAAAAGTTAGAACTTATCAAAGCTGACTCTGGCCCTTGGTGCCATGCTTGCGTGCTCACTCGCTGTCTCTCTCTCTCTCTCTCTCTCTCTCTCTCTCTCTCTCTCTCACACACACACACACACACACACACACACACACTGCCCAGCATTGCACCAGGAGCGGAACAGAAACTGGGTAGAAGACACAACAAGAGCCAGGCCACTAGAAGAAATGAGAGAAATGGGGGTTGGAGTGGGGGTAAGGTGGAGAAAACAGTGCCTCAGAGCAGGATGAGGGCCCTCTGGCAACTTCGCCAAGCGCCTGACTCACCAGCGCCTCGCTCACAGCTGCTGGCAGTTCAAGTAGCCCTGAGATCTACAACTGCACTAGAACATCACATCCACACACACAAACACACACACATGTGTGCACATATGTATGTGTATACATGCACAACCATGCGTGTACCTGTACATAGCATGTATGTGGTCAAAAGACAGTTTCTGCTTGGGGGAGGACTTCCTTTGCCCTCTGACAGGTGCCTGGGGTCCAACTCCTGCCAACTAGAGCAGAAAGCTGAAGTTTTCACTATACTGGTCCAAAGCAGCAACCAAAGCCTGCCAAACCCAGGACCTCCCACCCTGGGGACTGTGTGGGCGGCTGTCTCCACCTCGCCAATCCTGGCTACACAGCACAATGTCTGCTTTGGAACCACCCAACCAGACAGTTTATTCCCACTTTAACAGGAGGCTGATTTCTCAAGAAAATAACCCCATTTGGGGCTGTGAAAGGAAAAATTAACATGCAAAGGTGTGTGGATGCAGGCTGATGTTTGGTTTTTTTCTGGAAAGCACGAGAGACTCAGCAGGATTTCCAGGGAGCTGGTAGAGCAGACACTGCCCAGGCACAGAAGACCAGCAAAGCACAGGTATGGGAGGCTCACCAGAACACGAAAAAGCTACCTTCTGAGCTAGTTATAAATGCCACCTAGAAACGCCTTCACTCAGTGTAAAACTGGGCTATCTTATTTGGAAAGGGAATGCTTGAGTCTCCTCCAGTTGTCTTCTGACTTCGAAGACTCTCAAAACCCAATGATTGTCCAGCCAAGAAAGACAGAAAATGAAGCGGACACCATGCCAGTGCATGAAAAGGGGTGACTGTCCACAGTAAGCAGATGCACGTCTGCCCCTGCAAAGCCCCTGGCTGGGCACAGGCCAGGCCACATGCTGGTCCTCCAGAAACCCAAGAGTATCAGCCCATGCACTACTTATCATCAAGAGGAAAGGGGCCTTGCACAGTGGGGGCCCTGCAGATACCGCCTCAACCAGGTGACCCAGCAAAGACAGGCCCATACCTGTGCACCCCAACTCAGTGCCACTGTGTCACACTGCTGTGGGGAAATAATAAACTAAATTCAGATTGCAGGATGTTCTATAGAACCACTGGCCTCCATAGTAAGAGTCATGGTAACACATGCTGAAAATAAGATCTATTCTAAGCCAAAGGAAAGAGATAGGAAAACCAAAAGTAATGTGGGACTAACTGGAGCCTGGATCCCATATGGTACATGTGGGGAGCTGTTCAAATAAACAGAACAAGGACTACACAGCACGCCATACATGATGTTTAAAGAAAGAGGTGGAGAAGGAGAACAAAACATGGCAAATATGAACTGACAAATGTGGGGGAAAGCACGAACATGGTCAATGCACCACCCCCTCAGCATTTCAGAAGTAACAAAAACTCGTGGGGTAATAGTGTGCTGGTGACACCTTACACAGGCCTTGCTGACCTGTTACCTGAGATGGAGGTCCAGAGAGGAGTGGCAAAGGGTGCAGTAAGTCTGCCCAAACTTGGGAGCACAGCTGCCTACGTTCAAACCCTGGCTCTAGCCTCACTGGCTGAGTCGCCTTGGGCAAGCACTTAGCCCTTGGAGGATGTCTCTTTATGTAAAAAGTGGTAGGACTGAAAAAATAGCTCAGCTAAGCGCCTGCCAGGCAAGTTCAATCCCAGATACCAATAAATAAATAAATAAATAAATAAATAAATAAATAAATAAAATGAATAACAACAGTAATGCCTATCTCCCAGAATTCTTATAAAAATGAAAGAACTTCATATGCAGTCAGAACAATGCCTACCCCTCACAAGCAGCCTGGAAGTCTTAGGTATGACTACTAGAGCTGAGTGCCATTCTAGAAGTCTTTAAGAATCTTTTTAACTGCCTTCTTAAAACACAAAGCAGACACACCTTCCAGCCAGTTGCTACAGGGTCGCTAATGCAGGCCTTAGTGAGTGCCAGAGGCCCTCCAGAAAGGGACCCATGTTTGTGCTGATGTTGTGATCACTGGGAATTTTTAAAAGGCAATGGGTGACGGTTATCAAGTATGGTCTAGCCGTATAACCAACCACACCCTAGAAGACCCCCAACCACAAAGCAAGAATAAAGCTGTCTCCTTTAAGCAAACACAGAACTACCACCTGCAATAGAATTCCTAGCTAGGATCCTATGGATGCACTTCTTGAATACCTGCATCAATGCACAGGTATTGATGCATACAAAGCCACTGGGGGGTCTGGAGAGACACATGGGCACAGGGCAGCTGTGACTGGCCAGAGGAAGGCAGCCCACACATTCCGTGAGTTACTTCTGCCCTGTGTTTCCCGACAAGGTCCACTGGCAGCTTGGAACCAGGCAGGCACAGAGGAGTGGCTGCTGGCCTGAGTGCGTCCCGAGACAAGTACTGGCCATCAGTGAGCCTGGCTTTGCCCTGGGTAAGCGAGACCCTGCCCAGACCCCCTCTACTCTGGCAGGTGCCTTTTCCAGGCAGCTGTATCAGGGGCACATGTAAGGAGTGGGACCAGCAGTACTTGGAAATAAACTCCAGGGCCAGAGTGTGTGCTGGGAGAGGAGGCCAAAACACTGCCTAGGACTCTCGCCCAGGCTGGAATCCGTTTCTGTGGGTGAGGGTAAATGGAAGATGACCTTCTCCCAACCTCATGGAAATAGCTCACAGAGGGCTATTTTTCACCCCATCCTGAAAAGGGCAGGTGACCAGAGTCTGCAGAAGAAGGTTTACACGCAACCCTGTGCCATCTTCAAAAGGTTGTCAGAACCACTGATACTACCAGCCTGCACAACACGTGAGGAAATACTGTGGCTCCTTTCTTCTAGGGAAACGGCAGAGGATCATTTTGAAAACAATCCTTTGTGAAAACAAATAGGTAGGAATGCATCCAGAATGTCTCTGCCAAGAAAGAGAGACCGCTCTGCCAGGGCCCACCCGGCCTCAGTGCTATCCTCAGCAAGCTGGAGTCCCTGGATGCAGGGTGGCTCAGGGCACCAACCTGTCCTCAAAAGGGTTCCCGCCTAGCCTGGCTTGGCCTATTCCCAAGCCCTGGAACTGCCACATTGATGCCCCTTGGCCTCCAAGAAAATCTGGCCTCGCTATTCCCCAGAACTGGGTTTAGTGAATATCCCAAGTCTGGGCTAGGGTATTCAGATTAAATAAGTAAGTGGCTCGAGTGGCAAAAGTTTATTTCTTTGTTGTACTGCACGTTTTCCATAGCACAAATAATGACTGCATGAAAAGAATAAACTGTCTGCAGGACTAGAAGGGGAGTGGAGACAAGGCTGCACATCACACACCAGGAGGGGGTCTGGGGGAAGATCAAAGCAGAGCAGGGTCCTGGCCTACGCACCTCAGGTACCCGGGAAGCAAGGCCAACTTCTGCACCTTCACAAGAGATTTTCTCACGTAAGACCCCCTTTCCTCCACACTCTCCAAGTGGTCAGGGCAGGGATCAGGAAGCTGCAGGCAGGCCCAGGAACCCGTTCCTGGTCACAGAGCTAAACTGCTGGCTACTCTTGATTAAGGTGGTTAATAACCTTCACCCCTGCCACCCATCACTGTGAGCCCTGTGAAGGTGTCCTAGTGAAGCAGAAGGTGTGGCATGACCTCAGCAGCTGCCTGCAGAGACCCTTAAGATACTGCTGGTGGCCCTCAGACTGCACAGCCACTTCAGAGGCAGGGTTCTGGGCAAAAGCCACACCTCTCAGCCAACCGCTGGGACCAGCCTGGCTGGCTTCTCTTCCCTTCTGAGGGCAGCTCCTTTCAGCAAGCTCCTCCTCTTCCCTTAAGAATACCAGTCTCTCTGCCCAGGGACAGACCTGGGCAAGGGCTAGAAATGGGGTCCTCAAAAGATGTCCTGGACCAGAGGCCGAGCCTGACTAACTCCAAGGCCGGTATTTGGGATACACACCTGTTCACCTGGGTAGTAAGAAAATGCAGTTCCCAGCTACAGGCTGGAACTCCCAACAGGTCACTGGCTCAGAAATCTGCCATCTCCCCAATCCCACTTTCAGACCATGCATCCACCCTGCTGCACACCTTGAGAGCAGAGCCGGATCCCTGCTCTAAGAGTGGACCTTGATGCTGCAGGCAGACAAACGGGAAGAATTCCATCCTATGTTACATGCCTAGGGTTTCCAAGCACAAGAAGAGAACTGACTCCCAGCCTACTGTGCAAGTGTTGAGTTCTGGGAACCCCTTGTCCCAAATACTCTAGCCTAGAGGCTCAGCTGAGCTTAAAGGAAGGGAAGACTACAGAAAAAACGTGTCCGAGCTGAGGGCCCCCAGCAGGTACACCCTGCCCACGAAGACTCTCCCCTCTTCTCCACCAGCACCTCAGCAAACGACCAAACCACTACCCTGCAAAACAGAGGCGCCAGCAGGCTTGCCCAATCTTTTAAGTTCCTCACCCAGCACAGCCTCGCACCCATTACCACCAGGTGGATCTCAATCCCAGCCACACCACGCCCACCCAGAGCTGCCCCAATCCACTCTCAGGGTCCACGAGATTGTTAGGCCCGCTGGACTTTTCCCACACGGCCAAACCCACCACCGTTCTCTGCTGCTGCGTTTCCAGGCTAAGTGGAGATTCCCCACACAAACCTCTCCCCCAGACTCAAACGCCAAGAATTCTGACCCTGAATGCCTCCAAACGGCCCTGCCCTCGTCCTCCACCAAATCACCTGCCAAGGGGCAGGGGCGACCACAGCGAAAAGCAAAGACTCCAGAGGCAGCATTGGCGAGGAGGAAAGCTCGGCTGATCTGCCACCCTCGATTCCTGCTGAGCTCCAGCCCAGTGGGTCGCAAAGGTGTTGGTAAAGGGCTTTCTACCGGAGGGTCTAGAAGCCTGAGCTGTCGTTGCTTTTAAATCAGCATGTAACTATTTTACCGCAGGTTAGGCACAGCACTGAGAAAGAAGGTAACGGTATTAAGTATTTAGGCTGAGAACCTGCTCCACAAGTAGAGATGAGGAGCTCACGTGAGTTGGAGAGAAGCAGCCGATTCTTCAAACCAAACTAGGGGAGGAACATCGACATCCGTTGTATTTTTGGGTCTCAATGTGAAAACCAAAAAGGGAGAAACAACTTCCACTAATAAATCAACGCGCAAGTGCATCGCGCAACTCGAAAGCGATTGTCCTACGGTCTCCGACAAGCGCGATCATGGACACTAGAAGCCGACTTTGGACCACGCAGGTGCCCTCGGCCCAGTCCTGCCCTAGGCAGGTAAGCGACAGGCCCTACAAGCGGGGCAGACTGCTGTAAAGGGCAGCATGCTGCTTCCCGGGACCGCGCGGCCCGGCGAGGAGCCACCCGAACCCGCTGCCCCCGCCGGCCGGATGGGCGGGGCCGACACAAAGAGCCGCGGGCGGGGACCGGGACCCAGGACCGCCCCAGTGTCGGCCAGCGCCGCCGCTAGCTCTGGTTACGACAAATTAAACCTTAGAGGGCTGGAAAAATTACAGGAAGAAGAGAGTGAGGAATGTGCCGAGTGGCTAATGTGTGCCCTGTCCCCGCGTGAACTTCGCCCGCCACGCGCCCGAGCCAGTCCCTCCTTCCGCAAGGCGCGCCCAATGCACTAGGGAGGGGAAGCCGGAGACCCGTGAGGGGACACCCACGCCCGACTCCCGGCGCCCCAGCTTCCTGCAGCACCAGCGAGCCCGCGCGCACCTGCCCGCGCCACCCCCGAGCCTAGGCGGGTCCCAGCCCCCTGGACCCGGTGACGACATCCACCCCCGCGTCCCGCCCCGCCCCGAGCGCCCAGGAGGGAGGGGGCGTGCCCGCGGGGGCGCGGT
>NW_004524578.1:2155298-2179185 GCF_000260255.1 Octodon degus
GCGCGGCTCCGCGTCCGCGAGGCGCCCGCCTGGCTAGGCACCGGAGGACAAGCGCATGCGGGACGCGGGCGAGTGGGGTTCCCGCGTGGCGTCAGGGACGGCCGGCCCTAAGGATGTCGAGTGGCGACGTGAGGGACGACCGCGTCAAGTCGCGGCCGCAGCTCCGCCGCGCATTGTGGCAGGCGGGACAGCCGCCGTGCGCGCCGCGGCTCGGTGTGGGCGGCCCGGCCCCGGGGGTGGGCGGGGCCGGGGCCACATCTGGACCCGACGTCAGCCCCCAGCCACATCCTGGCGGCGCAGGTTACAGGCGGCGGAGGCCGCAGAGAGCCGCGCGCGCGGAGGGGGCGGGGAGCCTCGAGCGCGCACCGGCGAGACGGAGCGGTCGCGCGCTCGCTCCTGAGGAGTGGGCGTGGCTACAGGCAGGGGCGGACCCCATTGGTGTGCGAGATCCTGTCAGGCCAATCGGGACCTCGGAAGGGCAAATCCGGCCGCGGGGCCTGCGCGCGCCAGTGGGCGTGCCCCCCTGCCGGCGGGAGAGGGGCGGAAGCGAGAGCCGGCCGCGAGGCGCGCTGACGCACGACGTCGGGGGAGGAGGGCCGGGTGCAGCGGCCAGGGACCGCCGCCCGCACCCCGCCCTGGAGCCCCGCGGGGCTTTTCCCTGCCGTGCTTTTGTGCCGCGGTAGCTTGTGCTTCGCGGTGTGGGGCGCGCTCTGGAAGGCGCCCTTTTGTCCTCCAGTCCCAGCGGCGAGAGGCACGCCTGCTTGGCCCACGCTGACCGCTGACCGCGCCTCTCCCGCGCCGGACGCAAGCACCCTGCCGGCTCTGCGGGGCCGAGCGGGGACCCCGTCGCTCTCCATCTCCACGCTTGCTGGGCTCTGGGCGTCGGCTCGACCTGGCGGGAGCGGGTCACCCTTAAGGCCGGGCCGCTCCCGCGAGAGAGACCGAGCTTCCCGGAGCACGTTGCCCTTAAGTCCCGGCCGCCGCGGCAGCCCCGCGCTTACACGAGTGAACTACGTGCCGGGGCGGCGGGCGCCGCTGCTCGGGGAACGCCGGGCCCCTTCCTCTCCGCCCTGCCCAGGCCGGCTGCCAACTCCTCCAGGCTGCCCCTCTCCCTCCGCAGTTGGGGAGGCTTCAAACGCCACCAGCTGCGAGGACCCCGCCCATCGCGCCCCACCCACCATGTCTGGGCCTCGGGGAGGAAACGCTCGGCGGCGCCCCGCCCGGCGGGCCAGGCCACTTGCCCTTGACTCTCACCGCTCCCCCAGCCTACATCTCCTTTCTCCTGCCCCAGGCCGTCGGCGCAGGAGCTGGTGCCTAACTTACTACCGCCTCCAGCGGAGTTGGACACGCCCTTTGTCACATCACCTTTCCGGAACCTGTGGCCACCCCTGACCCAGCGACACTGAGACCAGGGTCACGGTGCCTACTGGTTTGGGGACGAGTCAGCCACTGCTCTGAATCCCAAGGGCCAGGAAAGATAGCCACCCAGGCATTAGACCTGAGGAGAGACTAGGGCCCATGCTTTCTTCACAGAATTAAGTTCTCCGTTAATTTGGCACCTAGGTAGAAAAGACTTCAATTTCCAGGTAACGGAGGGAAACCCGCCATTAGGGGTTGCATGTTACCACCCTGAGCACCCTGGGTGTCCACTGCCTTTCTTCGCGAAGGTAGCGCTACTGCGGGGGCGGAGGGGGGTACCAAGCTTGCTGACCCGGTTCACTTACCTGTAGCAGTCTGTAGCAGAAAGTCATCATGTTTCTCTTGATAGTGTTGATGACATCTAAGGGACTTGTGTCCTGATCAAGTAGTGACTCAGATGTTCTGCCGCCCCCACCACAGCTCACACTAGTCACTTCGTTGGGAAGGCCATAGGCCCATTTACCAACCACGCATCCCTTCCCTGCTTTTCTCTTTCTAACAGAATTCTGCGCATGCTTACAGGTGCCATTTTTCTCCAGGACTCCAGCTTGCATTCACAATGGTGGAGAAGTGTATATATTAATGGCTGTTGGGCTCAGGCTGCCTTACGTGAGGAGTGGGGGTAATGACCTGGGTTAAGAAACCATTGTTATTAACATATCCCGGTCCGTGGGTTCCCTCTGAGTGTGACCTTTTGGAGTGTTCTGTCTATACCTAGTGGCTATCTAAGTGCAAAACAATCCCCTGGCCTGTTTCTCTATAATCACTTCCCAAGCATTTGATGATTGTTGGAGCCTCATTCAGGCGTGGTCTCCTTTGTCCCAAACCCATGTGGAAAATAGGTTGAAGATCAGTACTGTTTTGTTCCCTGAGTACATCTCACCATAACGATAAGTCCATGTTTATCTTGTTTTGTAGGATTTTGAAAGAGACCATTTATGTATTTATGAAGGTGAGGAGACCTCTTGTTTCAGAAGGAAAAAACAGAATCAAGACGAGCAGAACAGGGACCATCAGATGAAAAGTGGTCTGAGACATTCTAGGCAGTGAAGAGACCAGGTTGTAAGGGGTTTCTAGGTGAACATGGTGGACGGATTGTTGAAGTTAATGTCTTTCAGGAGTCTCGGAGAAAATGTTGAAGCATAAATCTACAAGGGTAGGGAGAGCAAGAAAAAAAGTAACAGTAACACAGCTTTTGAAGCTAAAATGCTTAGCAGACGTGAGAAAATGAAACGCACGGATAGTATTTGGGAAAGGAGATTCATGAATGGATCCCAGTAGGTCCCTCCAGACGGCGGTGTGAAGGCGGAAAGAATGTTCCTGGTAACTTTTTTTTTTTTTTGTTCCTGGTAACTTAGATGCCCTGATCCCCACCCCAGTCTCACATAGCTGGATGAGTGCCCCTTCCCCATCCTGACAAAATATTATTTACAGAAGAGGAAAGGCCTTGGGCCAGGGGACCCTTGTACCATGTACCCAGAGGCACTCTGTGAGTCAGGAGGATTAAGTACATGTGCGGCTATTGGATGCTGGGAGTCCCAAGCCCCATTCTGGATGCAGGAAGCCAAGAGACCAGGAGAGCCTCTCTGAAGGGACCAAGGGAAGAAACACCTAGGTGTTCTGATCTCTGTAGATGCCCAGTAACAGGCGGCTCACTAGGGAAGGCTACCATTTGTACACAAGACTTCAAACCAGTCCTTCCCAGCAAACGTGAGCAGGCCCCACAGCTGAGCTCACATCTCAGAAGAGCCTGTGTCACAGGATGCAAAGCCACAGCAGAGTCTTCTAAAAGAAATTAGAGAAAACCAAGCAAAGAGAAGTAAAACATCGACAGAATTACCAATAACATTGCTAGGGAAATTTGGGGAAAAAAAAAATTCAACTCACAAAGAGAGAATGTATATAAAGAAATATGAAATAAAATGTAAGACTGAATAATGCAAGGTTTATCTTTATACAAGAAACCCCCAAAGTAGAAATAAAGAGCCAAATGAAAGAAACAGACCTTTTGCAAATGAAAAAAAAAGATCAGGAAAGGGAGGTCGGGGAGGGAAAGCAGAACTAAAATGCATTAAGCTGTGTCATATCCATGTACCAGCTCCCCATGAGGAACAGAACCAAGTGTTGTAAATGTGCTCATCCAAAATTTTAAAAAGAAACTTTCAAGACCTAAAAAGTATTCATGAAGATTTCAAAGAAGGCAGCAAAACCTTTGGTAGAATGATTGGGGAAGTCAAGGAAACCTCTATAAAAATAGAAACAAAACCGTGACATCAAATGGAACTAGTAAAAAAAAAAAAAAAGAGCCATCCAGAAAATGTATTGATCAAATGATAGGAACCCCACAGACTGATCAGAGAAAATTGCCAGTAATTCGAGAAAAGCCTTCATGACCAAAGAACGTGTTCACAGAGGTCAAAGAGAGTCCACAAGATGTTTCGCCATTGAGTTTCAGAAGATCAAGGACAAAAATGCCCTGACACTAGAAACAGGTCACACTCTGACAGGTGTCAGCTTGGCTAGAAGCTTCTCCACAGCAGCAGGTGGAAGTTCAGGGCGAGGAAACTAATAAACCGGAAACACAATGGAAAGGAAGTTCTTCTCCACCCTTCACCCAAACTATAAATCCCACTTCACAGCAAGGCTGTGTCCTGCCAGGCCGCTTTGTCGTTGTGCAAATGAGCGTTACTGCGCGAGCTCAGGTCCACTTGCAGTGTGGGTCAGCCAGTCCACGTGGGTCTGGAGCAGTGACGAGACAGCAGCTGCTGCCTTTGTCCTGAACCTACTGTTTACTGTGGCTGGACAAGTGTCCCCAGAGTGTCCCCTGCCTGGGGCACTCTTGGAGGTGGAAGCTTACAGAGGCAGGGCCTTGTGAGAGGCTTTAGCTCACTGAGGGAATGTCGTGAGGGGACGTGAGGCCTTGGACTAGCCCTGAACTCACTTAGTAGCCCAGGCTGGGCTCGGACTCACAATGGTCCTCCTGTCTCAGCCTCCTGGGCTGAGTTCGAGGGATGTGAGGCCTCTTTCTCTCTGCTTCCAGCCGCCATGAGAGGTGAGTGGCCTCCCCGGCCTCCTGTCTCCTGCTGTGCTATGCTGCCACAGGCCAGCAGCAACAGGACCACTCAGTCTTGGTCTGAAACTCTGTGAGCCAAAATAAAGCTGTCCTCTTTGAATTGATTATCTCAGGTATTTTGTTACAGTGCCAAAGCAAAGATACTTTTAGAGTGAATTTTGATCAGTAGATGTGTATGTCGAAATAATGGTTAAAAAGCATAGTATATGCATCACCCAGTAACATGGTCATTTATTACCCCTGTCAAGTGGTGCGTGCTGAGCATAATTGTACGGTTGCATGTTGTTTACACAAACATGTAGGTAGTATAGTTCGCTTTGCTGTGTGTGTGTTAGAAGATCTACCACCTCACAGGTGATAGGAATTTTCAGCTCCTTTATAATCTTCTGGGATTATCACTGTATACGTGGTCTGTCGGCTGAAACATCATTATGCAGCGTGACTATATTTTTAGATGCATAAGAGCTCAGATTTCTCTCCCATGCATTCCTTCTTGTGGTAGGAAGACACCAGAAATTATGCTTCACCAAAATGAAGAAGTAAAACAGGAGGGGGTTGATCAGGAAGCAGGTGGGAGAGCAGAAGCCCCACATGGGAGCTGCTGGCCAGGCGAACAGGTCAGCAACCCAGGCTGAGGCAGGTCAGCCGTGAGCACCCTTCTTCAGGAGGCTAAAGGGCTAGAGGTCCTGGGACAGGCTTCTGTCTGGCCACGCTGCATGACCGTGGTCAGGTGCCTGTGGCTCCCAGATCAGTGGAGCAGCCTTTGTATGAACTGCTGGTTACCGTGACAGACAGAACAGGAAAGCCTGCACTGGTGTGACTCCTCTCCACACAGGAAACACACACATGCCCCACCCAGGCTTGGCCTGACCTACACTCAGGACCCTTTTCATCTGCTCTTAGAGACCAGGCCTAGGGTAGCAGGAATGCAAGGCTGGGTGCAGTCGGACTTCGTGGGAGGCCCACTGGCTTCTTCGTGAGGCACTTGTGGTTCCTCTTGGCCTGGAGACCTGTGACCTAGAGGGAAGCTGTCTGCCCATCCACCTTCACTATACTGTGTGTGTAGCTTATCCCCCAGGGTCCTGTGCCCAGACCTGGGCCCCTGCGTGGTGGTATGAAGAGGTAGTGGGCCGTGAAGAGGCAGGGCCGAGCGGAACGTGGTAGGGTACTGGAGCAGCGACCTCAGAGAGATTAATGGAAGCCAGGCATGGAGCCCACGCCTGCAATCCCAGCCCAAAGGAGGCTGAGGCAGGAGGACCACTGTGAGTCTGAGGCCAGCCTGGCTACAAAGTGAGGTCAAGGCTACCTTACATTGCACAGTGAGACTCTGTCTCAATTAAAAAAAAAAAAAATACATATATATATATATATATATATATATATTCATGCTGGTCCCTTGGGTAAATTGGCTCCCATGAGAGTAGATTGTTCTCATAAAGAGCAAATGTGACTGAAGTCACTCTGGCTTCCCATCTTAGTGTGGGAGCCCTCACACACGTGTATCTCTACCCAGGTGCCATCAGCTGTGCTGCAACAGAGCTGAGAGATCCTCGCTGGAAGCCAAACTCATGGAACTGTCAATCATGGACTTTCAAAAGTGTGAGCTAGACAAGCCTCTATTTTTCTTTTTCTTTTTATTTTAAAGAGGGAAAAAAATGATACAGAATTTCAAAACAAAATGATAGGAAATTAACAATAGTTATCTTCAAAGTAGTTGTTCAGATTACCAGCTTGGGGCTGGGGAGATGGCTCAGTGGAATAAGCGCTTCCCTGGCAAGCACAAGGGCCTGAGTTCAATCCCTGATTCCACCAAAAAAAAAAAAAAGTCAGATTACCAGCTTGCCTCAAACTGATAGTGATCCTCCTGCCTCAGCCTTCTGCATACTAGAAGTACAGGCATGTACCACCTCACACAACAGTATACCCCTTCTTTTTTCTTTTATTTCTTTTCTTTCCCCCTACCCGTCTATACTGGAGATCAAACACACTGAGCTATACCCCTAGTCCTTTTTAAACTTCTGTTGTTTGAAACAGGAAATTGCTTAGTTTCTGCACTTCCCCAGGGTGTGCTCAAATTTGTGATCTTCCTGCCTCAGCTTTCAGGTAAAACTCATTTCTGATATAGTATTTAGCCTCAGGTATTTTGTGATAGCAACAAAAAATGATCTAGTACACCCTTTCCATACACACACTGATGTCCTGTGGTATAAGGGCAGAATAACCCCTCAGAAGATCTGGATTCAGACAGGAAAAGGGAGGGAGACTTGCAGCAGATGGGACCCACAGCAATCCTGAAACCTGGCTGGGTAGATACTGCCCTGCCCTAGTATGAGAAAGTTCTTTGAATGGCCTAAGCCTACCAGCTGGGCAGGTGCAGCCCCTACGCTGGCCTCAATTCTCTAGCTTCACTCTCAGGTGGTTTTTCCTTTGCTGCTGTCTTAGGTGTGCAGGAAGTCGACACTGGGTAGTGTGCCCTTTTGGGGGCTGAGCGCTTTTCTCAATCTGCTTTCTGTGTGTAGGTTAGAGATCAAAGGTTGCTTTAAGTTCCTCTCACAGACTGCATTAGTCCCGGTTCATGGCTTCTTTGTCATTAGTGTATCAGAACCGTAGCCAGCCTCTTACCTGGTCTGTTTAATTTCACTTAGCTTCCTTGTGAATAGCCACTGCTAGTGCTCGGCAAGACATTGCTTAATGCACTTGTGGATCTTCGGAGCCCCTTAGTCTTTCCTGTAGAGTAACACCTTTGTCTCCTCTCTCTGAAACTTGCGGGCTATCTCAGGTGACAGTTTACCAAATTAATGTCATTTACTATGCAGCTGGCTATGCTGCCAGGATCTGCTGTCTCGCTAGGCATTTGATCAGCCCTGAGGCCAGGCCTACTTGACCTCTCTGTTACAGCAGCAGCCCAGACTGCATTAGTATTCTGAGCATCAGTCAGGATCAGCCAAGTCATGCTACAGTAACAAATAGTTCCAGAAGCTCAGGGGCTTCAAATACTGAAGGTTTAAGTCTCAGTAGATCAGGATTTAGCTAGGCCGTCACTGGCCTCAGCCTGATACCCAGATCAGCCATACAGATTCTCTCCTGAACACTGAGGGTCATGCTGGCAGAGGGAAACAGACCTGAACAGTCTTGAACTGGCAATTAAATGCTCAGTCCAGAAGTAACTCCCATCCCTTCTGGCCATAACAGATCACCTGGTCTGTCTGCTATAGCCTGAACATTTGTGCCCTCCCAGGTTCACTTGTTGAGACCTTCTTGGCCAATGCCATGATATTTAGAGGTAGGATCATTGGGCAGTAGGTAGGTCATGAGGCTGAAGCCTTTATAAAGGGAACTGGCATCCTTAAAAAGAGCCTCCAGAGAACTTTTACCCTCCTGCCATGTGAAGCCACAGCGACAAGATAGTCCTCTGTGAACCAGAGAGCCGGGACTCCACAAAGAAAAGTCTGGTGGCGTCCTTGTCTTGGACTTCCCAGCTTGCAGACCTGGAAGAACAAATTGCTGTCTGCAAGCCTCTTTGTCTTGGGTAATTTGTAATAGCACCCTAAACAGAAGCACCTTCCGACATCACATGGAGCCAGAAGTAACCCCGACATGTCTGCAGAAGGCAAAGGCCCGAGCTCTTCAAGAAAGTGTTAGGGCTTTCTACAATACCTGATCTGATAGGAGAAGAATGTGAAAGCTGGCAGATTAGAGGTTGAAAAAAATAAGTGGAAAACAAAGCGAACAGAAAAGACAAGAGCTCCAAAGGAAACAAAAGGAAAGTCCCTCTCAGTTCACTGGCTCCGTTGCAGATAGTATTGTATTCAAAATGGTGATACTAACCACTGAACAGCAGTCCACTTTTTTACACCAACCTCCTGAGGAGTGCAGCACTGTGGCATGGACATCTGGACAAGAGAGATGGGAGGGAAGGGGCCCCACTCCACCTCTGCGTAACAAGAAGTCAGCACCCCAATGAAAGAACAAAGCAGGGGTGGTGTAATGGGCAGAATTGTAAGGTAACTCCAACATTGCATTCCTGGTCTATATACACCTTCTCCCAGTTAAACAATAATCCAGGTGTTCTTATGCAGGGATTTTGTGGTGTGATTAAGGTCTCTAGTCTGTTGACATTGTGATAGGGAGGTCATCTGGGAGGATCTGAGCTGATCTGGGTGCAGAGGTCTGCAGCAAAAAGGTCAGATCCTGGGAGGCATGAGAAAGATCAGAGGCGAAGATCAGAGGCGAAGATCACTCTCGGCTGCTGGCTTTGGCGAAGAAGGGGACTGTTATGTGTAGTGAGGATCTCGGGCAGCCTTTGGTTGCTGAGGGTACTCCCTGACTGACAGTCAGCTGAAAATGGGACCTCAGCCCTGCAACCACAAATGTCAGACTCCTATTGCAGTCACCTGAGATTGGACCAAGACCCCAAATCAGAGGGGAATACAGCCTGGAAGGTTGCAGTTTGATTGTAGTTGTGTGAGACCCTGAGAACCAAAAAGAGAAATCATACAGGACTTCTAACCTACACACCATGAATTCATAAATGCAATGATCTTAAACCCATAAGCTTTGATCATTTATTATACAGCATTGAAAAATGAACACCCCATCTACAATATTTAAATGGAAATAGAATACTCATCTCTGCCAAAACTAAACAAAAAAGGAAGATAAAAATGGAAGACAATTTGGTAGTGAAATATATATATATATATATATATATATATATATATATAAAATATTTAGAATAGATATACAGCTACTTTCTCTTAATTCAGTGAGAAGAAAGATTTGCACTAATAGTGTTTGGGCAGGATATCATGTTTGCATCTTGTACTATGAATAACTACTATGAAGACAATAATATGCAATGTATTAATTATTGTAACTGTCCTACTAACCTGTTTTGAAGCAGTCTCATTGCTATTTGTTTCTCAATAAAATTAATAATTAAAATACCTCAAAAAAAAAGAAAAATGAAAAATGAACAGCCATGCGGCAGGAATCATGGCAGTACTTTGGGGAGGGGCAAAAGCCGTTTGCATGCCCAGGTGGTCTCCAGTGTCACTGGCTCCACATCTGTGTATTTGACTAGCAAGAGAGCTAAACTATTTGAAAAAAATGACATTTGAATGAAGTATGTACAGTTTGTTTTTCCTTGTCATTCCCAAATAGTACAGTAAGCAATTATGCACATATCATTTACATTCTACTAAGTATTCTAAGTTATCTAGACATGACTTCAGGTATGTACCACCCCCTCTGCACTGGGGCTTCCAAGAGGGGGTCTCTCAGTGAGGCAGCTTCCATCACTACCTCAGACACTTGGGAGGACCACCGAGAGAGTGAGGAGAGGTTTCCTTGGGCTCCCAGTTTGTTGCGGTCCTGAGACATAGCCCATTGCTTCAGATCTGTGAGGAGGTAGTATGTCATAGCGGGAGTGCGTGGTGGAGCAGGTCTGCCCATTTCATGGCCTGCAAGCAAAAGAGAACAGGAGAGGGCTAGGGTTCCACCCCCAATGACATAAAGGTCTCCCACTAGACCCTGCCTTGTAAATGTCTTGCGCTCTCTCAATCCCACCACCCTAAGTACAGACCTTTTAACACGCTGGCTTTTGAAGAATATCTACGGGACTGGGGAGATGGCTCAGTGGAATAAGCGCTTCCCTGGCAAGCGCAAGGGCCTGAGTTCAATCCCTGGTTCTGCCAAAAATAATAATAATAAATAAATAAAGTGCAAACAAAATAAAATTATGTTATGGTCTGTCTCCAGGTGTCCCCCCAAAGCCTCATGCAGTCATGGGAGGACTTCTAGAGTTTGTGATTAAGTCATGATCTACTGGGATTATGATGATCCAAGGCTGGGATTATGGGTTTTAGTACTGCTGGGGGGATTATAGGTTTGAGTGCTACACCCAGTGTGATGCGGATAGCCTGAGTGGAACATAAGAGAGACAGAGAGACAGACTCCCTCTCTAGCCATTGTTGCTGCCACTCCTCCATTTTGCCATTTTGCTCTTTGCTGCCGCCATGAAAGGTTGTTCTCTGCCATGTGCCGCTCTGCCTTAGAGCCAGCTGAGTATGGACTGCAACGTCCAGTAACTGTGAGCTAAATAAACCTTTCCTTCCTTCATTTTGGGTATCAGGCATTTGTCCCAACAATGAGAAAAGAGCAACTGAGACAAATAAAATGCAAACTATAAAGTTTCCATGCTGTGCCTTCTTCCTTTCTGCCAACTGGACATTTATGACAAAAGAGCGCTCTAGGGGTTGATGGAGCCACCAGGCAGAAGGAGTCTGGGTCCCAGGAATCCAGCCAACAGTGCTCACTGTGTGTGAGTCACAGCCCAGCTTGGCATCCACCTATCACTGAGCGCACCCCTGAGAGACAACAGAGAGTCACAATTTCATCCTGAACTGTCATTTCCAGGACCCCTCTCTGGTGGCAGCCAGCTGTAAGGTGCTGGTTCTCAGCATTGTCACCCCCTCTTCCCCAGAACACCCGCTGATCGTGGTCCCACGTCTGCTCACTGTGGAAACGCTGTACTGTCCTCACGCACTCAGGGTGCCACTCGGTGCCCCAACTCCTTGTTGCCTCAGTTGCTAGCAATGTCACCAAAGAACTCTTCAATCCAAAGAAGACTCTGACCCCAAGGGTTTCAGTGGCCCCAAACTCGCCCATGATACAATTAGACTGTTGAGTGGGGAACGTCGTGTTGAAGTCCTCATCTTGGTCAGCGGTAGTTTGACATGTGATGAGAAGAACAAACCATGCTCTGTTATACGCCATGAGGGTGGGGTAGGGAACCTTTTTCCTGTCCCAGCTCCCAGTGGTCCAGAGTACAAAATAATTCATCAGGTCCTAAATGATGAAAATCTTAAGTGACTTCACATCTGGTGCACGTTTACACTGGGAAAGATTAAGCCCAGAAATGTTGCTGAAACCCAGCCATCAAGACTGGAGAGATATTTAGAGTGTCTGCTGCAAATGTTCGGAAGGAACGCGTTAAGATGATAGATGGTCCCATGTGGGCTTGCCAGAGCAGATGGCTCTCTCTCCTAGCATGATGACTGACATGGGGTCCCCTGCCCTCCTCCACAAGGACCTGGGAGGGGCTCTGGTCTCTATGACAGTTGTTTCTTCTCACACCTAGGTCACCAGCCATTCAGGATGTGTGATCCTCTCTCTTGGGGGTGTTCTGTGGGTCAAATGCTGTGTTTCATTACCTAAGGTTCTTGCCAAGCCCAAGGTCAACAGCAAGAAGCCCTGCTCAGCCATGTGTCCTGACACACACACACTACAGAGACTTGTCAAGGAAAGCGTCACTCCCTCCCATTTTATGGGTGAGAACACTGAGCCTCCATCAGGCCTAGAGACTTTCCCAAAGCCCTGTGGAGCAGGATGCCAAGCTAAGAGTCTCAGCCTCTAGTCGGCTTGCCTTGCAGTGAGGGCCCCACCCACAGCCTATGGGAAGCCAAGTACTTAATGTGGGAATTTATCAAGTCAATTAAATTTGGCCTCTTGAGGGAATCCTGTCTAATGAGCACCCCCACTAATGGAATTAGGATTTACCAAGAACAACATCAGCTATGACTCTCTTTAATTCTTGGCTGCTTGCATCTGGAACTGAAGGGTGATGGGGCTGGAGGGTTAGCTCGTCAGATACGAGCCAAACAGTTTGTTTTTGTTGGAGCTGAAGTGAGTACCAGGCAACATTTTTAGGTGTGATAAAACCCTAGAAAGGAGAGGGGAGAAGCCTCAAGGTCAGGGCGAGCCCCTATAAGCTGGACACACGTGGTCCACTGGCAAACCAAAAGCTCTAGCCCTGCAAATCCTCCTCCAACTACTTTTATGGGCCTTGGGCGTCCAGTGTGGGGTGATGTACCAAATGAGTCAGTAGTCATTAGACCCGATTTCATAGCTAAACAACTTGATTTAAAGTATTTCCAAAACATGAGTTGGTTCTTTCTAGCCAAGCCTCTCTGAACTGAAGCTATTTGTTCTGAGGTATGAAACTTCTTTCATATGTAAAGCAGAGAGCCCACAAGTAGGGCTATTGATATTTCAGGAGAAGAAAAAAAATGAAGAAATGTTTTTCCCCAAAGAAAAGGGAAAGGAGAAGTTGAAAATGAATCAGATTTAATCGCATTTCAGGTAACTAGAGAGCAGCCCAGAGGCTGCCCTCCCTGACCCAGAGTCATTTCCTGAAAGTCCAGAAGGAATTCCTTCTGGGAAGTCCAGACAGGTCCTTTGCGTGGTCCTTGCTGGGTCTCTGCGGGCTGAACAGAACAAGGCCTCTGCTGGGTCACCCTTAGCTGTTTGAGTCCCCCAGCCCTCCAGAAGTCCCAGCTAGCTCCCGAACATGGCACAGCAATGACAAACCACCCTGCCAGGCCCTGTTTAGCTTCCTGGTCCACAAAACAGTGGTTGATGTTTCAGGCCATTCGGTTTCGGGTGGTTTGTCATGTGGTGCCATGGTTTGAAAGTGAACTCAAAGTGTATGCATTGGAAACTTGGTGCCCAGTGTGGTGGAGAGGTGAGAATTTAGGAAAGGATTTTCCTTTCCCTGAGATAGAGGCTTCACTGGGTCAAACCACGCCTGGATTCGAGATCCATGGGCTACTGGCTTTGCTATAAAGATAGCTGGCTGTGTCTGCCATGTGCTGCCCTCCTCCATGGCAGGAGGTAGCAAGAAAACTTACACCACATCTGACACCCAGCCTCACCCAGCATGAAACAAACCTCTATTTTTATTTTTATATTATTTACTTAGTCTTTTTGTCTTTTTTAAGACAGGGTCTCACTATGCAGTTCAGGATGGCCTTGAGCTCACTTTGTAGCCCAGGCTGGACTTGAACTCGAAACTATCCTCCTGCCTCAGCCTCCCAAGTGCTGGAATTAAAGGCATACACCAACATGCCTGGCGATAAACCTCTAGTTTTAAAATAAAGTCCCTAGCCGGGTGTGGTGGTAAAAATCTGTAATTCCAGTAATCAGGAGGCTGAGACAGGAGGATCACTATGGTTCAAGGCCAGCTTGAAGTATATAGTGTCTCAAAAGAAAAAAAAAATAGATAGATAGATAGATAGATAGATATAGACAGACAGACAGACAGACAGACAGACAGACAGATAATCTAGTCTATGATATAGCAACAGAAAACAGACTAAGACAGCAGTAGTAGCTGGAACAGGCAAGCCCTATGAATCAAGAAAACTACTAATATAGTATTCAGTTAAAGGAAAGTGGTCCCCTGAAAAGAAAAAAAAAAAAACAAACAAACAAAAAAAAAACCTAAAAAAGGAAAGTGGTCCTTTCTACTCCCAGGGCCTGGGAGCCATGGAAGTCCTCAGCCTGGCATCTGAACACGGGTGAACCGAGGCATTGTAAGGTGGCCTGACCGATCCTGTGTCTGACTTGGGGGCTGACCGCGAGTTCCCTGGTGGGGCCCCAGATGGCAAGCTGGGGCCGGGGAGATGGCTCAGTGGAATAAGTGCTTCCCTGGCAAGCACAAGGGCCTGAGTTCAATCCCTGGTTCTGGAAAAAAAAAACAAAAAAACAAAAAAAACCCACAGATGGTAAGCTGTCTGCCTCTCACCCCTAAAATGGAGAGTGATCCTGATATAGTGGAAACACATGACTTTCAACCCGCTGGGTATCAGCCTCACTGAGTTTTTGTTCCTCAAAATTGAAGAGTGAATTCTAAGGAACAATGGAGATTAAGAGCAGGAAAATTGGGCCTGCGAGATGGCTGAGCAGGCTAAAGCGCCTGCTTAGACAAGCTTAGGCAAGTGCAGGGACACCACATGCCATGCCAGCCCCGCCCCCAGGGCAGACTGAGCTGGCCGCAAAGAAAAAAAAAAAAGTAGGAAAATTTCTTAAGAGAGTTCCTGAGAGACAGCAGGAGGCCCCAAAGTGGGTTTCCACAGAGCCCACTTTTCTGAGAGCTTTACGGAGCAAAATCATGAAGAAGGTATGCGGCGGGTCAAATTATAATCAACCAAGAAGGTTACCAGGATGGCCTCTCAGCTAACATTGATCCAATAGCAGCAAAGGCAAATGGATGACCTCATTAACCTTGGTAGACAGTCTATGATTTCAATCTTTTCTTCCTTTGGCTTTTAGAGACAGGTTCTCCATGTGCAGTTCAGGCTGGCCTTGAAGTCATTTTGTAGCCCAGGTTGGCCTTGAACTCAAAGTGATCCTCCTGCTTCGGCCTCCTGAGTGCAGGTACAGTTTCAATCCTGTCTTCTCATACATAGCCTTAGTAGGGCGGAAAAGACGGCCTGGTCCTAGTGTGGTCGTGGTCTCTGTATGGGAACTCTCGGAAGGGCTGTACCAATTGCGGTACCAATCGTCTCAAACTTGGTTTATCCCTTAGGCAAGTGTGTAGATCTGGCCATTGCGATTTTAATCTTCCCGCGTGCCTCCAGCGATGGATTTGCTGCCTTCTCCTTTCTCTGCTGACTCCTGCGAGGGCCCAGCCCTGCCTGACTGCTGTGCTGTTTCCTCCCAGCTCAGCTGCCTACAATAATGCTGTCTTCCCTCCACATCGTCCTCCGGCCAGTGTCCACATGGCCTCTTCCCCCCTAGCGCCCTCATCGGGGAGGTAACTGTCGCTGTTCCAGACCTGGCCTTCTGACACACTCTCCAAAAGCCCGTCCATCCCCAGCTTTTGGATGGTATCATTATCAATTTGAAATGCATTTTAAGACTTTAAAAAGTCAAAATTGAGGAAAGCAAGCACTGTTTTGCTTTTTGTCATCTTTTCTACCATCCATGAGCCTGTTCTTTTGTGGTTGTTTTAATACCTTGTGACAGCCATTGCTAATGATCCAGCTTTAGACAGCTATCGCTGTGTAACAAAGTAGCCCAAAAGTCAGTGGCTCAAAATAACAGTCACCATTTACCTCTGTGCCCGGAGATGACACAGCATGAATCACCATATTTATTAGTAGACTCTTCGAAGTCTTGCACAGATTCCAAGGGAGGGGAATTAGACTCTAACTCTTAAAGGAAGAAATGCCCAAAATCTGAAGATATTTTGTAAGGGTAGGACACAAGATAGGAGACAAAGAAATTGAAACTTTAGACGTTACACTTTAAAGAAAAGCTGCAAGTGCTGCCGAGGACAGATGGCTCAGTGGCGTAAGCACCTAGCTGGCAAGTGCAAGGTCCTGAGTTTCATCCCCAGTACCGAAAAAAAGAAAGAACGAAGGAACAACCCCAGAACTCAAGCCGGTTTTCTTTTCTTTCTTTTTCTTTTCTGTTTGTTGGTTTGTTTGTCTTTTTGAGACAAGACCTCCTCACTAGGCAGCTCAGGCTGGGCTTGGGCTCGCTTTGTAGCCCATGCTGGTCTCAAACTTGCAACAATCCTCCTGCTACAACCTTTCGAGTGCTGGGATTACAGGTGTGTGCCACCAGACCCAGCCATCCAGCATTTACTTTTAAAGGGTAGCTTAAATTCCTTATTTCAGCATTCCAGCAACCATTTGATGAGTATGAGGCAGCTCCAGCACTGGAAAATCTATGCTAAAAATGAGAGAGATAACTGGACACGGCCTGAGTCCCTGAAGACATCACAAAGCTTCTCATAATTTCTTTGCATTAGCTAACACAAAACTTTATTTTATAATTTCCTTTTTCTTCAATCAGATTGTTTGAGTACATAATCACATTCATCATAGAGAATTTGTACTTGTACATGACATACCTTTTTTCTTTCTTTTTCCATTCCCCTACTTTCCCTTCAACCTCCCCTCCCCTCCGCACTTACAAAAGCCCTGTTCCCATTTTCTCATTTTTCCTACTTTTCCCCTCCCCCTCCTTAACTCCCCTCCCCCATTTGAAACTTTCTTTCCTGTTTCACAATACCTGTTGCACATTTTGGTCCTCGTTTAGACTTCTGGTTTCTCTCACCGGAGGAGCTTGTGGTATTCACCCACACGAGCACAGAACTTCCAAGGGAGAGGCTAGCAACTCTTAATGGTCAGCCGTGCTCACCATGAAGCTAACACAGATCCTAACTGACAAGCTCGTCATAGCTCTGTTCTCAAACCTGGCTTGCATAGAACTCCTTCTGGTGTTTTTAGGCCCCTTTCCTACTTCATAACCCCTAAAATTACTATATATGTATAATTGGGGAAGGAAATTGCTTGCCCTGGATAACCGCAGCAGCCCAAGGCAGAGGCAAGCACAGGATGGCCAACTCAGAGGCTTGGGACCCCCTGCTGGCTCAGTCAGCTGTGGCCTTTGGGGCTAGGGAAGTCAGTGCACGTCAGTAAAATCACTGATGTCTGCTGGGAGAGCAGGGCTGGGTGGGGAGGTCCGGAGGGGCTGTGCTCCGGCTTAGGATGGGCTGCATGAAAGCAGCTCCTAGCTCAGGCCTCCCTGTGAGTGCAGGACGAAGCTACAGACCTGAAGAAGTCAGCCTACCTCAGTCTTGAGCAGACCCTCAGCCTCAGCACACCAGGGCACTTTCTTCTTGTCCCTTCTCAGGGATCATCTCCTTGAAGAGGTGGCCTTTCCGTCCTTTCTGCTGTGAGAGAACACAGACCTGCCCAGCATCCCAGGTAGAATTATAGTCAACAGTCCCAGAGGCCTGTCTCTACCACCACCGCCCAGGCAAATCGAGCTTCTGCCTGGGATGTTTCCCCACAAAGAGTTACTATTGCTACGTAAAAATCACCTGAAACTTAATGGCTTAAAGCAATCCCCATTCCTCTTGTTCATGGCTCTGCTGTTGGTCAAGACAAAGAGAAGATGGTTGTCCTCTGCCTCACACAGGACTGCTGGGAGGATCACCACCAAGACAGCAGGCTCACATTCAAGGTGGCAGGCTTGTGGGGCTCACTGGCCTCTCAGCGTACCCCAGGGAAGAAATGGCAGCAGGAAGGAGGACAAGATAGACAAGAAGACAAGAGCTGGGTCAGGGGGTGGTCCATCAGGACACCCAGAACAACAGGAGGGGCATTTATTTATACCTTTACAAAGTCAGTATCACGTGACACAAGGTTGCCTAGTGACTGTTGGCCGACATTGTTCAGGCAGGATGCTTTTCTCAAGACTGAGGTAGCCTGACTTCTTCAGGTCCTGTAGCTTCGTCCTGCCCTCACACATACATCAATCACCAGCTTCAGCAGCTCCCAACACAGGCTCACCTCCAGGATGGCAGATAGACACAGGGGTGCCAGCGGTCCTGCTCTTCACTGTGGGCTCAGGCAGGACAATGGCATTTTTGTGATGTGGCATTTGGAAGTCACATCACCACATTTCTATAGCATTCTATGTCAAAGAGTCCATCAAGTTCAGAGGAAGATGGACATAGATCCTACCTTTGTTTGTGAGAGGGAAACAACTACATCTTGTGATGTAGTTTAGGTTGGCCTTAAACTCCCTGTGTAGCCCAGGCTGGCCTCCAGCTCTCAGGGATCCCCCTGCCTCAGCCTGCCTCAGCGCTAGGATTACAAGTGTGGTGCACCGTGCCAGGACCTCGATCCCACCTTCTTGATGTGGGCATGGCAAGATTCTGGAGGGCATCGGAATGGAGACAATACCACGGCACTCTTCAAGAATCAGTCTGTGGGAGTCGGCAGGGCTACGCCCTTAACATGCTGAAATATGGTCGAGTCCGATTCTACCACATTTCGTAAGACACTGGGAGGTTTCAAGTCCCACAACCCACTGGCCCTTTCCTCCTTACAGGAAACGAACTTTCTTTTTGAGAAAAGAGATTGCTGTGTTTCTTTTTAGAGATAAACTATAACTTCACAAGGGCCGCACTGAGATGGATCAGTGTGTAGGGCGGGGGTTCCTGGGGTTTGAACCCCGAGGCTTGCACTGAGCCCCATCCTCAGCTCATTATTTGCTTATATCTTGAGACAAAGTCTTGCCAAGTCACGCATTTGCCCTGTTGGGTACCTCTGCAGAACCAGGTAGGCTGTAGAAGTTTTGCCCAGCAGGGGATAGATTTCTGTGGTTCAAGGATCAGCTCCAAGATCCCACCCAAGGCCATAGTCCGGAGGGACACACTGAGGTCACTCCTGGCTCCCTGGTTGCATCTGTCTCAGAAGCACGAAAAAGGCTGCAGAATATATACAAGCCATCTTTATTTTATTTTATTTTTTTATTTTTTATTTTTTGGTGGTACCGGGGATTGAACTCAGGCCCTTGCACTTGCCAGGGAAGCACTTATTCCACTGAGCCATCTCCCCGGCCCCTAATAAGCCATCTTTAAATGTTTTACTTCTCTCCATATTTCTTCTCTGGCCACAAAAGGACAGCACTGGGCCCTGACAAAGTCTCCTTGGACTTTTCTGCCTTTAGGATATTTTGTCCCAGGACTGTATCCCTAGGAGTCTCAGCTACCTGAAGCCACTAGGTCCTGAGGTCCTGAGGTCCTGTGGTCCACAGTTGTGCAGAGGCTATCCTTGTCCTGCCACCATCCCAATCTTTCTGGGCAATAAGACAGAAAGGGGGGCTGGGAATATAGCTCAGCAGTCCAAGTGCCTGCGTGGCAAGCACAAGGACCCGGGTTCCATGCCCGATACCGCATGGCATGCTGGCCCCAGAACCCGGGTGTGCTGTGCGGGCCACTCGAAACAGGCATGGTGGCGTATATGTGTAATCCCAGCGCTGGGAAAGCTGAGATAGGAGGCTCACTGTGAGTCTGAGCTGCGTAGCAAGACCTTGTACCAAATAAATAAATAAATAAATAAATAAATAAATAAATAAGACAGAAAGGAGCACTTGGGCTGGAAGCATGGCTCCGTGATGGGTTGGGAACTTGCCATGTACTGGACTCGGCTCCATCCCTAGTGTTTTGTTTTGTTTAAAGTTTAATTTTATCTTTATTTTTATTTTAGTTTTTTTTTAAACATTTATTTAGTGTGTGTGTGGTGCTGGAGGATCGAACCGCGGTCCCTGTGCTTTGCCAAGCTTGTTCCAAGTAGGTGCTTTAGACCACTGAGCCATCTCTCCAGCCCCTATCCCTAGTGTTAAAAAATAAATAAAAATAAAAACCTTTCCAAAAACTCCCCAGAAAACAAAATCATGAATGTCCTTCCCTTTCTCCCAAAACCACTTTCCAGGAGGGCACTGAGCCTGGAGGAAGTTGGCAATCACCAGTGGGGTCTGCCCTCGCCTCCTGCGGGGTGCTGCCAAGTGCTCAGGCTTTCTCTGGCTCCCAGATGGCTGACTGTCCCTGCATGGCAATGGCTTAATAATGGTCCCCAGCTCATCTGCTGAAGTCTAACTGTCATCTGATGGAGCCGTTGGGAGGTGATTAGGTCTTGAAGGAGACAGGATTAGCACCTCATTAAAAAAAAGAAAAAAGACAGGGCCCAGGGTCCAGCACTGTCCACCAGGAGGATGCCGCCAGCCAGCCAGCCAGCCAGAGGAACGGCCTCCACAAACACGTATGATGATTCTGCTGGTGCCTGGCTCTTGCCGTCCCCCCAGCCTCCTCAGCCTCCAGAACTGGGAGTTTCTATCTGTGCTTTGAACTTGTGGCCTGCAGCACTTCGTTATGGCAGTCCTAGTAACCCAAGCCACACTCTGGTGCCGGAATCCTAATCCATCCCACAGGAGTGGGGAACCCAGCTCTGAGGGGCTGCAGGCCCACATGGCCACTCCCAGGGCCCCTGCAGGAGCCCTGCTCTGATTCCAAGCCCTGTCTGCTGCTGTTCTGGGTCCACACTGAGAGGCCAAGGCCCAAGCGGGTGGTAAGAGGGGCTGATTTCCTGGCTACGGTGAGTGGTAAGTGCGCAGGAAGGGGATTCTCTGACCTCCTCACCTGTGGTAGGAGGTGGCCTGATCACCCCTAGGTATCTCTTTACAAATCCCGCTTTCTGATTCAGGGTGTTTGACAACTTGGGACAATTTGGGGGGAATTCATTCAAATACCCAGTCTCCTTTAAGGTTTAATTGGACACCTACCAAACTGGCATGCTGTGATGCTGGGTTGTTCTTTTCCTGGTGGGGAGGAGGAGAGGATTAAATGCTCTTAATTTCATGCCTCCTGCTGTCTCTTTGCGAGTTCCCAGTGGTTCCCTGCTGAGGGCTGCCCCTGTGTGTCCAAGAGCTGCTGTGTGACTTCTGAGCTCCCGTGAGCCTCTGGGAGGGGCTCTGAGCCTGGGAAACTCCTCATTGACGGGATGGGGACTCCCAGGGCAAGGGCAAGGACACTAGTCCTTCTCCAGCTGTGCAGCCCTGCTCCATCTTCTGACCATGTGGGAGTTTCTCCCTGGGATGCACAGGCCGGCAACAACCCAGTCCTGGGCTGTGTATGACAAGGAAGTGCGCAGTGAGCAGGTTCCACCCTCTGCATCCCTCCAGACCCAGCCCACAGCAGCCTCTCCTCGACCTCTCTTTTTCTTGCCTATGTTGGTCTCAGGGAGGAGCCTGGGACTCCTTTCTCTTCCGGAAGCTGCAGCTCAGTCTGGGTTGATTGTCCCAGGGCCATACTCTCCTTCCATGGTGTGTCCCCAGCAGGGTCCTAGCTGTCACTTGGAGATTGTCCTGGACACCTTAAATCTGCTCCACTGAGAGGTGTCATGGGCTCCCTGTTCCTCTGGTTGGTTTGGACTATGGGGGGCCCCCAAGCAGATCACAGGACCAGAGGCCAGCGACCCTTGGGTCTCCACCAACTGACTATGTTTAGGGAAAGTAGCCCCTGGCCTCCTGCAGAGCACTTATGGGTTCCAGGGGCAGCCAGCGTTTGACTGACTGTAGGCCGTAGCTGTGGCTTCTGAGCCAGGGACCAGGAACACAGAGCCAGGTCATGGGGGTAGCTTCCAGGACACGTGGGTTTCAGGGCTGCGTGGACGAGCAGGGGTCCGTGGGCTGTGAAGGACACAGGGATCGTTGCT
The DNA here is from genome assembly GCF_000260255.1 of Octodon degus. Classification (NCBI taxonomy): domain Eukaryota; kingdom Metazoa; phylum Chordata; class Mammalia; order Rodentia; family Octodontidae; genus Octodon; species Octodon degus. The sequence continues at coordinate 2,176,647 of NW_004524578.1, forward strand.
GACAGACAGGTTCCTAGCAGAGGTAGCCCAGGACAGCAGGGCACTCTAGGGACTAAGGAGTCCTGCCCAGCTGGAAGCCAGCACCCCTTGAGGAAGTGACCTGTGCTGCAGGGACCCAAGGAGCATGGCAAGGGCAGAGGGCTAACTGCTGATTGTCAAGGCAGCTGGAAGTCACAGCACAGGGAACCGGGGTGTACGGAGGGGCTGAGGGCTCTGCTGTGCGACTTTGGGCCAGTTGGTGCGCCTCTCTGAGCTGACTCCTCTCTGACAAGTACAGAACACAACTGTTCAGAGTGCAGCACTAACAACACATTCAGGGAGTGTCCAGCACTACCATGAAGTGCACTTTACTCCCCGTCAGTTTGGGGTCCCTGTTCCTCACCGTTGACCTTGACATGCTCACCTCACCCCGCACCAGCTCTGATGCATCTCACCAGAGCCTTCTGAGGACCCAGGGAGGTTCTGCTCTGGGTGACGCCCCCACCTTGGGTTCCCACCCTGTAGCAAGGGTTGGGCCAAGGGTGTGCGGCAGCTCAGGGAGCATAGATGCAGGCGGCGGGCTCAGGCAGCAGGTGCTGGCAGCTGCCACCGGCCTCACAATGTGGCTTTTGTCACCAGGGTGGCTGTGGAGCCCAGGAACGACCTGTGCCGGGAACAATTCCCAAGGTTCTGCAGAGCAGGGCTGCGAGATCTCAACAAAGCCCCAGAGAACCGTTGGGCAATGGCTTTTGTCATGCAAATGCAGGCGGAGGTTGCAGTGGCGGGCTCTCTCCGCACGCTAAGCATTTTTGTAATTCAGATGAAGCCAGCCTTCCCGGGAAAGGCGGGGTGCTCTTGGGTCCCTGTGCCTGCCCTGCCTCTCTCCTATTGTCCCCCAGGCTGGGCCGGGTGAGCAGTGCCAGGCGCCACGCTGGGCCCTGCCATCTCGGCTTTGACTCTTGAGCGCTCACAGACCAGCCAGGACCCAAGAAAAGGAGCAGAAGCTACAGGACGTCACCCCAAGTTGTGCAGCCAGACAGGCTGAGGACAGCACCATGGGGAGCCTCACAGGCAAGGAGACGCCCAGGGTCCATCTGCAGCGGCAGCTCCAGGGGACCCCAGAGATGGGGCTGGCAGCTCCTGCGTGTGCAGAGCTGGAAAGGGGCTGGGAGCCAGGGACGGGGACCTGGGCTGCTGGGAAGTGCTCCTGGCCAACAGTCTCCCCGGGGTGCCCCAGGCTCCCTCCTGGTCCCCACACACTGGTTTGATGGCGATTTGGCCAAGTTTGTAAATTTCTCTGCACCTCCGTCAGCTTGTCTGTAGAACAAGGATAAGAACTATGTCCGTTAATTCCATGGTGAGATGAAACAAAATAATCTAGATAAAATATTCGGTACAGTGCCTGGCACACACTGTGCCATCTCCCAACTATGCTCCTTCTAGGAATTCATTCTGCAAACATTCTCACTTGTCCAACATGACATATGTTCAAGGTTATTCTTCAGGGATTTGTTTGTCACAGCCAGAGATTGGAAATTCCGCAACTGCACACCCACAGGGTCTGGCGGACTAGAGAGCAGTCTGTCCTGTCCCCTCACATAACAGTGCTGGGCATGGAAACAAGAACAAGGCCCTTTGTGCTCCGAGGCAGGGACAGGACCCCACAGAGCCTGGACGTGGGCAGAGCGCCTGCTGAGGTGCATGTGGCCTGCACTCGCTGCCTTGAGAGCAAGGGACTGGGTGCGCAGGGGCTGGGCAGACTACAGGGGCTGGGGAGAGGGGCCAGCGAAGAGGCGTTGAGGTGGGGAGGGAAGGGGCAGTGTGCAGGGGCTCTCTCTCTCTCTCTCTCTCTCTCTCTCTCTCTCTCTCTCTCTCTCTCTCTCTCTGTCTCTCTCTCTCCCCCCCTTCTCTTTCTGTTTCTCTTTCTTTATTGAAGACCTGGAGATCTATCCCAAATCCTCCAGTCATTGGAGATGGAAAGGTGGAAAATAAAGTCCTTCCCAGGATGTCAGGAATTCTTGCTCATTTGTCTCACAGAAAGAATTTGCAGTCTTAGGTCTGAAGAACAGGGATTTAGGGAATGAGCCTTGAATTTACTCTGTGCCAAATTGGGATAAATCCCAGGAAAGCCACTGGGCCTTTCCAAATGGGACATTCTTTTAGTCCCCAAGTCCCACCCAGGAGAGGGATTGCTGAATAGGATAAATACTTCTCATTATCCAAAATGCATCACCAATAGCCATCATTTTTCTGGACAAATGTCAACAGATACTGTGTGTTCTTTTCATTTTTATCAAACTGAAAATTTTAGCATGGATGTGAAAAGCATTAAAATTATAACTGTGTGTGGGATGAAAATAATTCACTAACCTTACCCTTTTTTACACAAAACAAAATGAAAGTTAAGCTGTAAACAAAATCAAATAAATAAAATAAAATAGCTAGAATAGCTGGCACAATGCATAAATTCTGAGACAAGAAGAGTAGAGAGTCTCACTCAATATTCTTCATTTTTTTTTATTTATTTGAGAGAGAGAGAGAGAGAGAGAGAGAGAGAGAG
>NW_004524578.1:2179285-2181414 GCF_000260255.1 Octodon degus
CACACACACACACACACACACACAGTCCTAAATGTAGACATTCTCCCCAGCAGAAACACACCAGCTTGGATGACGTGGGGCACACATCTCTTTGGGGTGGAATAACACGACCAGTCACCATGGCAACTGCAAGCAGTTGTAATTTTCAGCCAGCGGGCAGCACCCAGAGTACAGGAAGAGGCCGCGGGCTGCCTGCAGGGTTGCCTCAGCCTGCTGCCTCTGCAACACAGGGAGCGGGTGGGTGGGTAGCAACACAGGGGTCTCAGTCTCCCCGCCTGAAAACCAAGGATCTGCCACTCCCCTGGGTGGAGGAATGGAGAGGGAGGTGGGAACGGGCTCTGCTGCAGACAAGGATCCTGCTGAGGTGGAGGTGGAGGCTGTCAGCTGCTGTGGCAGACCCAGAGGGACAGCCTTGTCCCCTTTCTGCTCCTGATGGGCCCCATTAGATGCCTAAGTGCAGCCCTGAATTTCTGTCATCAAAGCGTCCTCTAGATAAATAAATAATGACTCCAAAGACGGAAGAAGAAGGCAGATTGCGTTTCGTGTGGGGAGGAGGGCTGCCCAGCTTTTTCGGGCAACTGGGCCAACTGGCCCAAAGATGCATGACTGCAGGTGCCCCTTCCCCGTCCCCTCCCACCTTGGAAACTGCTTGCCAAGACATCCCGCCATCCCTGTGTCACCAAGGGAGAGGCTGCCCAAGAAGGCAGGCACCTTCTAGGCCTGGTGGAACAAGGAGGGCCTCGAGCCAGACATCAGCAGCTGTGTGGGGTGGACTCAGGTTGCGCTCAGCACCAGCAAGGCCTGGCCCTGCGGAGAAGGGCAGATGAACTCTGACCTCTGGGTGTGGCCACCCCAGCCATCAAGTGGCCCCTCCTCTGTCCCTGTGGGCCTGGGACAAAGCGTTCTGTTTTGCTGCCCCTGTTGAGCCCAGCCTTGAGCATTGGTGCTGGAGTGGAAGTGGGTAGGGTGTCTGGGCCTCATGGAGGACAAGGCCTGGAAGGGCTGGCCCACACTCCTGCCAGTTCTGAAGATGAAGCCTCATGGTTGTCCTTCTGATTCTCTGTGGGGCTGAGGTGGGGCTGAGAGACGGGCGCAATTCGGGCTGCCGTTGCGTCCACACCCACAGCCCACTCCTCAGCTCTGCCAGGACTCCATGCCTGCGGCACTCAGCACTCCTCTCCGGCTGCTTCTGCTCCTCAGCTCTGTGGGGCCAAGGTCACGACTCTGAGGAGGCAGATACTCAGAGGGCCTGTGTCTAGGGTGGGGAAAGAGGCAGTGGCCTGGAGCTTAGTCCTCAAGCTGCCCTTGGGTGGGCAAAGAGGGCGAACCCCCACTGCACAGGCAATCAGGAATGCTTTCAGATGCTTTTATAAGACAATGGCTAACCTCACCGCAGGGGCATGATGAATGTGTGCTATAGGTAGGTGGCAAAGGAGGGTGTGGCTGTGCTCCCCTGGAGTCCCAGCACTCTAGAGGGCTGAAGTTGGAGCCCAGCTGGGGCAGCATAGTGATTTAGCAAAGGTCCTGTCTCAATCTTCAAAGGTCCCGAGTCCAGTCCCGGAACTGGGGAAAGCTCTATGATGACGTCACGGCGCAGCATCTGGTGCCCTCTGGTCTCACTCTGTCCTTTGAGGGAGGCGATGAAGAAAGTCTGGGCCCTTGTGCTGTGGTAAGTGTTTAGTACCCTCAGGCATTTGGGCTGGACCACAATCTGTAGTCTTGCCAGGGACAGACTGGGCTCTGGTGGAGGGTTTGGAGGGGCAGAGGACAGGGTGCCCAGAGGACAGGAGCGGGCAGTCATGTCCCCCACCCTAGCCAGGTGGGACTGCGTGGCTCAGAGCCTGGACTGTACGTGTGGTCCCCTCCCTGTGTGAGGCAAGAAGCTGGATGGACAGGTGATTCCCACAGGTGCAGGGCCCCAGTGCTGCCCAGGGTCTTCTTTGGGATATGACCTCGCTCGTGTGGTGCAGCAGTTCCCCAAAACAAACCTCTGCCCAGCATTCCTACACAAACCAGAAATATCTGTCCCAGCATCATAACAGAAATATTGTCAGAAATTAAGCAGCTATTTAGATATCAGATTCGAATCCCTCCTCTCTCTTCTCCCTTTTCCCTTCCCCTCCCTCCCC
>NW_004524578.1:2181639-2191497 GCF_000260255.1 Octodon degus
CTCTCTCTCTCTCTCTCTCTCTCTCTCTCTCTCTCTCTCTCTCTCTCTCCTTCTGAGACAAAGTATTGCTATGCAGTTCAGGCTGGCCTTGAACTCATGGCAGTCCTGCTTCCTTCTCTCCAACGTTGGGATCACAGGCATATACCACTTTACGCAGCCCAGGTTCTATTTTTGATTGAACCTGATTAAAAATGATATTTCTTTAGGCCAGGTGTGGTGGTGCTCACCTGTAATCCCAGCTTTCAGAAGACTAAGATAGGTGAATCACTGAGTTCAAGGCCAGCCTGAACTGCAGAGAGAAACCCTGTTGCAAATAGATCAATACAATACCATACAATACAATACAATACGGTACAGTACAGTACAGTACAATACAATACAATACAATACAATACAATACAATACAATACAATACAATAAAGGTTCACCCTTTAAAACAAAGATGATGCATCTTTAGCTTAAGTGCTGTCTCTCAGCATGTCCTGGAGGCATCTGGAGGGTAGGGGACAGCTGTGGCACTCACCTGCCCTCAGTGGCCCTGTCTGAAAGTCAGGCCGAGGCAGAGCAGGGCCATCTCATCAACAGCTGCAGGGCTGCAGCTCACAGCCCAGCTGTGCAGGGGCTCGGTGGAGCCTGTCCTGCCGCCGTCCTGTCCCCCTTGGTGCGTGGCCCCAGCTGAGGACACTGGCTGAGCACGTCTGCTAGCTGCTTCTGCTGCTGGCCACTGGTGCTCTGGCAGCCGCACCCCGCGTGGCTGAGACCTCAGCTGGCGTGGTCCTCTAGAAAGACCGCACGCCGTGGCCTTCTGCGCCATGCTGTTCTTGGCCCTGTTTGTGACCTCTGTGCTCGTAGCCCCGCCCATCTCCATCTTTTGTCTGCTGGGGTGACTTCTCTGCCTGCCACCCCCTCAGTGCCTGTGCCCACCTCCTCCCTCTTGAGGCTGGGCTCCCAGACAGGGGTGTCCTGGTGTCCAGCTGCCCCTCCACCTCCGGGCCACACTCCCCACACTCCAGAAGGCCCAGGCAGGGGAGGAGCAGGATGGGCTGACCCCAGAACAGGTCTTGCCTCAAGGCAGGACTATCACGATATTTTCCCAAGCAGGGAGCCCCTCAGGGATGGGACCTTTCTTCATGGATCTAGGAAAATCAACCTCAGCAACCAAATTCTCTCGCTTTTTTTTTTTTTTTTTTTCCCCCGGAACCTGGGATTGAGCTCAGGCCTTTGCACTAACCAAGGAAGCTCTTATTCTACTGAGCCATCTCCCTGGCCCCTCTCTTGCTTATTTATAGAAGTAAATGGTCCAGGATCCTCGTGAGGCTTGGGCCCAGGTGGACTTACTCACTTACTTATCTTGTTTATTTATTTATGTATGCATGAGATAATCTTACTTTGTAGTTCAGGCAGCCCTTAAACTCATGGCAACCCTCCTGCCTCAGCTTCCCAGGTGCTGAGATTACAGATGCCTGCACCACTCCAGACCCAAGTGTTAATCTAATCCAAAAGAAAATATAAAAGCATCTGAAGGTATTTTCTTTATAACCTGAGTTAGACAAACTAGAAAAATGATAACCCAAATAGACATTGCCCTGGAGTCTTTCTTCTTCTTCTTTTTAACCAGGAATTGAACTCAGGACCTTGTACTTTCCTGGCAGGCGCTGTGCCACTGAGCTACATCCCCAACTCTTGCCCTGGATTAGTTGTTTAAACACAACCATGAGTGAGAAGCACCTCTGAGTTATACCTTCGTCCAGACAGGACACCCCAAGGCACCACCCTAGGCCCGAGATCTCCTGGGGGTTTGGCCATATTCAGGTCCTGTGGGCCCTTGTGGCCTGGAACTCAGGGAGCCTTGCTGCTGGGCAGTGGGCAGTGGGCACCCCTTTTGCTCAAAGTGGCAACCCCTGAGGCAGGGCCAGCCCTGCTGTACCTGCAGACAATAGGGCTTCTTTCCTGAGATCTGTCAAGTCCCTCAGGCCAGAGGCTGTTCCTTCCTAGAGCCCTCCGCTGGAAGCCAACACTCAGACAGCTGCAAGAATGGAGGCCGCAGAGGACCCCCAGCAACCACCCCTCAAGCTGAGAAGATCTGAGCCGGGGCTCCTTGGCCAGGGTGGCACCCAGTAATCCTGAGAACCAGCTGGACACCAAGATATCCTGTCTTTCACTGGAGGGCAAGCAGGGATGCCTGGAAGGGAAGGGGTAGATTAAGAGAAATTTCCCACCTGCCTGCCCACCCAGCTACTTGAAACTGTGGATTCTCCCAGCCAGGGGCCTGAACACCCTACACACACACACACACACACACACACACACACACACACACACATACATACACACACACACATACACACACACACACGCCACCAACTGCTCTGCCAGCTGCCCAACTGCTCTTTTACAAGGTTCCCAGCAGCCCAGCCCATGCTATCAAGTAAATGCTGGGGGCTTCATGCACTGAATTTTTTAAAAGGAGGAAAATGGAGCTGCCAACGCTTTATTTTGCCCAGGAAGGAGCTGTCACAAAACAACCTCTAGCTACCATGGTCATTTCTTTTAAAAAGGATGTTTTAACATAAAAATTCCTTGGAAAACAGAAACTTTCAGCATTATAAATATTGACAAAGTTGTGGCCCCTTTTCTTCCCCTTATTTCTCCCAGGACCAGGGAATGCTGGCAGAATTCCCAAGGCAGGCTTGGGGCAGCGCTCCGAGTGGCAAGGTCAGTCCAGGGTGCCCCGCAGGCCCAGCTAGGTGGGGTCGCTAGGCAGGGCTCTCCTGGAAGATGTTCACTCCCAGACACTACCCCAGGGGTCCAGGGTGTTCCCGAAAGAGCCCTGCCAGCTCAGTTCCTTCCTGGAGAGTACCTGGCCCTGGGCCCTGAAGGGGTGAGGCAGGGCGTGCCCTCCCTCCCCAGCCTGGCAGCTCTGGCTTCCAGGACTGGCACCGCTGGCTGGCAGGGCTGCTCCAGACACTCGCATGTGTTTGAAGCCAGCTGCCACACAAAGCCACACTGTGGGTCTCGGCCTGGAGAGCTGGCATATGACTACAGAGGGTGGGCGGCTGCTGCCTTCCTCCAGGCGCGGGCTAAGCGTCCTCACCAGTGACCCCACACGGCAGGAGCCAGGCTGGGGGAGCGGGCCTGTGGTGAGAAACCCCACATTCCCACACCGTCCAGGAGGCCTCCTGCCTTCTGGTCCACACTGCTCCGGCAGACTCCTGGTGTCAGCCCAGAGCCAGGCCCCGATGACCTGGAGCCAGGTCTTGTGGTCTTTGTCACTGACCTCATGCCCACAACAAGGGCCCTGTGTTTTCTCTGTGAAGGAGTCTGGGGCCCAAGGTACAGAGCAGGCTTTGGGAGACCCGAGAACTGCCCACCGTGGGCAAAGCCAGGCTGTAGCCTCTCTGCCAGGGTTCCCCCACACTCCATCTTTCCTGTTGATAGGTGGTTCAGACTTAGGGCCTCAGCCTGGCCCCTTGGCTGAACGAGGAAAGGAAGCCCTGAGCTCCAGGCTGCAGCCACCAGAGGTTTCACCAGAATGCGACTTGCACATGTGAGCCAACAAGAAGGCTCTGCGCAAGTCACTGACTCCTTCCTGTGGCCCCTCCGTGCACTCAAGCCTCACAAACAGAGTCACAAACCCACAAAAACCACCCCAAACAAAACAGCACAGGGGCCTCCCTGGGCAGAATCTCTGGTTCAGCTCAGCTGTTGTCTTCCCACCCTTTCTCGAGCTCCATACTGCACACGCCACGCTCTGGAATGTCGGAGGGGAGTGGGTGCTGTGGGTAGGGTCCCTAGCGTCTCCCAAGGCCCACGTGTGGAAGGCTGGGCTCCCAAACTGGTGCTGTTGGGGGTGGGGTGACATAGGGGAATGAAAGTCCCCACCTGAAAGGTACCTGGGACGAGTTCTTGCTCTCTAAAACTGAAGAGTGAATTTTAGGAACAAATGGTTGGTTAAGAGCAGAATATATTTATTGGGGGAATTTCTCCAGATTCTCGAATGTCAGGAAGTCACATCTTGGCCACCCGGGGTGGGGCTGTGCCCCGAGGAGTCTCAAGGCCAGGGAGATGCCCTGAGCTGGCACATGATGCTGCCTTGTCCCGTAGAGCCTGCTGGCCCTGCATCCAGCTGGAGCACGTGTGTTTGCTACCTGCAGCCAGACTTGCCCATGTCGCTCCAAGTCACCCTGGGAAGCTGTCCTCCCAGGCCCCGGGCCCTGCAGCCTGTGCCCCAGCCCTCACACTCATGCCTTAGACCCCCACAAAGGGAACCTGAAGGGTGGAGCTCGCCCCTCGTCCCCAGCCCTGCCTGCTGGCCCCTCCCTGTGTCCCAGGACTGGGCCAGATGCCCAGCCAATAGCCCAGCCAGTAGCATCCCATTGAATGTGTTGAAGCACTGCGCCGTGACGGTCCCCGGGGTCGCCATCCGCAAGGCATCCATTGGTGAACCTGCTTATTTTGTTGTGCAATAACTTTAACGTCCACATGGTATTAGATTTCTGAGCTAGGAAAACATTTCTCCCTCTCTGGAGATTAATTAACAGCTTCTATTACAGACCTGCAGTCTCTAAAGCACAGCTCCAAAAATCTAAATATTTCTGAAAACCAAATCTTTCCCTGCAAATTGGGAAAAGACTCATTTGGCGGCAAAACCTGCCCCGGTCAGATATGAGGATAAAGACTGAGTACAGACACTTAGGTATTTCACTGCTGAAATGGGAATTTGCTTGGTAAAGTGTCGCTGCCCAAATTCCATTGAAGTGCTACTTAACACAAACCCCATGCACACAGTCAGGGGCTTAAACTCCAAATACTCTAACTTCAGGAAATCATCCACCCCCGAGGACTGTAGACAGGACCTCAGGGGACTGCCTTAGATAGCGGTAGCAGAACCTTTAGCATATTCTGTCTACTTTTTTTTTTTTTTTTTTTTTAACCCTGGCTAACGAGAAGGGCTGACTTAAATAGTTAAGCTAATTTGCAGCAACTAGCCTTTCTCTAAAGTTTCTTAGTACAATGATCCTGTCTTTTTATAACTTGCCTTCATAAAATTAACTTTAGCTTGTATTTAATATTTAAATCATTTTTAAAAAATGAAACAAGTATCATAAACTCACTGCAAATGAGTGAAACCAGAAAGAGTTTAGGGACTTTGGGACAGATGGCTCCCAAGGGCCCCTGTCTGCCATCCTGTCTCTTGGGGACAGGGTAAGGGTTGGGGAGGCCTGGCAGGATTATGGATTGGGCCTCCGTGCTGCTCCCCGTAGGCCCGGGGGACTCTCCCCAGTAGCCCCTGCGATCTCAGCCCCTGGTCACTTCTGTCAATTCAGCTGCTGTTCCATCCACCTGGCAGCCTCCTGGACGTGACCGCGAGCCCACTGCCAGCGAGTGCTGCAGATGGCTCGTCTGCGGTTCTAGTTCGCTGGCAGGCTTCTCCCTGACTCTTCCACGAGATCCTCCCCACCAGGGAGATTCAGAAATAGCCTTTGTACAAATCGTACATCATGAGTTGAATTTCATAAAGAAAAAACCATGTTAGAGGGGTATAGAGACCACTGAGTATCGTGTAGTTACAATGATTCAGAGTGATAATCCCTGAACCGAGGATTATGGGTGATTCTTTTTGTGGGAGGGGCTTGCCTTTATATTTTAAATTTTCAGGGACAAATAGGTATGATTTTTTAGCTGTTGGGTGCTTTATCCCAAGCAACTGGAATGTGAATAAGACAATGTCCCTGTCTAGGGTGAGACTGAATAAGGTTGGGCGAACAACAGCCCAGCACAGGTGCAGGGAGCTGTGGTCACTCTGATGTGAGCTCTCACGCTGGGTGGAGAGACCCTGGAGGGCTTGTCACCAGAGGAGAGAACTCCCAGAACACCTAATTATTTCAATAGAGTGAGAAAAGAAATGACCTCACAGTTCGACTTAACAAAATGTTTCCAAAAGTCTTGAAAGGTTCAAGTGATACACAAAACAATTAAAGGCCAGTCAACACCAGTTCTCTCCAAAAGAAGATAACAAAATCCAGATATTCAGTGATAAAATATCCTCAGGTTCAGTGTTTACTAAGACAGTGAATATGTAAAAAAGATGGAAACTGCAACCTGTAACTCAAAAACAGAACAAAAAAAAATCCACAAATGAATCAAAGTTTTCAGAGCAAGAAAAATCAGAGATGATAGAATTAGTAGCCACTGCCTTTAAAACAACAGCTGTGTCCCGGTGTGGTGGCGCACGCCTGCAATCCCAGCACTCGGGGGGCTGAGGTAGGAGGACACTGTGAACCTCAGGCCATCCTGGGGTACCAGGAGAGTTCAAGGCCATCCTGGACAGCACAGCACAACTTGGATACCGTGCTAATGGCAAGAAGTGTGCACTCTGGCCACGATCCCACGAGCACATCTTTCCCCATGTGCTACACGGGTTGGCCCCAGATGCAGTGAGGGTCGTGAAGAGCGCAGGGCAGAGTGGGAAACCAAAGCGCTGGCTGTGTGGTCTCAGGAAGAAGGGAGCTCCAGAGCTGTGGCCAGCAGGGAGAAGGGGCCTTGAGACAGTGTAATCAAAAGTATCTGATCTAAACAACATAGGGAGAGACTGGGCGTGGTGGCACACACTGTAATCCCAGCTCTTGGGAGGCTGTAAACAAGTGGATCACTGCGAGTCCGATCTAGTAGTGAGACCCTGAGCACCCTGAGTCCGATCTAGTAGTGAGACCCTGAGCACCCTGTAGACCCTTCCCTAAAATACAAAACAATAAATAAATAAATAAAAGTAAATAACATAGGGAAAATATTAATGTACAGACTGTGCAGACTTTGCAGGGTAGTACTAATAGATTTAATGTTTGTATCCTTAGAGACCCAGAGAGAGGAGGCAAAGATTATGCTTCCAGGTAGGGCCAGCCAGATAGCTCAGGACTGAAGAGCCGCTTCAGCACAGGGGTTGATCCCTGGCATACCGAGCCCACCCCGCCCCCAGGGTGTGCTGAGACCAAGATTGAGACTGGGCGTGGTGGACCGTGCCTGTAATCCCAGTCCTTGGGAAGCTGATAACAGGAGGATCACTACGAGTCCGATCTGTGTAGTAAGACCCTGTAGATCCTGTACTAAGTACATTTTTTAAAAAAGATTATGGTGCCAAAACAGTGTTTGGAAATCTTGACTGAAGATTCCCCAAATGTAGTGAAAGACGTAAACTTACAAATTCAAGAAAGTGAGAGCATTCCAAAACAGCATTGATTCAAACAAATTGATAATCAGATGCAGCATAATTAAATTGCTAAATATAATGAAAAAGACCAAAATTTGAAAGTAGCAAGACAAAGATGACACAATAAATAAGGGCACAAATATCTGCCTCTATCCCGTGACAATGGGTTTTCATGGGAACCCACAGGCTAGAGGGAGGTGATGTGAGTCCTTAGTCTGATTTCGAGGCAGGGTCTTGCTATGTCATCCAGGCTGACCTCAAACTCACGGGGATCCTCCTGCCTTAACCTCCCAAGTGCTGCTGTTGTAGGCGTACACCACTACGCCCACGGTGAGGTGATGTATATGACGTATCTTAAAAATACTCAAAGAGAAAGCTTCTGTTTACCAAGAAGTTTATATTCAGTGAAAATGTTCACTAAGAATGAAGGTGAGGGCTGGCAAGACAGCTCAGCGGACTAAAGTGCCTGCCTAGGCAACCTTAGGCAAGCCACTGGGACCAGGGACTGCCAGCCAATCTCTGGCACCGCATGCCACGCCAGCCCCGCTCCCGGGGGTGGGGGCTGAGCTGGCCGGAGTCCAGGCACGGTGGCACATGCCTATAATCCCAGCGCTGGGGAGGCTGAAAGCAGGAGAATCACCATGAGTCCAAGCCGCGTGGTGACACCCTGCAGCAACTAAACACATAAAAAAAAAAAAAAAGAATGAAGGTGACGTAAAGATATTGATGATGGAAGTAATAAAACCCAATACCAGTAGATACGCCCGTACCTGAACCAATCTAAATGTAATCTTTTACGCGAGAAGGAGTTAAGTCAGAAGCAACCTTGGAGCACCAGAAATTAAGGAAGAATAACGAATAACAGAGTGTGAGAAACTAAGAACACATTGTTATTTGTAGAGCACTACTTTAAAAAAGTACAAAAATATATACAAAAAATCCTCAAGAGTTACATAAAATTGAAGTACTAAAAATATTCAAATAATCCAAATAAAAAGAGAGATTAGGAGACACCAGAATGAAAATTTAAAAAGAACAAATAGGGGGCCGGGGAGATGGCTCAGTGGAATAAGCGCTTCCCTGGCAAGCACAAAGACCTGAGTTCAATCCCCGGTTCCGCCAAAAAAAATAAAATAAAATAAAAAACAAAAAGAACAAATAGAACAAATTTTAAAACTATTTGGGGCCGGGGAGATGGCTCAGTGGAATAAGCGCTTCCCTGGCAAGCACAAAGACCTGAGTTCAATCCCCGGTTCCGCCAAAAAAAATAAAATAAAATAAAAAACAAAAAGAACAAATAGAACAAATTTTAAAACTATTTTAAATAATAAATGATTTAGGTTTGGGGAGATAGCTCAGTGTTCTAAGCACCTGCCTGGCAAGCACAAGGACCCAGGTTCAACCCCTGGTACCGCATGGCACACTGGCCCAGGAACCCCAGGGGTACTGTGCTAGCCACCAAAACCAGGCATGGTGGTGCAGTCTGAACTCTGAGCTCAATCAACACACAGGGATCAATGCAAAGATCGCTATATTCAAAATGCTGAAGACCCACAATGAAGAAAGTCTCAAGGTAAAGTCTGCAATAAAGGACACGCGTCTTTCACCAACAAGCACACAAGGTAGCATATAATTATATGAAAAGATGTTCCATACCATACATTGCTGGGAAAAGCAAAGTGTACTGATGACAAACCAGTGAACACCTATCACAATGGCGCACGTCGGCGACACCGACTGTGCCAAGCGCTGGTGAGGCTGTGGGCACCAGGAGCTCTTGCGCTCACTGCTGGTGGGGATGCAAATTGTGCAGCCACTCTGGAGGAGTGTTTGGTGGCTTTTTACAAAACTAAACCTTGTCTAACCATATGGTGCACCCATAGGATTCTTAGTGTTTACTTAATGGATTTGAAAACTTAGGCCTATATAAAACCCCACATCCGGAAATTTATAGCGCCTTTATTGATGATAAATTGCCCAAACCTGAAAGTAATCAAGATGTTGGTGGTGGTCGATACATTGTGTCAACTTGAGATGTCCCAAGCTTGGCCGGATGGAGAGTCCACCCGCTGGGGCATGGAGGCCCCGCCCTAGGGCCAGCCCTAGCATGGCTCTGCATGAAAGGGTGTGTAGAGGGGTTGAGGGCGGCCTCTGTGTACCCAACTTCCTGGGAGGGGCTTGGTCCTTGCAGGTCTGACACATTGGAGGAGAAGCTGCCACCGCTGCTTCACAGTCAGCATGGAAGGGAGAGGTTGATAGATGCCACAGCTGTGGCTCCTCCTTCCTCTGCTCTTCGCTGTTTTCTGCTGCCATGAACAGCTGCCCTCTGCCATGTGTCACACTGCCTGGGAGCCAGCCGAGTACAGACTGAAACCTCCACAGGTTTCAGTCCACAGGTTTCAGTCTAAATAAACCTTTTCATTCCTTAATTTTGTGTGTCGAGTATTTTGTCCCAACAACGAGCCAAAAGTAACTGAGAAAATATCCTCAAGTAGATAAGTCGGTGAATAAACTGTAGCACGTACAACAACAAAATGCTATTCAGGGGCCGGGGAGATGGCTCAGTGGATTAAACGCTTCCCTGGCAAGCGCAAGAGCCTGAGTTCAATCTCTGGTTCTGCTAAAAAAAAAAAAATAAAAAGTAGATAGGT
>NW_004524578.1:2191597-2210933 GCF_000260255.1 Octodon degus
AAGTAGACAAATACTGGGGATCGAACTCAGGACCACACGTCTGAACTCCAGTCACGCCGCAACATCTCGTATGCCGTCAAAAAAAAAAAAAAAAAAATGCTATTCAGTGCTACAAAGAAATGAGGGATCGGGCCACAAAGCGACATGAAGGAGACCTAGTGTGTGTTATTACATGAAAGATGCCAATCCGAAAAGGCTGCAGACTGATTCCATGACACTCTGGAGGAGTAGAAACTGTAGAGAGAGCAAGATGGTCGGGCCTGGTCAGGGCCAGGGCAGGGAGCGGGGAAGAAGTGGAGCGCAGAGGACTTCTAGGGCAGTGACAGCGCTGTGTGCAGCCCCGTCAGGGTAGTCACATTGTTATGGGATTTTGCAAAGCCACAGGAGGTGTGTGTGCTGCGGACGGTGAACTCTGGGTTGTTATGAGGGGGAGGTGCCTCAGTTACAAGCAGACAGCACTTTGGGGGGTAGGTGAAGGGGAGGTAAGGCGCAGGTGGGGGCACATGCGGAGTCCCTGCCCTGCTTTTCATCTTGCCGTGACCTGAAACTGCTCCAAAAATAGTCTGTTTTTTAAAGAAGGTACATCATGTATAGGGAACAAAAATAATGATCATCAGAAACAATGCAGGTAGAAGAGAAGCCGATGGATATCTTTAAATTGCTGGAGGAAAATGGTGATTCTTGTTAAAAATTTCTTCAAAAAACAATAGGCTGTTTACAATAATATTAATGTATCTTGGGCTTTATGATATATGTATAAATAATGTATCTGACAGTAAATAATGTGGAGGATTGTCATAGGCTATTGGCTATTTTTTTTTTTTTCCGGTATTTGGTACAGGGTCTCACTATGCAGCTTGGACTCAGTGATCCTCCTGTTTTCAGCTTCCCAGCGCTGGGATTACAGGTGTGTGCCACCATGCCTGGACTCGGTCACTGGCTCCCTGCGCCCTGGGGGCAGGGCTGGCACGGCCTGTGGGACTGGGGATCGAACCCTGGTCCCTATTCTTTCCAAAATAGGCACTTAGACCACTGAGCTATCTTACCAGCCCTCTATAGGCTGTTGTTATAGGCTCATGTACAGTGTAAGGGACAAAGGGTAGGTATTGCTTCAAAGTTTTACATTTTATGTGAACAAGCATATTGAGATTGATAGATATAAACTCTCTAAAACAAGTAAAAGAACAAAGATAATAGGTATAGTTAACTAGCCAATGGGGTAAAAATAAATATCTTAAAATGCATACTTACATAAAAAAAGAAATGGACAAAAAAGACAAAACACAAGATTGAATTTTTTTTTTTTTTTTTAAACCAGGGATTGAACTCAGGGCCTTGTACTTGCCAGGCAAGTGCTTATTCTACTGAGCTATCTCCCATGCCCCAAGTTTGAAAACCATGTATATGACTTTAGAATTAAATTAGTGGGTTAAACTAAAGGGTAGAAAAGTTCCTACTGAGCTTTTTTCAGTGCTGGGATATCAAACCCAGTCTTGTACATGCTGGGCAAGCACTCTACCACTGAGCCACACCCTCAGACCTTATGCAGAATGAAAAGGAAACAGAACCACCTGGACTGTAAGAGATACACTTTAAAAATTGGATTTATTTTTAAACTGATATACAAAAAGCACAAAATGATATATATTAAGAGAAGGCCACATAATGTTTTGATACACAATTATGCTAGAAAATAAAATTAATAATACCAATCACTTCATTTGTCCCTAATGGTTAAAACATTCTAAACCCTTTTTTTCTTGCTTTTTAAGAGACAGGACAAAATTTCTTAAACAAAATCTCTTATTTATTTGGTACAGGGTCTCGCTACGCAGCTCGGACTCATAGTGATCCTCCTGTCACAGCCTCCCCAGCACTGGGATTACAGGCATGTGCCACCATGCCCGGTTTTTGTGGCTGGCACGGCAGCACAGCATATGGTACTGGGGCTTGAACCCGGGTCCTTGTGCTTGCCAAGCAGGCGCATAGACCGCTGAGCAATCTCCCTGGCCCAGGACAAAATTGCTGTTGATAGTCACACTAAATCATGCGCTACGGAGCCTTACTCCTATCTAAATGCAACTTAGTACTCATAGACAAAGAAATACTTTCAGTGTAAAGCCCAGCAAGTGAAACAAAGGATGCAAATGTGTGTCATGCAAGTAGTGACCACAGATTCTGTGATTCTGTGAACTGCTTCATTAGTATCAGATAAGGTAAAGCTTCAGGAAAAGGAATACTCCTCTACCTAAGGAGAACCGTTTCTTAGCAATGAAAGTGCCCACTCGTCAGTCCTACAGGGCAACCTGTGCTCAGATCCCTCTCCCCTGAATTGATACGTTGAAGCCCTGACCCTCCAGTGGGACTGGATTTAGGGGCCAATAATTAGTGCTGGAGGGGCTGTGGGGAAAAGGCTCCAGTGCTGGTGGGAGTGCCGACTGGTACAATCACTAGAGAAATCAGCGCGGGGATTCCTCAGAAGCTTAGGATTGGAGGTCCCATTCAAGCCAGCGGTTCCCTTTCTTGGTATCTTCTCGAAACAGCTAAAAGAACCATGCCACAGCAGTTTATGCATACCCTTCCTTAAGGTGGCACAGTTTGTAACAGCTAAATCTTGGAAACAGCTCAAACGCCCATCCACTGATGAATAGATGAAGTAGTACCATGGAGTACTACTCTGTCATAAAGAAGGGCAAGGGTGAGACATTTCTAGGTAAATGGATGCCTCTTGAGACCATACTCTCAAATAAAATAAACCAGACACACACATGTAAATACTGCCTTGCTTCTGTGGTGTGAGAAACCAAAAGTCTAAATAAGGCCTAAAAAGTAGAATACACCTTGGGAGACGGGAAGGAGACGATCCAGTGAGAACGGGGACAGGGGAGAGAGAAGGGAATGAAAGAAGGGACAAGGAAAAAAGGACAGAAGGCAAAATGGAAACAAGGCTTTCGTAAATAAGCAGAGGAAAAGGGTTTGGAGGGAGGGAAGGGGAATGGGGGAAGAAAGAACAGCATGACGGGTATGCGCGCAGGTGTGAATTCCCTGTGATGAGTGAGATCATTATGTATGTCTAAAATGTACCAGTACAATTTAAAAATGAAAAGAAAGAAAGAAAAAAAAAGAGTGGGGCCCTGATATGAAAGGACTAGCGTCCTTCTAAAGAGAGTGAGACCCCCGCATCTCCAGCACACACGCAGAGGAGAGGGCCCGTGGACCCAAGGAGAAGGCGGCTACCTGCCAGCCGCAGAAGGAAGCCTGGCCAGGACCACCATCCTCGCCAGACCCTGAGCTCACACCTCCATCCTCCAGCGCTGTGGGAAAATCAAATCCGACTGTGGAAGGCTGTCTGAGCCCAGGACCCGGCTTCAGGGGGGAGGGTGCTCTGGGGATCCAGCTCCGTTGCACCGACTCCACTCTCTGTTTCTGTTGTCATTTCATCAGGTGGTCATGAGCAGCGTGCATCCTGGGCGGGGGCTGACGGGGCCATGGGAGTGGAGGAGCGGCAGCCACAAACACACAGGGAGCTTCCCTCTCCGGTCGGCTGCTCACCGCCTGCTGCGCAGCCGGGGCCCCAACCACTGCTGCCTGGCACCAATCTACAGCTGGAGTGTGGGGACGCCTGGCTTACTATGAAGCCTAAGATATTTTGTTATAGCTGCTCAAACTGACTGAGACAGTATGTCCTATGTATGTACACTTAATAAGACAGCTTCAAAATACACAAGGCAAAAGTTGGCAGAACTGAAGGGGGAAATAGGCCTGACTTGGGTTTGCTGAGTTGAAATCTCTCACCGTTACCAAAGTCCTGAACCGTATCATTAGCCAGCTTGGTCCGGGTGTTGCGTCCACGTTTCATTCTCGACTGCAGAAGGTGTGTTATTTCATGTTCACCAAAATAAGCCCTGCGCCGGATCATAAAACAATGCTCAGTAGATTGAAAATGACTGGAAGTCACATAAAATGTGCTCTGACCACAAAGGAGTTACAGGAGAAATTGATCACATCAAGATGTCTGGAGAGTCCTCAAATATGTAGAAATTAAACAAAACACTTCTAAATATTCCGTGGGTCAAAGAAGAAACAACAAGACAAACAAGAAAGCTTTTGAGCTGAATGACAGTGAAAGCACAACCTGTCAAAATCTCAGGCTGAAGCTAAACAGTTCGGAGGGAAATGTATGGCTTGGAAGGCCGGGGTTAGGGGAAGACACCCTCGCCCTGGTGGGGGCCGGGAGGGCCACGGCTGCGTGCTCGCGGGGCTTCAGAGAGGCAGGGCCAGGAGCCGGAGGTCAAGTGCAGGGTCTTGAGCAAGGACGGAGCCAGAGGAAAAAATGGGAGCTGTGCGCGCGCGCATGTGTGTGTGTGTGTGTGTGTGTGTGTGCGCGCGTGTGCGCATACATGTGCATGCAGGTCACAGGGCCTCGCGTCCTACAGCTATGCCTGCTGCCTCCAAATAGAACCATGCTATCTGCTCTGTTCCCTGCTAAGCAATGGCTAGGAAAACCCTAGAAAAACAATTTGGCCGGGCCAGTAGAGGAGCATCAGACCTGAGGGGTGTCGGGAGTGGGGGCCTCGCTTGCCCCGGCTCCCACAGCCTCACACTGGAACCAACTCCCTCTGGGTGGGGGCCAGCCCGCCCTGCTGCATTCTGACCTCACAGTGAAATCTGAATAATTGATGCCGCAGTCTAATGTTTCGGCCGATTGTCATAAAGCAAGAAACACAAGCCCAGTGTGTGGCAGACAAGGCCCCGCACAAAGGCTTGTTTTCACGGCCCCTCTCCCCAGCCTCAGGTCTGCGTGGCTCTCTCCCCGGCACGTGATCTGTGACAATCGTCCTGTGTTCTCCCACTCCTCCCTGGGGAGCCAAGGGAGGGATTAGCCGAGGGGTGGCTCTCAGGGGATGCGGGGGAGGCCGCCCCCCGGGGCGTGCGTCATGGGGAGCATGTGCCCAGCTGTTGCTTGATACCCACTTGGCACAGCCTGCCCGGGCTGAGCACCGGCTGCCAGCCTGCTGTAAATCTGTAAACACGGAGCTCACTCTCACCCAAACAAACAGCGCAGACGTCCCCAGAGCCCTGGAGCTCCAGGCACCTGCGTAGAAGTGCGGGTGGGGGCTGGGAGGGGGGAGGAGCGAGGAGGGACTCCCTGAGCCCTAGGCAGACAGGACAGAGCCCTACCCTGTTTATTGCTGGTGCTGGCACCAGGGACTAGACTCATATGTCACACTCCAAGGTAAAGACACGCATGCGCACGTGCGCGCGCACACACACGTTTCCATGAGTTGGGGCAGGTGCTAATCTGAGCTCTTTTGCCCTGTACCCAAAGCCCTGTCATTGAGTCTGAGCCACAGGGGGTCAGCTCATGCCACCCTGGTCACCAGTGGAGCTATAGGTACGGGACAGGTTGCAGCTTGCATTCCTGACAAGGTTTCCCAAATCATTTATTTTTTTAAATCAGATTTAATGGAATAAATAAATAAAACATCAACTGGCATTTAAAAAACAAGTTTACCAAATCACTCACACGTCCCATCTTAGGACCATGGAAACCGGGTAGGCTGAAGTTTAACACCTGCACCAAGTGGGTAGGCAGGGCAGTGGTGTCATTTCTACAGGTTAAAACAGGCAAGGAGGAAAGAGCCAGGCCTTTTCCTAGTGCAGGAGACCAGGCAGTGGAGGGAAGGAGGGACGCACGGTCCCACAGCCAAAGGGCAGCCATAGCCTGCAGCCTGCAGACACTTCAGGGTCTAAGGGAACGGACAGATGGGGAGCACAGACATGAGGGTGACAGACGGCACAAGACGACAGTGCAGGGCCTTTCTTCCCAGTGGAGGGGCCATGTTTTGATTTGCTTTGAAGTATTTTACCCTCTGAGGCCCTGGGTACCTGTGGGGTTTGCAGAGCCTCACAGGTGCCCAGGGCTCCGCTGTGTGGGGGCCGCCTGTGTCCATCCCTGCTGACAAATACCTGAGCCTTCCTTGCCTGGAGGAGGCTGCTGGGCCCTGGGATGTGAGGAGGGCGTCCAGAGCCTTTACTGAGGGGTGGAGGAGACAGGATCCCATGGACACACTGCCGTCCCGTCAGCTTCTCTTACAAAATGCTAATTCAAGGCAACTGTATGAGAAGTCTGAAATAGTGACCACAGAGTGCAGAACCCCCACGACCAGCCACCTCCACCCTACAGCTTTGGGGTGGCTGTCCACCAAGCCAAACCAGCCTGTGGGGCCTTCCTCCTGCCTTCGGGAGACCTGGTGGCATTGTGGAAAACAAAGAGAAAGCAGCACAGGGCCATCCCAGGCAGCCTGAGGTACCCTCCAGGCAGCACAGTGGGAATCAGATCTGGGGGCCAAGGAAGCAGGCCCAACTGGAAGTGCTGGGAGGCTTCTCTCCACCTGCCTCTCCTCTTTAGAGCCCCAGTACCCACTCACCTGCTGGAATAGACTTGCCTCCTACCTCAGGACAACCGGCCAACAGGATGCCCCCAGAGGCAGCCTGTGACCATCGACACTCAGTTATCTCAGAGCACATCTGGAACAGTCCCAGAGGGCACTGGGCTCCAGATGGACGCAGTGCTGTCCTGTGACCTACGTCCCTCTGCACAGGTGTGCCTTCCACACCCCTTCCAGCCATGTCCCTCAGGAAGCAGACTCCACTTGGGATTTCTTTTTTTAAAAATTATTTGTTTATTTATTTGTGTGTGTGTGTGTGTGTGTGTGTGTGTGTGTGTGTGTGTGTGTGTGGCCAGCTCAGCCCACCAGGGGGCGGGACTGGCTGGCATGTGGTGCTGGGGGATTGAACCGCGGTCCCTGTGCTTTGCTAAGCTTGTTCTAAGTAGGTGCTTTAGACCACTGAGCCATCTCACCAGCCCTCCACTTGGGATTTCTTGCCAGCCGTGGCAGGCACCTTGGGCCCATGACAAGAGCATGCCCTGCAGTGTTTGCCACCCTTCCAAGGGCTGTGAGTCAGGAGGGGCCTTCGGGGAGGGAGACCCAGCTGGGGTCCAACATCCTGGCGTGTGTCAGTGGTAAGGGGCTTGGAGCTGGGACAGCAGGCTACTCTGAGCTCTGCACATACAGTGATGAAGAGCGGAGACGGAGCACATCAAGACTAATGCTCCTCCCTGCAGCGTTGAGGAAACCCTAATTCCCTGCATTTGAGGAGAGGGTATTGCAGGACAGAATGCAGAGTGGATCACGCAGAGGACCAAGCTTGGAAGGTACTCATGGAAGTGGGGGGACTCTCAGCTTTGCCAGGCTCTCGAGCATGGTCAGAACCGAGAGGGGAAGGGTAGGGTCCTGTGGCTTGGAGCAGGGAGGTGTTGGCGAGGAGACCCCGGGAGATCCTAGGACTTCAGATTTGTGTGACCAGGTGGGGGGCCCGGAAGTGAGCACCCTGCCTTGGCAGGTCTATGTCCTCCCTGTCCTCCTTGAAGACCAATCATGCCCTCAAGTGGGCAGGTCAGCAACAGGATGCCTCAGACCTACTGCTTCAATATGTTGGAGCGGCCAGACACATCAGAAGAAAGAGTCCAATGTCCGTGCAGCCCGATCAGGAGGTGCTGGGCATGGGAAAGGAGGGAGAAGCTCATTTGTTGTTTTAATTTTTAGTTACTGGACATTACAAACAAAATTTATCATCTCAGCCATTTGTAAGCATTCTGCTGAGTGGCACAAAGAATGCTCACACTGCGCCACAGCCGCCACGTCTCATCCAGCCACAGAACCCTTCACCCGGCAGAACAGAAACTCGGACCTACTGTACACTAACTTTCTGTTCCTCCTACCCTCACCCCTGGGAACTGCCCTTTGCCCTCTTCTCTATGGGTTTGGCTGCTCTGGACACCTGCTCTGCGTGGAGAGGCAGGATGTGTCCTTCTATGATGGGTCTGTGTCTTCCAACATGGTATCCTAAGGTTCTCCAGCCTGCAGCACTGCTGGAACTAGAGGGGAGAAGGGGCTGTAGGCCAGGCTCAGACCTGGCGGCCAGTCATGTGTGGTCCCGAGGGTGCTGCAGCACAGTGGCTAGGACTCGGGATAAGGGCAGAGCCGCCCTGATATGGCCCTGGGGAAGATGTTGAGAGATACTGGCCCGGTGTACTAGGATGACTCCAGGAGTGGCTGAGAGGGGACAGCCACGCTGCACAGAGAAAAATGCCAGGACCACGGGGAAGGTGTGAGAGGCTCTGAGCGATGCCAGAAAGCCCTGGCTGACAGGTGCACCGCCCCTCTTACCAGGGGGCGGTGCGAGAGAGCGGACAATGTGCTGTTGAGAAGGGCCCTCCTAGCAAGGGGCCAAGGGCCAGATGGCAGGGTCTTGACAGGACGGATGGTGAGGCCTCGCTGTTGGAAGCAGGGTGGATGCCACACCGCAGTGCGTAGCCAGCCAGGCAGCAGCCATGGACCCAGCATGCAGACAGCTGAGGTGGGGGCTCCCAGAACCCAAAGTCCAGTGTGGCCAGCTAAACACTGCCCACCTGTGCAACAGATGCCAGCAACATGGGCAACAAGGGGGCAAGAGCACCCCATCCAACCCATAAGTCACACTCCCTTGTCCAGTTCTGATGCTAAGCCAGTCCTCAGACCCAAGACTGAGGTATTGACAGCTCCGTTCTCCAAGGCCAATTTGCCCTGCCACGGCAAGGAACGAGAACAACTCCTTCAGGCTTCCCCAAAGGGATCCACAGTGTTTTATTTGGGTATCCAGGGTCAGGGAAGTGGGGATTGGCCCCGAGACAGCAGTGGTGTCCTCAGGCTTTTATTCCTGAGAGACTTCTCTGTCATCAGTCCAGCTTGGTGTCTTCCTCCCAGTGAAGATCTAAGCCTCGGCGCCTCCTACCTGGAGCCCGTCAAATGGCACCTGCCAGGGCAGTAGGTGTGGCAGCCAGGCTGGCCTCCACCTCTAGACGGCAGCCTCCTCCTTCACCCTGCTCTGCAGGTGACTCTGGGCCTCAGCCACCTTCTGACCCCACTGCAGCTCTCTGGACCTTTCTTCCAGTCCCAAGACTCCTCCAACCATTGCTCTTTGCAAGGGAATTCCAGAGGGAGACAAAACGACAATAAAAATGCTTCCATTTTGCTTCTTTGGGAAGTGACTGAAAGCACAGAGTGAGCTGAGCTTCATGTCGGGGCCGCATGCGTCACCACCACTCACCAGGCCTTGTGGTACCTGAGAAGCGAGGGTGAGGGGACCAGCTGTGGAGAACGCACTGGCCCCATCTCCACCCTGGTCAGGGACCTCAAGGATGTGTCCCTCGCTGACAGGAGGTACCTGGAGAGAAGGAGCTCCATCTCCTGCCCAGCTCCCCCTCAGCTGCTGGCCTCCCTGGAGGCTGCAACCCCACTGCCAGCCAGGTCAGCCCTGGAAGCATCCTGTCCCCTGCACCCCACCGCAGTCACGCTTGAGTGCCCCTCCCTAGTGTGCCTAGCTACTTCCCTCCAGGCCTCTGGCTGACACCCCGGCTGGAGGATTAGGAGCTAGGCGCCTCTCAGCCCACGCATTCCTGGCCAGAGCTGGCACTCAGGCTGGGCTGACCTCACAGCAGGCCTGATGCACGCCAGGATGGAGTAGGCTGTGCTGGAGTCTCTTAGCCACCAGGAGCCAAGGGAAACCCGGCAGGGCTGAGCCAGGAGCAGGTCCTGAGCCCTAATCAGCTGCCCTGGCAGGGCCAGGCTCAGGGACCTGGCCCCTTGAGCGTGTGGCACACACCTTTGTGCTATGACCTCACCCAGGTGGCTCAGTGGTAGGGCACTCGCCTTGCCTGAGTGAGACCTGGATTTAATTCCTGGTACTGGAGAAGAAAATAAAGGAGATCCTGTTAAAATTTTTAATACAGACTTTGAAGAGGAACAGAGACCCGTTTCCTTAAGATTCACCTTTGCCCCTTGGTATGTTGGTGAAGTTTATCTGCTCAAAAGCTGTGGGAGGCTGAAAACCATGCATCTTTCCATGTCATTTTCTGACCTCTTACAACTGATGAGTGGCTGTGTCCTAGGTAGAACACTCAAGGTCACCCGTGCCTTAGGGTGCTACTGAAACAGGGCACCCATTACGGTTTGTGTCTGCATGTCCCCCCAAAGCCTCATGCACCCATGGCTGTTGGCTTTGAAGAGGTGGCTGAATCTATTTTGTGACTGATTCATGGTCTGATGTTGGGAGCAAGGGTATGAGTACTACACCCGCCCTAGGGCAAGGAACCTGCCTGCAATATAAGGGACAGAAAGAGATTTGTCTTTCTCCCTCTGGTTACTTGTGTTGCCTTCCGCCACCATGAATGTGGCCCTTCTGCCATATACCGCGCTGCCTTGGAGGCAGCTGATTAAGGACTGTGAGAGTAACCTTTTCCTCCTGTAACTTTGGGTGTCTAGGGTGTTTTGTCTCAGCAGTGAGAGACAAGGACTCAGGCACTTCGTTACTGGGTAGGTGATAAAGGGCCAAGACTTATTCTTACAGTTCTGGAGATGGGAAGTCCAGGGTGAAGGGCCTGCACCTAGTGAGGACCTTCTTGACGCGTTATCCTAGGATAAACAGCAGAAAGTGGGGCGGGAGAGAGAACAGAGAGGAAGGAAGGGAGGGAGGGAGGGAGGGAGGGAGGGAGGAAGACAGGAAGAAAGCGTGAGAGAAAGGAAGGGAGAGGAAAGGAAGACAAAGACCGAGTAAGGAGCCAGAGACAAAGCACCCCTTCCAAGGGATCACCCCGTGACCCCCCTCTTCCATCCAGAGGCTACCTCCTGACGTCTCCATGACTCCCAGAGCTCTGTATCTCCCCAGTCCACCAAAGGATTCACCATTGCTGAGGTGACAGCTCTCCTGACCCAGTCTCTTCCCAAGGCTGCACCTCTGAACACTGCCGCACGACACCGCAAACAACGCCGAGTCCCCATCATGGCTTGCTGCCTGCCACAGGCCCAGAGTCAGGGCGGCCCAGTGACTCTGGGATAGAACTGTGAGCCCAAATGAGTATGTCTTCCTTTATTGCTCTCAGGTATTTTGTCACAGTTATGGACAATAGACTAACATGAAAGTGCAGCACCCCCATGGCCTGGTGGCCCCTGGAAAGCATATGGCCGAGCTTTGAGAGGAAGAGGCCTCAGGAGAGAGAGACACCCAGAGAGAGAGAGAGAGAGAGAGAGAGAGAGAGAGAGAGAGAGAGAGAGAGACAGACAGACAGACAGACAGACAGACAGAGCCCTGTACATCCAACATCTCCAAATAGAGGCCTCCCTGGTCTGTATGTCCCGGGGACAGGATTAGTGTCTTTGGGGGTGGCTGTAGAATAGCTTCAGGGTCCTGAAGTGTCTACAAAAGAGTCTGAAGTCTGAGGTAACATGGTGGAGGGCGAGATTCCCCTCGGAGGTGGGCACTGCCCATGGGCCTCAGGCCTAGTGGGCATTCTGGGGACCTCATCTTCCCAGGGGCGATGGGCTTCTGTAGTCTGTTCACTCTCCAGGGTAGTCTGGATTCCACAAGACCCTGGAGGCAGTTTCCGGCCTGTGGGAGCTCAGGATGGCGTGGGGATCAGCTTCCTACGGTTGGGGTCCCAATCCCTGCTCAGTTTCTGGCTGGCCTCATCCCTGGGCGGGTTAGTCATTTCAGTAAGCCACATCTTCCAGATTTATAAAATGGGATTACAACGGCGCCTGCGCTGCCTGCCTCTGCCCCAGGGTCTTGTGCGGAGGAAGCAGGATGATGAGGCAAAGCCTCTGCCTGGTCCCAGCCATGCAGGTGGGGCTCGAGTCCGAGCGGCGCCACCAGGCTCTGTGAAGAGCAAGGGCTTCTGGGGTTGGCCCGAGGACAGGTGGAAGTGGATCAGGCCTGAGCAGGGCTGGGGGAGAAGCAGAGCCCGAGGTGTGGGGGACCATCTGATGGAGGCCGCAGCAGATGGAGCGCCCGGGGCTGCCCACAAAGGCTCCTCTGGAAACAGAACCAATCTGGCCGCTTCTGAGCCCAGAATAGCCTGCTCTCCTGGGGTAGAGAATGGCTGGCTGCTGCCCGGGTGCAGGCCCCAGGCCCAGGTGGGTAGGCCTGGCCAACATGGGGGCCTCCGAGCTCCTCCACCTGCAGCTTCCTGGGAAACCACCCCTCAAGGTGGAGTCAGGGGCTGAGGAGGGAGGAGGAGTTGTAGCACACAGGAAGTGTCAGATTCCGTTCTGCCCATGCCTGGAGCCCAGCCACACCTTCCTGGATCCTGGATCGCACCCAAGACTGCTGAGGCCACCCTTTTCCGTACATTGTGGTTTGGTTTTTTTGATTGCCCATGATGGGTAAGCCTTCGGGGGAGACTTCCTGAGAGCTTCCCACCCCATCTCCCAGCACCTAAACTTCTCGGCCTGGCAGCCAGGCCTCTTGCCATCTGCGCCTGCCAGGCCTGTGCCACGCTGGTCACCTGCGGCTCTGGAATGAGACGGCACCATCCTGACCTCTCCCTGCTGGCCAGTCTCTGTGTGGGAAGCCCACCTGCTCCCACTCCTGCAGCTCGGTGGGTTCAGACCTTCTGCTTGCGCCAGGCTCCTGCCGACCCAGTGGGACTCACTGGCGTGGCCCTTCAGCCCGCGCTTCCCAGCAGTGGCATCCTCCCCAGGCCATCTGCCATTTCATCTTCCACACTGGGCTTGGTGGTGCTATTATTAGTTTCATTTTTGTGCTTGAGTTTTCCAAAGCCAAGGCGTAAGAGGCTGGGTTGAAACCTTGTTCCGGCCAGAGATTCCTTGGTGGCCCTGGTCACCTAGAGTCCACCATTTCTCTCTATGCCTGCCGGGTTCCCTTTGGACCTCCCATCCAAGCTGTGCAAGATGGGTCTCAGTGCCAACAAACATTGCTCCTTGAGCTAGGGAGCCGGAAAGGAACAGCAGGGTCCTGGGTTCTGCACCTCCACTGAGGCTGAAGGCTGCAGAGGGGCAAGGCAGGGGGACCCAGGAAAAGGGAAGCAAGGTATTCGGAGAGCTCCCCTTCACCTCTTTGTTACCACAGACACCAGAGGTGGGCGTACAGTAGGTCCTGTAACATCCACAGAAGATGTGATTTTTCTTGGTCCATGTGGCCACAGAAAGCTTAGTGTCCAGCTGCCATCTAGAACCTTCATCCCTGTATCTCTTCCTGGACCAGTTCTGCCCAGGGCCAGGCCTTTGACATCCTGTCCACCATGTGGTTTCCAGAGCCAGCTTTGGCTCCTGCACAGAAATGTCAACCAGAATCTCAGCCTAGGCCAAGACACAAGTCCATTTTCTAACCCCCGAGACAGGGTGTGTCACAAAGAAAAGAGGGTGAGTTAGGCTCACAGTTCTCGAGGCTGGTGCTATGGTTTCCATTTAAAATGTCTCCCCAAAGACTCCTGTGTTCAGAGATTCAGTGGCTTTTGGAAGTGCCTGGATCACAGGGCTCTGACTTCTTCAGCAGACTAACCTGTTAATGGCTTCATAATGTGATGGTGCAGTGGGGAGGTCATGAGGACTGAGGAGGCGGGACTTAGTTGAAAGGAGCGGATCACGAGGCATGACCACGGAGGCTGTATTTTGTCCTTGGGCCGCTCCTCTCTGGTTCTTTCTCTTTCTTTCTGCTTCTCAGCCACTGCGAAGCAGGCAGCTTTCCTCGGTCATTCCTGTTTGCTGTGACTTCTGCCTTACAGGCCTACAAGCAACAGTGCTAGCTTACCAGGGGCTGAAGCCTGTGGAATTGTGAGCTAAGTGGGACCTCCTTCCTATAAGTTGCATTTCTGAGGTGTTTGGTCCTAGCAACAAAAAGCCAACGTACACAGCTGGGAAGTCTAAGATCAAGGGCCACCTCTGACCATGGCGTCACGCTGTCTCATACTATGGAAAAAGTAGGAAAGGGAGAGAGCACACATGTGTTAAGAGCAGAAGGAGCTGCACTCCTGAGATTGCTAACTCACCCCCATGATAGGGCAGGAATGCCTTCATTAAGACTCTGGACCTTCTACCCGAACTTCTCCCACAAGTCCCCGCTTCCTGACGCCACTGCACTGAGGAACTGAGTTTTCAGCACGGTAATTCAGGGAACACACTCAACACACAGCTAATTCCAAGATCTAAGAATTTCTGAACATAGGCGAGCTGCTATCAGCCCAGTCCTATGCCTGGGATCCTTCATTCCCCTGCTTGCCCTCCATCTCTTCCCCGGTACACACTTCTAAGATGGTATTTCTCATGATTCAAGGGTCACTGTTACTGTATTTAGCCACTTTGAGGTGAGGCTGGCTTCCCTCTCCTGCCTGCATCACGGTGATCCTCCCCATTCCCGTTCTCTTTGGTTCAGTTGGGTCTCCTCACAGTTTGGCAGCCTCAGGAGTTGGATTGCAGGGCCGGGGAGGTGGCTCAGTAAAATAAGCACTTGCCTGGCAAGCGCAAGGGTTTGAGTTCAATCCCCGGTTCCACCAAAAAAAAAAAAAAAAAGGAGTTGGACTGCTTATGTGGTGCGGAGCGAAAGGGTCTGTGCACCCCGCAAGCACCCCGCAAGCGCCCAGGGGCTGGGCTGTGGACAAAGGTTGAAGGAGCTATTTCCTCAATTTGGGACCTAAGGTTAGAGCCCAGGCTCCCCTCCGAGGAGGGGGTACACATCCTCACCTGACCTCCCGGCATTCCTGCTCATTGCTGCAACACTGGGCAGGAAGGACGATGGACTAGCAGGGCAGGGGCCCAAGGTACGGCAGTGGCAGGAGGTGATGAGGACTCCCTCCTGGACAGAACCATTCAGGCTCCTCGGAGGCCCTGGGCTGTAGCAAGGGAACTCTCTGCCTGTCTGTCTCCTTACCCACACAATAAGAGACACAGACAGGTCTCGCAGAATTGCTAACACTTCAAGGCCATATCCCTAAGTGATACTGAGGACAGCAGACCTCAAGTGGCTGCCTGAGGTGGCTCCGCAATTCCAAGAGCGTGTATCGTTTGCTCCCACCGAAGCGCAGTAATAGGCAGACAGCCTCGGACCCACTCACAGAACAGTTACTCTCCAAAGCAATCACACATCCCTTGCAGACAGAAACCTTCCACCTCCAGAACTCGGCACGGGCAACAGAAGCTGTCCCTTGGAACTGTGAGCC
This sequence comes from Octodon degus, assembly GCF_000260255.1. Classification (NCBI taxonomy): domain Eukaryota; kingdom Metazoa; phylum Chordata; class Mammalia; order Rodentia; family Octodontidae; genus Octodon; species Octodon degus. The sequence goes on from NW_004524578.1 coordinate 2,206,653, forward strand.
TCTGGGAGCTGCCCAGGTTGTGCCTCCCAGCCCCAGTGGACCAGGAGGAGCTGGCTGTGGCAGGACCTAGCTCTGACAGGCACCTTGGCCTCCCGTCAGGAGACATGGGAAGTATATAATTTCTTGCAAACCATAGGCACGCTGTCGCACTGTGGAGCACTAGAGATCTTCGTCCTCTCTGATTGTACTTTGGGAACAATCTCCCTCTATCCCCCTCAAATGTCTCCCTTAGCTTCTCTTATCCCCATGAGAGTCACTGTTGTATATTTCACCTATGAATGAGAACAGGCTGTATCTTTCTTCTTGTGCTCAGCTTATTTCATATCTCCCGGCTCCGCTCGTGTTGCTGTAAACGACATGATTCCATTCCTTTTTGTGGCTGACTAGTATTCCACTGAAGACAGTGCGCTTTTTCCTCATCTGTCCATTGGCCCCTGAGCCCCTAGCTTGATTGCCTGTCTTGGTTATTGTGAACATAGCAATATTGATGATGCTCATTTGATCATTGCACATTACATACGTGCAAGAAAATAGCACACCATATCCTGCAAACATGGGCAGCCATTATACGTCAGTTAAAAATAGGAAAAGGAGTCAGTTTCTCTTCTGGATCAGCATGCACTGGCATGTCCCAGAGGCCTTGTCACAGGAGCCAATGCCCCAAGGCACTGTAGGCTGTCCCCAAACCCACACCCGTGTGGTCTTCTACTGTGTTTTGGGAAAGTTGGCCTCACCTTGTGCTCAGCTGTCTTCCCCGTCAGGATAGTGGCTTCCAAGCCTTCTCCCCTTGGATTTTCCCCAGTGTTTAGCTTTGTGCATATTGGACCAAAGTGAGAGGCCTAGAGACCGCCCACCCCTTACCCCAGCAGGTTCTAGCAAGGCTGCAGCAGGTCCCCAGCAGGGCCCTCTTCCACCTTTAGGGAGCTCTCCAAGGACTAGTGGTACAGACAATGGTGCCATTCCCTGGTGACAGTCCCAGAACCAAAGGCCTTGAGGTGCTCCCTCGTGGGATGCAAGCTTTTCCCCAGGCCTCTCGCACACAGGGAAGGAGGTGCGGGAAGTAGGGTCTTGGAGCTTTTACTACTCACTGTCCCGCTTGACCTTGGAAACACTGTCGGGGTGGTGGTGGTGGTGGTCTCCTTCAGGACCTAGTCTGTGATGAAGTAGGCATGGATAAGGTGCTCTTCCTGCACAGACATCAGTTTCCTGGGTCTAATTGGGCCCTGCCTCTGGGTTCACAGGTGCAGCAGCCTTTCTGGGGCCGGAAATCATTGTCACCACCCTTGGGGACATGGCATAGGGGTGGCCATGATGGCTTTGACATGACAAACCCACGAGTAGCACACGTGGGGGGGCGGGGGGGCTGTGAAGGAGAGGTACAGATAGAGCTCTGGCGAGGGAAAGCTCAAGTGTGTGTCTGTGCATGTGTGTGTGTGTGTGCGTGCGCGCACGCATGCTTGTGTGTGCAGCCAGCTTCTGAGCGACAGGTGATGCAGGACTTGGCAGAGTCACATGCAGGCTGGCAGCAGTTGTGGGAGTTGGAGACAGCTGGTCAGTAGCACCTAAGAAGCCAGTAAGGAACAGCAGGAGTCCTTAGGTCTAGGGTCTTTCCAGCAGCTATGGGGACTCCTAGCTCCCCCATGTGAGGGCTGGGATTCACTTCCCTACCACAGAGGCCAGGCCCCAGACTCCCTCCCAGAGCCCCCATCCCCTGTGCTGCAGGTTCAAAACACGCTGTTCTCTGAGAAGAACAGGTGGACAGGAGCCTGGGGTGGTGACAGTGGGCAGAGAGCTGACAGATGCCTTCTGGATGGAGGAGAACGAGGTCAGGGTCCTGGCCAGCAGCCTGCTCCTGGATGCCCACAGCGAAGACCTGCACAGTCACTGGGATAAATGATGGTGGCCTTACCCCAAAGGGCAGATGCACAACCCATGCTTGTGGCAGGATGAAAGCGGCTCCTTTACAGAGATCCCCACTTCCGGGAGCTACCAGCCTTGGCAGGTCTGTTGTTCACTTCACGGCCCAGCGAAGCTCAGAGCCCTGCGGAGGCGCTCAGCTGTGGCCACCTTGGGCCCTGCTGACTGTAGGTGAAGACCCTGCAGTGACCCAGCTCCCACCAGGCAGGGTCCCCAGCTCTGGGACAGATGACCACTGCAGCACAGGTGTTTAGAGTACACCCCTGATGACCACGAGCCAGGCCCAGCTGCCCCTAAACAAATGCCTTCTGCTGGCACAGGTGGGCCCTGTGCAATCTTGAGGGTGATCCCTCCCACCGCAGCAAGCCTTCTTTCTCATCTTTAACTGGGGTAGAAGCAGCAGTGCCAGTTGCCCTGGAGACAGAGCAGCGGCTGAGCCCACAGGCCCAGCTGCAGCAACACTGTGTGTTTTTCTCTTCTTGTGGTTTCTCCTTGGGGTTAGGCAATGTTTCGTTTCTCTGCGTAACAACCCAGCGACAGTGCGGCTCTCTCTACAGTGTCAACAAACTCGCCTCAGCAGAAGGCCTGGGGGTGGGGTGGGGGTGCTTCTCCATGCCAGCCACGACCCCTGGTCCTTCCAACCTCTGGGCTAGGACAGCAGCAGCAGCAGCCAAAGGGCCCAGTCAGGCTCTGGTAAGATCTGCACACAGTGAATGTCCAGTGCCTCAGACAGGCTCCCATTTATCGCCTGCCACACTGGCGTTTTAAGTGGGGAAGGTCCCCAGGCCCTGAGCTGGCACCGGGGCCAGCCTGCAAAGTCCTGGCTTCTAGGAGGTCAGCTCTGGAGGTCAACTCTGGCCCAGCCCCCTTCTCAGCTCTCTGACCCCCACCCCACACCACAACCCCAGCAAATCCCCCTTGAAGCCTCTGAGGGCACCCAGGGAGTGGGCGTCCCCACAGGTGCCAGGTGTCTATGGCTTGCTCACTCCCTTCCAGGAAGTTGCTGTAGGGTGACAGCACTGCAGAATGGGGCTGAAAGGCAGGCCTGTGCCTCCCAAAGGGCCCAGAGGCTTGCTTTGCACTTCGGGTAACAGGCAGGCCCAGGAGTGGCTGCCCTCTCAGCTGGGGCAGGGGCTTCTGGCTTTGGGGTCAGAGGCTCCATGCGTCCTCCTGCCCTGCTGCGGCCAGGTGGGGTCCATACCACGTTTCCTGACATCCAGATCCATCCCACAGGTGTTTACAGGGGGGCCAAACCCAAAGTCAGGTCGGAAAGCCCTGTCCTCCACTTTCTCAGCCTCCTCTGCAGTTTAGGTGGCCCACGACCCTAACCATGGTTGTTGGAGAAAGCTTTCCTGAGGCCAGGAGAGGATGCAGCCACCGAGCCCCTTGCTCTTTGTCCCTTTGTGAGGGTGGCCCAGGGTCAGAAGCTGTGTGATTCAGTGGGAAGCCCAGGGGAAGTTCTGAAATGGTGGAGCTTAAGCCACACTCACGCTGAGGCTCTGTGGCAGTCCCTATTCCGGATGTACCCTCACCACTGCCGTAGCCACGCCCCACGGGGCTGTGAGGTCCCACAGCAGTGGGGGTGGTGAGGGTGCGGTACCTCCAACTCCGCAAGTCCGTTACATCCAGCACCCTCCGGAACAAAACCCTTGTCACCAAGGGAGTGGCCCACCTGCCACCAGAGCCCCAGTGCTGTCTTCCTTGTTCTGTGTCTGTGCCTGCTCAGGTGCCATCACGTCTGGCGCAGACTCTGTGATGAGAAACTGAGGCAGGTGGGGGAGGGGCAGCTGTCCAGAGGAAAGCACCCCCTCGAGGCCAGCTCAGCTGGCTTCTGCACCGCCACTATTCTGTCCCAAGCCGGGGAAGGCACTTCTGACACGCAGTTCTCCCCTGTCCCTCTGATACTCCTGTCTCCACTCAGGCACACGCAGGGCACCCACACGCTTTTCCTGTGGCCCATGCTCAGTACAGGGCAGGGAGGAGGCCTCCCAGAAGTCTGGGCACTGTCATGTGGCCTCCCTGAAGTGGCTGCCACCCCGTGTGTGTGTGTGTGTGTGTGTGTGTGTGTGTGTCCGGGTGTGTGTGCCCACCATCCTCACACTGTCCTCACAACTTAGAAGCCACTGCACTGCCCTCTCGCCCACTCCTCCTCAGAACTCGCCACTCTGCTGCTCCTCCTCAGGCTGCTTCTTTGAGTCCTGGGCTGCTGACTGAGCTTAGGCCTGCAGCCTGTTAAGAGCAGGACCTCCTGAAAGGACACAAGAAGGGGAGGGTGCTGGTCTCTCTCTCCCAGAAGGCCACAGGCAGCCTTCCCCACTACCCAGGAGCTCAGGGTGCTGCTCAGTACCCAGGGGCCCAGAGAGG
>NW_004524578.1:2211613-2220020 GCF_000260255.1 Octodon degus
GGGGGGGTGGGGGGACAGGCAGCTTTCCAGGTGGAAGTCCAGCCCCAGCTCGGCAGTGCTGGCCTCTGGGCATTGTGTGCTGCCCCCAGAGCAGGCCGTGCTTCTGTCCCCAGTGTCTGCGAGCTGAGACCAAATCTCCTGGGGCGAGCAAGATTCTGCTAACGTCTGTGCATGAATATAGCGTTGTTTCTCGGGTGTGCGAAAGTGAAAGTGTGAACAGGGACCAAAGTGTGTGCTAGATGTTGGGAAATAGGAAGAAAAGGTTCAAGCGGGAAGGGGAACAACTGGGGGGAGGGGCCAGGGAAGGAGGAGACAGCAAAAAGGAGAATAGAAAAAAGTGGAGGCAAAGCTTTTGTAAATGAAGAGGGGAGGGGGGTTGAGGGAGGGGACAGGAAGGGGAAAATGAAGCAAGTTGTGTCACGCACAGGTACACATTGCCTATGATGAATGGAATCATTATCTCTAAAATGTACCAATAAATTTTATTTATTTATTTATGTTTGGCATAACCTGGGATTGAACTCAGGCCCTTGCACTTGCCAGGGAAGCACTTATTCCACTGAGCCATCTCCCCGGCCCCCCAGCAAATTTTTAAAAAAGAGGAAAGATGAATTAAAAACACGAAATGACACACAAAAAAAGAGATATACATGATTTACGTCTTTTGCAAGTAACCAATTCTAGCTGGTTTTAAACAAAAAGAGGAACCCAGGCTGAGGAAGCCACCCTGGACCACAAGGCAGGGTGTGGCCCCTGGGGTTGGGGCCTGGGGCTCCGGTGCTCGGGTGCTCACGGGCGCTGCTCCCCCTCCCTCCTCCCCCCCTCCCTCCTTCCTTCCTTCCCTCCCATCTTCCCTTCCTGCTTCCCTTCCTCCTTCCCTCCCTCTCCCCTGGGCTCTCTGCACTAGCCTAGAGCTCCTTGCTCTGCAGATGTTGCATGTTCCATCAGAAGAAGTGACTGCCCCCAGTTGCGCCAGATGTATGGCTCTGTAAGTGATGACCCAAGGAGGAGGATCTGGACCTGGCTGTGCCCATCCCTGGATCAACTGGAAGGGCTAGCACTGGCATGAGTCAGGCCGTGGCTATGCCCCCCCAAGTCTGGACCAGAAGGAGTAGATGCCAGGAAGTGCTGGGTGGTGCTGAGGGTGAGTCTCACACACACACACACACACACACACACACACCACACACACACACACACACACGCACACACACGCACACACACACAGAGCACATGGGTACATAAATACATAGTGTGCATGTACATGCTCATGCAATATACATACACACAAGTATACACAGATATACATGCGCTGCACACAACACACACTCACACTCATAGCCACACAAATTTACATAGATACTAACACACACCACCTAGAAGCTGTTTTGTTTGTAAAATGACAGATGTGTGCCTTTCCAAAATCACAACATAGCAATGTTCATACATGATACCCACAGTGGACCATTACAGAACCCGAGCCAGGTTCAGTCCTTGAGTTTTGTCAGGTGCCTACAAGTCCGGTGGACAGTGTGACTTCCTTTCACTGTCTGACTTGGGCAGTAGATAGGCACAGTAAGCTTGCCTGCCATCTCGGGCCACGCCCCAAGGCTCAGTGATGTGAAATGAGGTCTCTCTCCAGGCTTAGAAGATGCCTTTGGAAGCCAGAGGGAACTTGGCTGATAGCTCCTTGTCACCTGCTGTGGAAAGTGCTGAGTACTCACTTAACTTTCCCCATGTTCTGTCCTGTCCTGTCCTGTCTCTGTGTCTGTGTCCGTCTCTATCTCTCTGTCTCTCTTTCTGTCTCTGTCTTTTTCTCTGTCTGTGTCTGTCACTGTCTCAGTCTCTGTCTCTCTCTCTCTATCTCTATCTCGGTCCCTGTCTCTTTGTCTCTCTGTGTCTCCCACTGTCTCTGTCTCTAGCTCTCTGTCTCAGTCTGCCTCTCTGTCTCTGTCACTGTCTGTCTCTGTCTCTTTCTGTCATTGTCTCTATCTCTGTCTGTCCCTGTCTCTGCGCTCGCTCGCTCTCTCTCTCTCTCTCTCAGCTCCCCACCCCCATAGCAACCCCCTGCATTGCAGTTTGAACATGCCAGGGCATCCCCGAGACAGAGGACAGATGGCTAAGTTGAGCTTCCATTCTACATTCTCACTTCCATCCCCCTGGGTGATTTCTGAGCAAATCTCTGGAGCCCTTTTGAAAAATAAGCAGTCCCCCTACCCTCCACATGGAGCTCTTCCTCCTTTCTCAGCTGCCACTACTGGCCCCGCCTTCTGCTGGGTCCTGAGCCCTGGCGTGCCTCCCCCGGGTCTGTAGGGACCCTAGGTCCCTGAGCACAGAAGTGGGACCTGACAGCTCTAACCTGTGCATGCCAGGGTTAGGGTGGCTAAGGCCCCGTGGTGCTGGATCTCCATCGCAGCCTTCAGCCTTCGGTCTCCCTCTGTTTGGGCTCCCTGGGGAGTGGTCCTAGCGCTCACCCCTTCAAGTGCTTCTCAGACCCCACAGGGTTTCCCACCCAACTGGCCCACCCAGGTCCCCTTCCACCCCAGCATATCTGCCTCCATGTCTGCCTCCTTTACAGAGGTAACAACTTGCAGGGAAGCCAAAGGAAAGCCAGACCCATGGTGCCCTTGCTTCTGCCAACTGTGGGAGGGGAGGTCCAGGCCTGCAAAGGACACCAGGTCCTCAGCAGGAAGGTCAGGTCTCCACGGGCCACATGTGGGACCGCTTGCGCAGCACCTTCTGTGGGCTTCGCTGGCCTCGGCCCCTTGGCTGGCTTGTCCTGGATCCCGCTGTTCCCTTCTATTGTAGATTCTCTTCAAGACTCCATTTCCGGTCTCCAGGCGCCTGCTGCCCAGGGGCCCCCTCTTCCTTTAGTCCCTTTCCTCCTCCACTGCCCTCCCAGTGCCCCTCTTGTCCTGGGTCGCGTAGTATCTGGGCTTAACTGTGTGCCCCGCCTTGATGTGTGTGCAGGAGCCCTCACCCCAGGGCCTCGGAAGGTGACTGTGTTTAGAGATGCTGGCCTTAAAGGCACGGCTAAGTCAGAACTAGGTCATGAGGGCGGGTCTGCTCTGATAATGCCACTGTCCTGAAGAGAAGAGGTTAGGGCACACACAGAGATAACAAGGACACGCCAGAAGAAAAGAGCATGTGAGGACACAGAAGGGCAGACAGCCAACTGTAAGCCGGGGAGAGCAGGAGGGAGGGCTCGGCCCGGCTGCTCCTTTCAGTTCTGTCTCTGGCACTGGAGAACATGAACTTGTTGCTGAAGCCACCTCATCTACGGTGCTTTGCTGTGGAAGCCCTAGCAAAGTAATGTACGTCTCCTCCAGAAACATCCAGAAGGGTCTCGCAGGAAAGACAGGCAATGGCTTATTCACTACGTATGAGCAAAGTGAAACAAGAAGCCACATCAGCAGGGCCAGGGCCGACTCTGAAGCTGAAACAGGTTTGTGTTGTTGCTTCTTCTGTGGTGAATACGCAGATCCAGGGATTGATGGGGTGGGGGAGGAGCCCCTCTCCTTGGAACGCCTGCTAGTGCCCTGGCCAAGGTGTTGGGTCCCACCCTACCGCGTGGAGCTGTGCTGGCTGGAAGCTCTACCCCTGGGGACATGGTCGCGCCAGTACACTCCCCTAAAGTGATACCAGTTGAGATGCCAATGGTGTTGAGCCAACTTATAAGGTCCAACAGCCTGCTGCCCCCTGAGGTGGCCCATCCTGATGACCCAAGGAAAGCAGAGGCTGCTGCGTGAAGGATGGGGAGCCGGCAGCGAACTCACAGGGGCCCTTCGGCACCTCTCATCCAATCCCAGGGTGAGTGAGGAGGTCCAATGGCAGCAAAGGCAGAAGACAGGCTCTGCACAAAGCTTTGAAGGACCCCGCCAGCCACAGCAGCCCCAGCCAGATGAGAGTCAAGCGGAGGACAATGAACTCATTCAGGTTTTTACACTAGCAAGACAATATGATGTTTACACATGCAGGTCTGATCGCTTTCACTTGTGAGTATGGTCTCTAGTTGCATCCATTTACCTTTAAAAGCCTTGAGTGTCTCTTTTTTTATATCGCTGAGTAATACTCCATTGTATAAAAATACAACATATTTTCATCCATTCCTCAGGTGATGGGCAATTGGGTTGTTTCCAAGATTCAGCTATGACAAATTGTGCTGCTATAAACGTGGGTGTACATATTTCACTGTGGCATGATGTTGTCAATTCTGCTCCAAACATTCCCAAGAGGTGAATAGCTGGGTTGACTGAGACCTCCAATCCTAGTTTTTCTGAGAAATCGCCACACAGATTCCCACAGTAATTGTACCACTTTATAATAAGAGATTCTCAGCCTTACCAAGCAGAGCTTGGTGTTTGCTGAGGGCTTCGATCCGATTCGCTCTGGATATTATGGGATACTGAACACGAATGTAAGTGCATAGCTGGGCACAGACCTGGGTAGCAGCACCCAGCTCAGGGAAAAAAAAAAGCCAGAGTCCACACTCCAGAGCTTCCCCTGTCCCCTCCAAGGTCAAACCCCACCCCAAAAGTAGCTAGCACCTGACTGAACACCACACAGTAGTTCTGTCTGTTGAACTTGGCCTGAATGAACTCAGGCTTTTTTCCCCCAAATCTCAATTCTCTCTATATAACATTCATCTCTATTGTATGGAGCTGATTGTCCAGCTCATTGCTTGGAAGTTAGTTTCCATTGGGAAGATACAACCACTCATTTGTCTGTACAGCTGTTGAAGGCTATTTGGGCAATTTCCAGTGTCTAGTTATCACATCACTTCTGTGGTCATCTTAGGATATGTCTTTTCGTGAATACATACGTCTGTATTTCTGTAGGACATACTTCTCAATGTCAGGTGGCGCACCCATCACTGGTGTAGAACCTGTTTTCCCCACATTCTCAGCACTGCCTGTGATTAGCCTTTTCATTTTAGCCTGTCTGCTGGGTGGGTAAGTGGTATTGCTCTGAAGCCAGCCTGCCAACCTTCCTGCCTGTCTGCCTTCGTTCTCCTCCTCTTCCTCCTTGCTTGCCTTCCTTCCTTCTTTCCTCTTTCCCTCCTCCTCTATTTTTGTTAACAGCTTTATTGAAATACAATGTATCCCTCTAAATTTTATGATTTAATTGATTTTAACATCTAAACATTATGGTGCAGCAGTCACCATAATGAATTTTAGAAGATTCTCATTGCTCTACCTCCAAAAGAAACCTCACGTCCTCTAGCTGTCAGCTCCAGCATCTGGAGACCACAAGTCCACTTTCTGCCTCTGTAGATTTGCTATTCTGGCCATTTCATAGAAATGGACTGGTTCGATATGTGGCCACGCATTCTGTTTATCTGTTTATCAGATGAAGGACATTTGGGTTGCTTTCATTTCAAGGTTATTTCAAATAATGTTGCCGTGAGCAAAGTGTACATGTTTTTGTGTGGGTATATGTTTTCTCTCTCTTGAATTTCTACTTAGGCGCAAAATTGCTTGTTAAATGGTAGTGCTGTTTACCTGAAGAGAAATTGCCGGGTTTTCCCCCAAACTTGCTGTTCCATTTACTCTCTCATCATCAACGCCTGAGGGTTCCATTTCTCCATATTTTTTCCCAACCCTGTTATTTAAATTTTTCCCCCTGGGGGTGTGTATCCCTATTTGATTATAGTTTTTTTTTTAATTTTCTGGTACCAGGGACTAAACTCAGGACCCTGTGCTTGCCAGGCAAGTGCTTATTCTGCTGAGCTATCTCCCTGGCCCTTCATTGTATTTTTGATGCATTGTAGTTTTAATTAGTATTTCCTTGAGGCCTGATGAGGTCACATGCCTTAATATGCTCATTAGCTACAAGGACACACATGTGCTCATTTCTCACTTTTTCTCTCTTATCTGCCATCTTCGTATTGATTTTAATAGCTCTTTATGTATTGTGAATGAGTGTTTTGGTAGATATGGTATAAATCCCTTCCTCCACTTGTGCCTTGTCTTTTTACTCTTTGAAAGCATTTTAGACATAACTTTTAAGGGCCAGTCAGATACCTCAGGGGACTATCTGCCTGCTTAGGCAGGCTCAGGGACTGGGTTTGATCCCTGGTTTGCAGTGCTGGACCCGTGAGATGGTGAATGAGACTGGGTGTGGTGGCGTGCTCCTGTAATGCCAGCGCTTGGAAGGCTGAAAATAGGAGGATCACTACTAGTACAATCTGTGTAGTGAGACCCTGTAGACCCTATACTAAATACATAAAAAATAAAAATAGATATACCTTTTAAATTTTAATATAATCCACATTGCCCACTTTTATTTCCCCCTTCTCTTCCTTTTCCTCTTCCTCTTCCTCTTCACTGTTGCTGCTGTTGTGGGCCCTGTCTTCTCCTGCATCTTCCTATTTGACAGTCTTTTCACATGTCACAAACCATCCATCCACAGGCTCAGTTTTACCGTAACAGTCAAGTGCAGTGGCAAGTCCCTGTTGCAAAATTTCACATCCTCCTAGTGCCCCAGCTGAGCACCCACAGGTGGTCACCAAGTGATTTTGATGCCATGGGCACCACAATGCCATGAGTGACGAGTCCATCTCTGCATCCATACTAAAACAGGAGACCAAGCCAAGCGTAGAGACCCAACTTCGAGGGGGGTCTCCAAGTCCATTTCCTGGCTCTGAGCCCAGTCAGGCAAACAGGAAGCAACTAAGTATTTCACATGGGGATTGGTAGAGAGAACCGGGCTACAAAGAGAAAGGGAAGAGGATCGGTGGTTGAGAAAGAAGTGAGAGAGAAAGAACAGAAGGAAGTGTTGTAGGCAGCTGAATTAGATAGAAATATTATAGGCAGTCAAACAGGGCCAGGCCCTCAAGGAGACAAGACTGAAGACAAGGTGACTGACTTTTCAACTTGGCAGAGATACTCCTGTATGGACCAAGACAAAAGAGGAAATACAGTTACATACTTTCCTAGGGATGGGCATCAGAGATTGATATTCTAAATAGCTATCAGTCACCTTGAAAGAGCCCAAGTGAGTCACTATCCCAACCCCCAACAGGAAGACACCCTGTCCCAAATTCATGCCTGCTTGCTACATGACTTGCTTCCCCATTTGGTACTAGATTTAATCAATTTTACCTGAGCAGTGGTGCTTGTAATCTTATTGGTTGGCCATAGTTTTGTCCCACCTCATGCCCAACTAAGCGAGTTCCCATGTGTTCTCCAGCATGTTATTATTTGTCCATGGGGAAGTGGGAGCTGGGAGAAGCTGGCACCTTTGGCCCTGGGCCTAGGGGGAGTCACTTTCCCAGTCAGGGCTGTAACCACTGAAAAAGGTGGGTTTTGCACCAGGGATTCCACACCAGGGATTCCGAGTGTGACCCCCGCTGCCCTTTCAGAACAGTCGCTTCTCTCTCCCTGCTCGCTGTCTCTCTCTGCTTCTGCTGAGCCTGCTGTGTTAGGGCCTCCTGCAAGGGAGAAGCCCGCGAGGTCCTCCACGGAGTCAGGTACTCCAGCAAGCGAGGGGCCTGGTAAATGCAGAGCACGGGCCGGTGGGGGCTGGGCTCGGCGGCGCCTGCAGCGCCCCCACAGGGTTCCAGCCCCTGTGCTCCAGGCCCCCACTCTGCTGTGAGGCTGGGACAGCTCCCACACGCGTCGCCCTGGCTGATCGCGGGCTACGCTGTTGAAGAGCTGTCCCGGGACCGCAGGGCCTGCGTGTCTTCCCCATCAGAAGTGAGTTTCCAAAGCACAGGCGGTGTCGCGGATTTAGGAGAGCCACTAAGGCAGTGGGTGGTGACGGATGAGCAAGCTAAGAATGAATGCGGGGCAGAGCTGCCCCTAGGAAATCTGCGGGGCAGGCTGGAGTCCGCTCTCTGGCGCCTCTGTCTCCGAGACCCAGAGCGTGTACCTCCCAGGCCCTCTGCTCCGCCCCGGGTGCTGGGCCCCTCCAGCGTCCTTCCTCTGGACCCCGCACCTGGTTTTTCAGGGTGTGTAACTGGAACTCTCGTTGATGGCGCCATCCCAGCCTTGTGGCATAAAACACATACATGACTATTTATAACCAGGGCTATTTATATAGAATTTGTGAAAAAAGAGTTCTGTGGTTGAACAAATTTGGAATTTTAGGTTTAAGCAGACTAAACAGCACTCTTTCCCGCAGAACTTTTGAGATCTCCAAGGTATCGATGCTCCCATCTGGGAAGGAGAAGCACCAGCCATGGTCCCCAGGCATATGCAACCACAAGCCTTTCTTTTTAGGAACACTTACACAGCATTTAGTAAAAGATAAGCTATAGAGGCTGGTGAGATGGCTCAGTGGTCTAAAAGCACCTACTTAGAACAAGCTTAGCAAAGCACAGGGACCGCCGTTCAATCCCCCAGCACCACATGCCAGCCAGCCCGCCCCCTGGTGGGCTGAGCTGGCCACACACACACACACACAC
>NW_004524578.1:2220192-2221444 GCF_000260255.1 Octodon degus
TAAAAAAAAAAAAAAAAGATAAGCTATGACTTTCGATATATTTCATTGATCTATGAATAAATAACACATGTGCATAGCACAAAATAAAGCAGGTTCCCCTGCCCAAGGCTGCGGGTCTGCGGGACCAGCGAGCCCTGCGCTCGGCTTCTCCTCCTTTGCTTCTCCTGCCGCAGGCTGGGGACCGCGGTGCGTCTTGTGGGATGGGAATTGTCAAGAACAGCTTTGGGATGGAGCCTTCAAGAGCCCTGAGAAGTCTTTCTTTTCTCTTTCTTTCTTTCTTTCTTTCTTTCTTTCTTTCTTTCTTTCTTTCTTTCTTTCTTCCTTTCTTCTTTCTTTCTTTCTTTTCCTTCCTTCCTTCCTTCCTTTTTCTTCCTTCCTTCCTTTCTTTCTTTGAATGCTTAATTTTAAAATTTTTTATTACAGTGAAAGACATTGTCATTAATTCCCCTCAAAATATACCTTCTCCCTTCAAGCGCCCCCTCCCACAGCCCTCGCTGCTTTGAGTCCGTTCTGGAAGTCTTCCTTCCTGGGTGTCTTCAGGAACAGAGCAGGGGGTGCCTCGGGTCGTGGATCAATTCAATTGACCTTTGGTGATCATTTTGAGTTTGGTGAATAAGGTGGACATGGACACACGACACTGTTTTTATAAGCCTGCCTTTCTGTTGGATGGGGCTTGGTGACAGTCACCACCCAGCCCTGTAGTGTTTCTTGTTAACCAGGTCTAACAGCAGTAAACTCCTTCAGCCTTTGTCTTCATGTGGGCAGGCTTCTCTGTTTGGAAAAGTTTCTTGGTAAATTTTCCAGGAACTACTTGAGGGGTTGCACCATACTCTTTGTATTTTAGTACAGTCTACAAGGTCTCACTACATAGATCGGACTTGCAGTGATCCGCCTGTGTTCAGCCTCCCACCAGCCGGGATTACAGGCGAGCCCCACCACACCTTCTCAATCTCTGTCTCAGTGCGCCCTGTGGGCGGGGGCTGGCCTCCCTCTGCGGCTGCCTAAACAGGCGCGTTAATCCGCTCAGCTATTTGGCCCACCAGGGTAGCACCATATTCTTGTGCAGAAGAATCTGAAATCATTCTCCCTTGTGAAGAGAGGGGGCGGTACCTGGAGGGGCAAAAATAAACAGGATGTGGGAGTGGGTTCAGGAGCTACTTGTTGCTAATCACTGCAAGCCTCGAAGCGCCTGCTCACTCACACAGCCTCTGAGGGTCAGGGCCAAAGCTGTGCGCCCCTAAACTGGGGGGGG
>NW_004524578.1:2222134-2237547 GCF_000260255.1 Octodon degus
GTACTTATAAAAAGTATTTACTAGCATTTTCACCATATTAGGAACTATAAGGATTCTAGAGATGGTTTAAAGTGTAGAAGAGGATTATAACCTTCCCTGGTTCTGCAAAAAAAAAAAAAAAAAGTAAATACCACACATTTCACACAAGAGGCTTGAGCATCTGCAGACTTTGGTATTTGAGAGGGGTCCAGAATCAACCAAATCAAACTCCTGGTGACACTGAGGGATGGCTGCAGAGCGTGTTTTTGTGTCTTTTCATTGATACCAACTCATCATAAATCTCCTTTCCTGACATGACTCAATTTTAGTAAAGAATCAGTTAATGTGTATCTGTATCGTGCCCATCACCATTTCCATTGCTGAAGAAAATCCTTAGTACTGCAGCTACAGGAGGAGAGGCCGGCTCGAGGTTGCAGAGGACTCTCTGTGGACAGCCGGGTCCAAGGCAGAGCCGCGGCAGAAGGGTGGGGTGGAACAAGGTGCTGATTTTGCAGCAGCCGAGAAGCAATGTGGGGGAGCAGCGTCCACCGATTCAGACCCTCCGAAGTCCTATGCACAGTGGCCTGCCTGGACATGCCACAAGTGTGCTGCACTACTGGCCTGGGCAGCTCTGGAGCCGATCAGATTGGCAATCCAGCTTGCCTGTCACATGTATATTCTCTGCTTACTACAATTTTCTACTCACAAATATAGAAGTGCTACAGCCATTCTCCTTCTCCTCTTCCTCCTCCTCCTCCTCGTTCTTCTTCCCCTCTCTCTCTTTCCCTCTCTCGACATAGGGTCTCACTATGTAGTTCAGGCTGGCCTTGAACTCACTATGTAGCCCAGGCTGGCTTTGATCTTGTGGTGATCCTCCTGGTTCAGCCTCCTAAGTGCTGGGATTAGGCATGTATCACCACAACCAGCACTGTAATAATTCTTTTTGTTTAATGAGCTCATAGTACAAGTGAGTATACTATTGTTCTTTTTTTCCTTTTCTTTCTTTCTTTTTCTTTTTCTTTTTTTTTTTTTTCTTTTTGAGACAAGGTTTTGCTATGCCACTCAGGCTGGCCTTGAGTTCACTTTGTAGCCAGGCTGGCCTCCAAATCGCAATGTCCTGCCTCCGCCTCCCAAGTGCTGGGATTATACATATGTTCCACCATGCCCAGTTTCTTGCTCATACTTATAAGAACTGTTTTTCAGGCAGAAGTCCCTGAATATAACTAAGTGATTTTTTTCCACACACACACACACACACACATACTGCTGATCCATTCTGGTCATTGAAAGTGAGTCACAGAACAGCTCACACTCAAGGAAAGATTGGGTGGGAGCAACGGCAACGAACTTGTAGATGTATTTTTAAACCACCACAACAGGAGTAGGAGACCTAGCAGAGCATCGCCCGCAGCAGGCGGGTGCTACCCCATCACTAGCAAGTGCTATGATCTTGGGCCCCATCACCCTAATGTTCTCTGGGAATGCTCAGGGCACACGTTTTTCATAGGGCCAGCTGCCCCCTGCAGAAGGGAGGCAGACAGCGACGGGCAAGGGCATGAGCTTGGAATCAAGTCTGCCTCAACGCTTTCCTTCCCCCCATGCCTCATTTTCATCACCCGTGTTATAACCTAGTTCCTTGGGTTGTGGCAGAATGAACCATGACGTGTGTGGGGACAGCTGACAGTCTGAACTCAGCAAGGCCAAGGGCACCTAGTTGCTAGAGAAGCCAAGACGAGTTGGACATGCTCTTTTGGACAGTAATTCAGTCATCTGAAGAGGCAGCTGGACAGAGCCTTCCATCTATCGCATGCAGGTTTCTATGACCTCACCAGAAGTCAGCCTCCACCTGCGTTAGTTTCCCTACCTGAGCTGCCTCATGGAGGTATGACCAAGACTGTGTGGGAACTATTCAGCTACCCCTGGGTTAAAACTATCACCTCAGACTGAGGCCCAAAATAAGTTCATGATGACCTTCTATTGTTTGGTATGATGTGCAAACAGATGACAGAGTCTCCTCATGGAGTGGGAACAGGATGGAGGGTTCTGGGCCTTATGTCCACCTGTGTAGGGGGTGAGTAGGACACGTAAGACCTCCCGCTGGGTGGTGGCAATGCAAAGCGTACAGACCGACCATTGCGCCAGGTCCTGGCAAGACCAATTTAGGGTCCTAGGATTACAAAGCTTGAGCAGAGGCAGGTTAGAGAGAGTACTTATCCAGTAAGTACTTTGAACAAGATAAAATATGGAACCCAGTGAGAGCTGCCGACATAGGCTTGGTGGGGAGCAGGAGAGTGTGTGGTCAGACCCTTGTGTCGGAGTGCAAAGATCCCACAGCTAATCAGTGGCCTCTCCAGTGGCTGGGAGCTCTGCACGGAGGCTGCTTTCCCTAACTTCTATCTATCTAGCTAAGTGGGTCACTAGTGGCTGGGGGTTATGAATGTTTTAACCATACCTGACGATGTGCAATCCCCAGTATGAACCAAAAAAATGGAGAGATTGGCCCTGGACTGTCAAGGTCAGTAGGGGGATTCTAGATCTTGGGTGTTTGTATCAGCTATTGATTGCTGTGTAACAAACCACTCCCAAGCAGTGGTATAACATTTTTTAAAAATCTGCTGCTTTGCTGATGATTCTGGGAGTTTACTCAGCTCAATTGGTTGTTGTCTGGGGTCTCTCAGGTGGTAGCTGGGGCTGTGTCAACAAAACCATCCTTGTTTATGTGCAGCTCATGGGTGCAGTAAGCTCAGATAGTTGGGACTAGAACAACTCTCTCTCTCTCTCTCTCTCTCTCTCTCTCTCTCTCTCTCTCTCCTCTCTTCTCCCTCTCCCTCTCTTCCTCCCTCCCTCCCACCCTCCTTGCCTTCCTTGCTTCCATCGCTCCTTCTACCCTTCTTTCTCAGGGTCTTCCTGCAATGGTGGGCACCTCCTTGCATGATGCTTTAAGGCTCTTCAGTATCAGTCCTAAGAGAGACAGCAGAAACTGCAACGCAGAACCTTGGCCAAACATCATGGTCCCTTTTTCTTTACAGAAATGACCCATCCACAAGGCTGTTTCATTCTGTATTGCTATTGACAGTAAACCAACCAAACAAACCCCCAAATCTCCTCTTTCTATAAAGCCAGGCCCACGGCAGAAATGCCAGCATGAGCGACAGATTAGATCTGAGAGGCGGGGGAGATGCAGGGGCCAACTTGCAGAAGATTTGGGGTTGGGAGTCTGGAACTGGGATGGAGGGAGAAGGGCTGCTGAGGGGGTCACTGAGGGCTTAAGAGGAGTGGGGCTTATCAAGCAGTTTTGTCTCTGATTAACAGTTCTTCCCCATCTTTGTAGGTTTTATTCTTAAGTGAGAGTGAAGCCTAGAATGTGGCTGTCAATGACTGCACGTTGGTGTTACCCCCAAATTCACACTGATACTTTAACCACCAACAGGACTGGATGTGAAGATAGAAGCTGGAGAGGCGAAGGTCGACTGAGGTCAGGAGGCGGAGTCTCCCATCAGAGAGGGCTGGCGCCCTGTAAGAAGAGGAAGGAGAGGACAGAGGGGGCTCCCCCACGCCCCTCCTGCACCCAGAGCAAAGGCCACGTGAGGACACAGCGAGGAAGCAGCCGCCTGCAGGGCGCAGTGGGAAGCCGCTCTAGAAATCAACCCGCTGACACCTTGGTCTTAGGTTCACAGCCTCCAGGACAGAGAAAATAAACTGTTGTACCATTTCAGCGGCTCTGCCCGCGCTCACCCTGGGTGGTGGTCCCGGCAGCCTCGGACAGTTGTCAGCTGTTCGCGGTCCCGTTCGGTTGTGCTGGGCACACGAGGCTGCAGGCGTGACTCAGGTGCGACTGGATGCGGGGGTGGCGCGCGCGGGCTCTCGCCCTGCCTCTGCTGGGCCAACAACTTCTACCTCTGAAGCCAGAGGACGCCCCGAGAGCGAGAAGTGCCAGCCTCGGGCTGCAGGGACCACAGCCCATGGTGCGCAGACACGGGCTGTGAGTGGTAGTAAGCACCAGGCGCCCCAGGCTCGGGGACAAAGGCCCTGTCATTATGCTCCTCAGACAATAGGCTGCAGCAGGCCCGTGAAGGTTCAGCAGTGAGCCCAGCCCTGAGAATTAAGACCCCACGGCCCATCTGCCCGTGCCTGTCCTGGCCCTGCCGCTTGTGAATCGCAGGGCCCAGGAGAGTCATCTCCAGTGCTCTGAGCTGT
Organism: Octodon degus; assembly: GCF_000260255.1. Lineage (NCBI taxonomy): Eukaryota > Metazoa > Chordata > Mammalia > Rodentia > Octodontidae > Octodon > Octodon degus. The sequence goes on from NW_004524578.1 coordinate 2,226,311, forward strand.
GGTCTCCTCGGTCACGATGTGGGGAAGGCTACTGTCGCCCCCTGGAGGTGTTGTGAGGATAGAATGAGCTAGGCCATCTGAAACACGGGGCATAGGGCTGGGTAGAAGGTAAGGAGACCCAGGGCTCACCGCGGTGTTGTCCCAGGAGCCCGTGAGTGATGTTGTGATGCAGCCCTTAAGAGCGAATACTAAGGAGGAGAAAGCACAGCTTTCGCTCTACTTCTGTCTTAAAAGGACTCATGCCTGAGTACACAGTCGTAGAGGCGTCAACTCAAATGCCCTCAGGGGCATGGGACAGGGCCAGCTGCAGGGACTTTCCTGGGAGCTGTGGCCATGCCCACCTGTCCCTGGGGACCAGTGAAAGCAGAAATTCTTCCAGTTTTTTAGATAAGTTACCTGATTTTCTATAAGATGAAACTCTCAAGTTTTTGACCAAAAAATTGCAGGGGCTGCATAAAAGCACCTTCTGGGCATACCCAAGTGTGACCCGGATGAAGCTCCACAGGGGCATGAAGAGGCCCTCTTGGGGGAGAACGGGCAGAGCTCTGGGGCAGGCATAGCTTCCCCCCCTTGCTGACTCCTAGTATGGGGTGGTGACCACAGGCCACGGAGCACAGAAAGCAGCTTGCTGAGGACTCTGTCTCTTGTCTCTTTGGACCTGCTCCCTGATGTCTTCCTCAACAAAGCAGACCTTCCAGAAAGATCGCAAGCTCCAGTTCCAGGGAGGTAGGGCCTCCTCCCAGGGAGCTGCATGCTTTATCAGGAGCAAAGAGCTGTGACAGCCAAATGGAATACTTTCTGAGTAGTGTCTGACACCTGGCAGGCATGTGGGAGGCACGAGGTGGTATCTCTGCCCTTCCCGTGGATGTGGGCACTGACCCAGCCCCCACCGCCCCACTGGTGATAAGAGGACACATCCTGCTCGTGCCAACCTACTATCTGCTCGGGCCCCAGTGTGCATTTATGGATCCCAAAGGGTCCCTGCAGGGCCCAAGCCAACCACATACGGCAACTCAGAGACAGACCTGGGAGGGAGCGTGGCCTGGCCTGGCCCTGTCTGCCGTGGCCCTGTGTCACCCGCACCTGTGTGCCAGGCAGGGCCTGTGGTGGACTCTAAATGGGCGAGGTGAGCTCTCCGCCTTCCCCTTCCACCCGCCCCCGGGAGACTCTACCACCTCTCTCTGCCTGGTGTGCCTGCTCCTCCTGCCTCTGCTCCTGTGGCTGCTGCCTTAGTAGATGCTGACAATATTGTCATTAGACAAGCAGATGTTTGTCACATGTCACTGGGATCACGTGGCTGTCTGCTACCTCCAGTCCCTTTAGTTGTAGTGGGGATTGCCAGACACACACCTGGAGGTTCCACTGAGGACCTCACTGTGGCTGAAGCCATGTGAAGTTCCAGCGGACCTGGAAGGGCTTAGTAATGTCACCAACAAGAGAATGGATTGTCCAGGTTGTTAACTGCAGTAACAAGCTTATAATTTATATTTGTCACCTACAAAGTTTTGCGTGGGGTGGCCATTGTATAGTGTCCTAACTTAGGATGATTGGATTTACCATGTTTTTTTCATTTTTTGACTTTCTATGGTGCAAAAGTGACACGCCGACCCATGGCTCCTCGTCAGCCAGGCAATCCAGAACAAAGCAACTGTGCAGTTCTGCGGCTTAGGTCATTCAGCGCATTTTTATCATTAAATTTCTCTTTTTATTTTAAAGAGAATAAAATTTAAAAAATGATTCATAGTTAAAAGCTTACCGACAAAGAAAAGCCCAGGTCCTGGCAGATTCACAGCTGAGTTTCACAAGAAATTTAGAGAAGATTAAATGCCAATGTTTCTCAAACTCTTTAATGAACTTTAAAGGGAAGAAATTTTCCCTAACTCATTTCTGGAGGCAAGTAGTACCCTGATGCCAAAACCAGAGAAAGAGCCAACCAACCAAAAAAGAGAACTACAGGCCAGTCTCCCCAAAGAACATACATGCAGAAATCCTAAATTTATTTTTAAGTGATACAACGAACTGTAGCATCATTTATTGAAGAGGATTTTCTTCCAGTGAGTATGTCTGGCCCCTTTGTCAAAGAGAAGGTTGCTGAGTTTATTTGTTGTTATGTTTCCGTCTTCCAATCTGTTCCTCTAGTCTGCTTCTTGCTATTACCATGCCAATTTTATCACAGTAGTTTTGTAGTATAATTTCAAGATAGGGATTGCGCTGCCTCCTGCCTTTCCTTTGTTACCCAGGATTGCTTTTGCTATTCTAAGTCTTGTCTGGTTATAGATAAATTTTAGAAATGTTTTCTCTACATCTGTGAGGTATACTAATGGTATTTAAATCAGGATTGCATTGAAGAATAAATAAAATCTGAAAGGTACAAGAGATACTGTAAAAAGGAAAGAAACTGTTCAAAGGGCAGGAACAACTGGGATAAGGGAAAGGAGAAAAAAAAGAAAGAAGGGAGGGGAAAATAAGTATGTATGTGCGCAGGATAACTTGGCTAATTGTACTTCTGATTTCTACTTATCTATCAAACAGTTAATGCTTAAATTTTTTTCTTCTTATTTTTAATTTTTGACCAATTTTCCATGCTTACATCTGGTAATCTGTACAACTAATTTGAAGACAACAATATGTGGAGTGACAATTATTGTTGAATTCCAATCATCTTATTTAGTGAAATTCTGTATTGTTTTTATTTTGAAATTATGTATTGTTTCTAATATTTTTTCACTATTTTTTTTCTCTTTTAAAATAAGCAACATATTCATGGGGTAGCACATAATGTTCCAGGGCACATATGCATTGTATTATGTTTAAATCAGGTTAAAAGATCACCCTAAAATATTATTTCTTCACAGTAAAAACTTTCAAAAATTCTTTTAGCGTTCTGTACACATAGTTGTAGTCTCTGCTCACCTTGCTGTACAATAGTTCACCAGAATTTCTTGTTCCTAACTGCAACCTAGTGTAGCACATCCTTAACTTGTGATTTTTTGACTTATGGTGGGTTTTGGGGGACATAATTCCCTCCCAAGTATCCCAGTCTCTGTATTTTCTCTATCAGCATGGTAATGAGGGAAGCAGGTTCTGGGCAGAGTACTAAGCCCACCATGTCACCCTCGAGCTCCCAGCCCCTTACAGGAGCAGCCCCGAGCCTCTCAGGAAGCCAGAGTCCCCAGCTGCACAACGAGGCAGTGACACTGATGATGTCTAGCACTCCGGAGACCTAAGGTGACAACACCCTGCTGTTGACACTTCCCTGGTTAAGTGCAAAGCGGTGCCTGGTGGCATCTTAAAGACCTAGAAGTGCAGACGTGCCTTCACTGGCGTGCAGCGGACACAGCCTCCAGGGAGCTTCCAGAGGCTACCTGAGAGGAGACAAGAGGGACAGAAGTGATCACAGAGGCTCCCTGTCATTGCTGACCTGTAGTCCCTTGGCCTACAGTACATGCATGTGATGGGGACCAGTATGTCATACGAAACTGCCACCTTGGTTTGAAGGCAGCATCTACTTTACGGGTGAGAAAAGTGACATTCAAAAAATGTGAGGAGACATAGACATAGACATAGACAGCAGCACTGGCCAACCTGGCCCAAGTTTGTGTTCTCGGGAAATAGTCATCCAACCCCAGGAAGAAGAGACAATTTGGAGACGGTCTCCCTTCCTTAGCTGACCTACTTCTAGTCTAAAAGCCACCTCCTAGCTGGCCACTTCCATTTCAAAGCAAAGCTTACAGGATGAGTGGATGCATTAAGAACTGTCTCTCACATCCTACTTAGAAGAAAATCACATGGCATTCACCATGGCTAAGCAACGAGGCTGTGTAGGAGAGAAGGGTGCTGCTTAAGTAGGAACTGCCTTCTGTGAGCCCAGTGGCAGTGCATTGTGGGAAAGGATGGTTGCAGCCATGAAAGGAAGATGCAAACCCAAATTGTTCATCACACTCCCTCACCCAAGGACTCAAGTGAATTCCACACTGTTAGAGGTCAAACCCCAATTGTGCTACTTCATAACTCATAGGTTAAAGCCCGGATGCCCAGTACCTCTGAATATGGCTGTATTTGGACATGTGGCCTTTCTTTTCTTTTTGAGACAGGACCTCACTGTGTAGCCCAGGCTGGCCTTGAGCTACCTGCCCAGTAGAAGCAGCTGAGGCACACCCAGCAATCCTCCTGCCTCAGCCTCCTGCCTCAGCCTCCTGAGTGCTGGGATTACAGGTGTGCACCACCATGCCTGGAAGAGATGGAGCTTTTAAAAAGATAGCTGCATTAAACTAAGATGGTATGGTAGGTTGGGATCTGGTCTAGCTAGACCCAAGAAGAGGAGGTGCTGCAGTTTGGATCTCACATGTCTCCACGCTGTGGTCTGCACCTTGGTGCTCTGGGGAAGCGATTGGACCTGAAGATGTGGGCGTGGTTGGAGGCCTTCTAGTTGTGGATGACGGCTTTGAAGGGGGCCATGGGACCTGCTCTTCTCAAGGCAAGTGGGCTGTGTTCATTCACCGCATGCTGCACATGACGAGCGACCTCACCACAGGACAAAAGCACCAGGGCCAGCTAAGCATGTGTGGGGCCCTTCAAAACCACGAAGGCCTCTTCTCTCTATGCATTGATTTTCTCAGCTATTTGCTACAGTAACGGAAGCCAACTAACCCAGAATGGTCAGACACAGAAAGACACTGCTGGCGGGGGGGTTGGAGGGGACACATGCATGGAGGAAAGACTGTGAACAGGCAGCACGAAGGTAGCCATCTGCGAGCCAGGGAGAGAGGTGACAGAGGACCCAAACCTGGGAACATCTTGATCTCAAACTTTCAGTCCCCATAACTATAAAATGATCTGGGCCAGGGAGATGGCTCACTTCTGTTAATCTCCCACTGCATGGTGTTTTGCTATGGAAGCCATAGAATGTGGGTCCATATACCAATGGAATCTGTGTGCTCTGACGAAATGGGCAATAAATCACTGCATTTCCACTGTTGCTGTGGATGCCAGGGAGCTCGGAGCTCAATGATTAGTTCTAGTACCATATTGCCCACCCCTTTTGGTTCTTTGTTGTCTGTCCAGCGGAAGCAGCTGAGGCACACCCAGGAGTGAGAGGTCTCGGAGGGACAGGGTCGTCTTCTCCATGGAAAACCGCCTCTGCCATAACTCACCACTCCTTTTGGCCACTTTTCCCAGTCCATGTGCTTCATTTTACTGATTGGCAAAAATTATTGATGGGCCTGGCATAGAGATCCCAGGCCAGCCTCTCCTGTTCTGTGTGCAGGTTCCTGGTTGACTTCATATACAACTAAAAACACAGAAATGGGACCAGGAAACCCCATCGGGAGCCTTCTTGGACCCGGGTGGGAAAAAGTCACGGGGGCTGGTGTATGCTCTGTATTCCAACCCAGGAGCCCAGCCCAGGGCAGGACCAGCCACAAGCACAAAACAGGCAATAATCACCCTGTGGGGTGATAGCAAGGGCGTTGAGAGGGGTTTGCATCTTTCCCCATCTTTCTCTCTAGAGTCCCACGGGCCAAGGGCTTAACTCCATGAACTCTTTCACTGTGGAGACAGTGTCCAGGAGGGCCAAACTCTAGACCATCCTACTGTGGACATGCGTGAGGGCCAAGGTACCAGGACTTGTGGGCATACGGTGCATGCCTGTAGTCCCAGCACTGGACTACAAAGTGAGCTCAAGGCCAGGCTGAACTGCATAGCAAGACCTTGTCTCAAAAAGACCAACAAAACCCTACCTCACAATGTGCCAGGACTGTCCTCCCTCAGTTGTCCTGGGAGGGCCTGAGCTCCAGCACTCCTGCAAGGGCCTCAGGCGCATGCGAGTAGCACCGTCACAGGGCCTGCAGGACACTGTGCACAGGCAGGGCCCTCAGCGCTGCAGGGGTCAGTGAGCAGCAGCACCCTAACTGGCCTGGTCCAGTGATGGTGCAGCTGTGAACATGGCTCCTGCTCAAAGCCTTAATGGTTCTGGGCTGCTCTCTGAGCTCGGTTCTGCATTTGAGGAGCCATCGATGTTCCCAGCCAAGGCCTTTCAGGCAGAGTCAGCCTGGCTGCTTTAAGCGGCCTGCCCCAGCCCCTTTCCTGCTCCTGTGCTGAGCACAGGAGATGGGCAGCCCCAAGGTCCCATGGGCCTCGGGGCATACTCAAGGCTGACAAGGTCTCCAAGCACGGAGCAGGGTGCTGCCAACCCAACAAGTAGAAGCAAAACCCTTGGGAGAGCCCGAGGGCTACAGGGGGCCTGGGAGCCAGAGCCCCTCATCAGAGTAGGTGGTGAGAACGTGCAGAGGTCACCCGAGGGGGCTGGGCCAAGGGCACCAGAAGAGAGATTTGATGACATCAGGACATTCGTTACAACCCAGATTTACCGTCCAGGCAAGGGCCCTCGTATGGTTCCAATGCGTCCTTAAGGTGTGCTTTTCTTAGAAGAAAGTCATGACCTGCTTTTTAAAGGGAACAGCAAAGGGGCAGCAAAGCTAGAACTTCCCAGACAGACTGCACAGGGTTCAACCAAAAGTCTGGAAGAAGGAGCTCTGAGAATCCGGCCACCCTAGGAAGGGAGAACAGCCACCCGTGACCAGGCCGCTGAGGACACCTGCCTCACGGTAAGGACAGCACTGCCACAGGGGCGCCGGCCAGGTGGAGCTCGGAGTGGCTGTCTCACCCGTGCTGCGGGGCTGACGGTAGCGGAGGTCGCCACAGAGCAGGGCCCTGGGTGCAGCGGGGCAGGAGGACCCCTCCTTAGTAGCTATGTTTATGAGCACGTGTCTGCAGTGCATGCTGGCCACATTCCTTGTGGGGAGCTGGCGACACGCAGGACACTTCTTCATTCTTTAGTTTCCTTCTCCTCCCTTGCTGCCTCCCTTTCCCACCTCTTAGCCTCTTCTCCTTTGCAAAAGACCTGTCCCTTTGTTTTCTATTATCTATCTTTTATTTGCCTGTGTAATTTAGAAAGACTTTATTTTAAATTAAAAAATAAAAATGGCCAGGGGCTGGGGAGATGGCTCAGTGGAATAAGCGCTTCCCTGACAAGCGCAAGGGTCTGAGTTCAATCCCCGGTTCCGCCAAAAAATAAATAAATAAATAAAATAAAATAAAAATGGCCAGGGGTGTAGCTCAGTGGGTAGAACACTTGCCCAGCGTCTGCAAGATTCTGGATTCAATTCCCAGTAGCTAAATAAATAAGTCAAGTAGAATTACATATTAATACATACCATGTGTTATGGTGTCTAGTTGTTCCCCTGAAGACTCATGCAGTCATTGGGGCAGCTTCTAGAGTTTGTGATTAATTCATGATCCAGTGCTGGGATTATGGGTGCAAGTGCTGCTGGGATTATGGATGTGAGTGCTCCTGGGATTATGGGTGTGAGTGATACGCCCAGCCTGGGGCGGAGAGCCAGAGTGTAACATAGGAGAGACAGAGAAACAGACATGCTCTCTGCAGCCATTTTTGCTGTCACTCCTCCATTTTGTCCTTATGCTCTTTGCTGACGCCCTGAATGGATGTTCCCTGCCACGTGCCGCTCTTCCTTAGAGCCAGCCAATTATGGACTGAAACCTCCACTAACTGTGAGCTAAATAAACTTTTCCTTCTTTCATTTTTGGGGTCGGGTATTTAGTCCCAGCAATGAGAGAAAAATAATTAAGACACCGGGAATTCTTACCATGTAAAACTCTGAACTCAATATCTTTAACTTCCACCAAGAAAGGACAAGGATCTTTACACTCTTGAATTCTACATAAATTAAGCTTGAAAAATACTTTTTTTTTTTTGCCTAGAAGCTTAATTGTCTTTTGGTTTTCTTAGCTAACACTGGATATTGTCTATATGGATTTGTGTAATCAGTGGGGTTTTTTTGTATTTTAGGGAAGGGTCTACAAGGTGTTGAGTCTCACTACCAGATTGGACTCTAATGATCCACCTGTTTACAGCCTCCCAGGAGCTGGGATTACAGGCACGAGCCACCATGCCCAGTCTCAATTGCCGACTCAGCAGGCCCCCAAGGGCGGGGCCGGCACTGCAGGTCTGGGGATCGAACCCCAGCCCCTGCGCCTACTTGCAGGTGCTTTAATCCACTGAGGTATTTGGCCGGCCCCTATATGGAAATTTTAAGAGAATATTTTTAATATGTTTTCAACATGTTAGTTGTTTTCAGCAGAAGAACTGGTGGAAGATGCTAGCTCCTGTCCCCGGCAGAAGTCCGGGTGATGCACCTCACATTTTCTATTCCCTTTCTCTGTCCCTATATCGTGATGCATATTTTGGTGTTGTCATTTATAGTAGTATTCCCACACACACACAGAATCTTTTTTCCAAAGTGATGCTTCAATAGTAGTTAAGCAAGTATAGTAGAAAAGAAAGAAAGCTCTCCTGGCTGAACCACCTGCGAGGAGCCCAGAGAGTTCTTTGCCCAGCCTGCTCAGATATGCCTTGAGCAACTCACAGAAAGCCTAGGGAGCCCCAGGACACAGTTTGAAAACTGTTAACCTAAAATATACTAATCCACATCAATTTAGCATGGGTGACATCCTCAGAAATTCCAAAGGTCAGTGTAAAGTGTCCATCCTGCTCTGCTGGAGATGGAAAGGAGTCTGATGTTAGGAATTCCTGATTTGGAGGCCTTTGGTGCTGCGACAGGAAAATTCTAACCCCCGTAGCGACATGCAGCAGCCACTGGGCATTCGGACAGTGGAGCAGGCTGTACGTGGTTCTAAGGCTCTCGTCCCGGCTGTGAGTGGCTCTGAGGCTGGGTGCACAGCCGCATTTGGCTGGGCTGCTTCTCCTTTCTTCTAGTGCAAGCAAAGTGCTGTACAGGGCAGCAGGCCGTAGGAGCAGGATGAATCATGACACCAAGCCTGCGCCATCTTTCTGAGCTTCATTCCTGCGCCCACTCGGCCTCTTTATGACCTTTCAGACCTCGCTACAATTTTGAGATCAGGAAAGGATGCTCTGCATGGGGTACCGGAGTTTTCTGGCTTAGAAAGAAACCTCCCTGTGAAACACGGGCAGAGTGATGTGTGGCTATGGACTTTAGCTTCTCCTGCTAGGGGTCGAGTTAACTCAGCCTCGCTGGACCCAGTCAGCGAGGGATGCAAGTCAAGGATGACTTGCCTGAGGGCCCCAGGACTTGTGGGACACTTTTGAGAAATTCACTGGACTTTCTGCAGTTCTCTTGGACTCCTTCCCAGCCTGGTGTCAGCCCAGCCTCCCCTGCCGAATGGAGTCATCCTCTTTCCTTCCACCCCACCTCCCATTGCCCCAGGGACAAAGCTGAGAACACAAGCCAGCCACTAAGGGGACATGGCGGCTGCCAGCTGGCTTTCTGGCTCCCTCTCAGCCTCTGGGCCCATGGCGGGCTGGCAGGCACGGGTGACGGGAAGACACACATTGTTTGGGGGCGTTGCGGATACAGTACGAATTATTTTTAGTAAATTGTTCTGACTTAGTGAAAAACCTGAAAGATAGTGTTGCTAATCATCCTCATTTTAGCCCTACAGATGGTGCTGCTATAATTAGATGCTTGTTTCTGGGTGATTTTACTGTTCCTATAAGGAGACACCTTGCCCGGTGCAAAAATATATCACTGAAGTTTGTCTTTCTTTTTCAATTGGGGCCACAGTCTTTCACTCTTTGCCTTTACGTGTTAGCAGCATTTGTGGGGAGCAGTGAGTGATTCATGAGCTGGGACATAAATGGGCCGTCTTGGCCCCCCGCGTGCTCCAATCCTAGTGACCGGTGGGAACTCCCTGCTGCGGCCACTCCCCTCCTGTAGAGGTGAAGCTCGGCCCTCCAGCCAGGCCGGGCCTGCTTTAGTCTCATCTCTCCCTGCACTCGCTCTCCTCTCCCTGTTTTCTACTTGTAATTATTACTTGTCTGTGTGATGCTCAGATTCATGCCCATTCTGACTCCTGTACCACGAGCCCCACAGAGAAGGAAAGGGTGTCAGAAGGGGGACACCTGTGAGATACCAAAGCCCACGGGAAGGGCTGGGGGGGGGTGGCTCAGTAGAGTGAGCGCTTCCCTGGCAAGCTCAAGGGCCTGAGTTCAATCCCCGGTTCCGAAAAAAAATAATAATAAAATACTAATAAATAAAATAAATAATTAAAACATAAAAATAAATAACTCCAATATGGGAAAGCCACTAGTGGGGACAGGAGTCTCCAGCCACCTTCCCGGGCCCCACTGTGGCCTCCTGCCGCAGGTCATGCTGGGACCAATGTTGGGTCTATCTCTGTGTCTGCAGATTTCTCATCCCACAAGAGGAATTAACAAAGCATGCCTAATGTAAGCAGAGGAGACAGCCCAAGACTCCGCGATGGTTAGATTTGGAGTGTCCCCCCCACGCCCAGGCACTAAAGGCTTGGTCGTCAGGGATGGTGTGGGGGAGACAAGTGTGCCATGAGGGCGCTCCCCCCGCCTCATCAAGTGGATTAAGACACCAGCGAGATCGCAGTTAGAAGGAGCTTCAGGAAGGCGATGGAAGCAAGAGCAGGCCCAGCTGGAGGGAGCTGGCACTGGGGACGGCTCGGGGACCACCTGGCACCAGGCCTGGCTGTTCCGTGGTGAGCAGCGGGCTTGCTCCTCCTCCGTGCTTGGCACAGGCCACAAAGCCAGCTGACCACGGGCTGAAACTTCTGAACCCATGAGTCCCAGTAAACCTTCCCTCCCTTCAATGTCTCTCTGGAGCGTTGGCTCACGGTGGCAGAAAGCCGACCAGCACGCATTCGACAAGGGAGATGTGAACAACATCGGAAGGCCAAGCGGGCAAAGCCAACGAGCCTAGCATTGAAGTGAGGATGACGGCACTGGGGAGATAGCTCAGTAGAATAAGTACCTGCCTGGCAAATGCAGGGTCCTGAGTTTAATCCCTGGTACTGAAAAAAAAAAAAGAATTTTGTAAAAGGCTCAAGTCAATAACTTCTGAGGATAACCCACTAATATTATAGACTGCTAGACATTGTTAGATTATTCAATTGAATTCAAACACCTTTAGTATTTAGATGCCAATAGAATATTCACCTCTGACAGGAAAAAAAGAAGGGATACAAAGGAAAGATCATTTTGTATTTATATATACAAAATAGGATAAATTTACAGCTACTTTCGCTTAATTCAATGAGAAGAAAGAGGGGTACTAACAGTGTTTGGACAGAATATCCTGTCTGCTTCTTGTACTATGGATAACCACTAAGAAGATAACAATGTAGAGTGTATTGATTATCAAAACTGTCCTATT
>NW_004524578.1:2237647-2268711 GCF_000260255.1 Octodon degus
AAATAAAAAATAAAAAAAGATTAAATGAGAAAAATTATAAGATCATCTCATAAATGTGTTAAAAGCACTTGCAAATCAAATACAAGTACAGAACTTAAAAAAAAAAAAAAAAAGAAGTGAGGACGAGGACGGGTGCACACAGGAAAGGTGGAACTCCACAAGGAGTCCCAGCGCTGCATCTTCAGGACTCATCAAAGCCTCAGTGTCGCACACAGTAGGTGGCTGATTGGCGATTCTCCTACCACCTGAGAAAGCCAGCCTCTAAGAAAGCCTCCAACCTTCCTACCTCCATGCCTTCACACCTTTGATAAAATTCTCCCCACTTACGTGGACCAATGGATGTGTGTCAACCTCCCACCACTGTTACAAAATACTTGGCGTAGTCAGTTTAGAAAGAGGAAGGGTTTCTTTGGCAGGAGTTTTAGGGATCGCAGTTCATGATTGCCTTGCTAGAAAGCACATCCTCCAGTTCACATCCATCTTCAGAAACTGCTGTCCCAGTCTCCAGCTTCTCTGCAACCTCAGGAGAGTCCTTGCGACTCAGGACCACCAGCTAAGGTGGTCCCAGCTTCCTGGCCTCAGTGACCATGTGAACCTTACATGCTTGTTTCCAGTTGTTAGATTGGGGGCCTTCACATATCAGTAGACTTGCCGACTCTACTGAGTTGCCCCCACCTCCCTCTACTCCCCTCTGCTTCCCAACTCTCCAGGGCTCGCTTCCTCCCTCCCTTGAGGAAAGCCCTCGGCCCTTGCTCAGTGCTCAGCAGGGGCCAGCACAGGTTTAGACAGAAGAAGGGACAGGAGAACAGCCACTAGGGTACAGAGAACCCCAGAAAGCAGACAGCCTCATAGCTCTGTACCTTGGCTTGAGGTAGAAATGTGCCTGCTCTACCGTGTTGGTTCAGCCATCTTCCCTAAGAGCAGTGGATTGCTCACAGGCCTGTGGTTCTCTCTGTCCTGCCAACCCTACCTCGAGAGAACTGTGCTCAGCTGCTGCCTAAAGTCACCCAAGGGCCACGACTTCCTTCTGCAGGCACCATCTGATCTGCGCATCTCAGTGCCCGCAGCCGGCACTCAGTACAGGCCTTTCCCATCAACAAACATGGCAGTTGTGGTTGGACATAATTTCCTACAGAAGACAGAAGGGCTCCCATAGGCTCTGCACACCCAGACCTTCTGCCTCCAGGGCACTCACCGGACAGCAGCTGCTTCCATTTGTTAAATACCTAAGTCTCTCAGGGCCTGCAGGACCCTCGCAGCTGACTGCAGCCCACTCCGTACCTACACCTGTCTTGCCACACAGTAGCAGAAGGGGCAAACAAATGGTGAGATCTTCCACTTTCCAGTTCTGTTGTTATCTTCAGAAGAGTGGTCCATCCACGCATGGCACGTGCAGTCAAAAGCCTTCAGGCGCACAGGGCATGGGGGCGGCTCCCTGTCTCCGTCTCTCCTTGTGTCTCTGCTCTCTGCACTCTGCCTTCTGTGTCTCTGTCTGTCTGTCTGTCTGTCTGTCTGTCTGTCTGTCTGTCTGTCCATACTCTAGGAGAATTGGAAAGGACATAACCTTCCTACTTTAAAAAATTTGCTTCTGATAAAATAAAGACATGCTACTATTTTTACTTATTATATTTTGGCATTAATTGTTATCTATTATAATAGAGGATTTGACATTCAGAGTTCGCTCTACTTCACTCTTCTGTTGTCATCCTAATATATTTCCACGCCCTAATTTTTGGCTGCGTGACATTTACATGAGTAGGACCGTGAAGTCATGTTCACTGCAGACCCAGATAGCGTGTGGTAGGCGCGGTTGTTTCTCACATCTCACTCCCACGTCATTCACTTAAGTTTTCAGTACCCTGATGGACAGTTTCCCCAGATATTTCCATATTTCTGTCAATCACCCATCAACAGCTTCACACTCTAATACATTAGATTACTTAGCCGTTCTCCCCTGCCCAGGGCCCTCTGACTTCCCCTTCTGTTGCTGCAGCTGTCACTTTGGGGCTCTCGGGGCCTCTTGCACCCCAGGTCCTCCCTTTTCTTGCTTTGCCTGCTTGATTGGGTGGAGCACATCTTCCAGCACCCCCTGAGAAAAGACACACAGATGGGAAACATTCTAAAGACGGTGAATGCCTAGGGACACCCTCCTTCTTTGCACTGGGAAGACCACTGGTCCGGATGCTGGACCTTAGTTGGAAATACTTTGCCATCCATGTCTCAAAGGCACTATTCCAGTATCTTCTGTGTTCCAGGTGCTTCCACGGCCGTGGCTAGTGCCACTCTAGTAGTCACCAAGTCCGTGTGTGTGTGGTATGCTGGCCTCCAACTTCTTTTTTTTTTTTCTTTTCATTTATGCATTTGGCAGAGGTTCTCACTACGCAGCTTGGACTCATAGTGATCCTCCTGTTTTCAGTCTCCTCAGTGCTGGGATTACAAGTGTGTGCTGCCATGTGGGGCCAACGTGGCATGCAGGACCCGGGACCGAACCCTGGACCCTGTGCTTACCAAAGCAGGCACTTAGTCTGCTGAGCTATCTCGCCTGCCCTGGCCTCCAACCTCTGGTTCATAGCAGTTTCTCTCTATCCCTGACTCCTTCAGATTCCCCCATGATACATACACCTTGGTGCGTGCAATTTTAAAAAAGTCATCCTGGCAGTGCATAACCAACTCCATTTGCAGGAGTTTGCCATCCTTATCCTTCAGTGGATGATTATGTCTTTGAACGTGTCCCTCTCTTCATGTCCTCCCTTCGTAACTCCTCTTGGTTGGCTACTGAATCGCCTCCTTGGCCAGCCAGTTGGCTTTTAGCCCTTGCTTTCAGCTCTTTTTCCTAGAGATTTCCTTGCTTCTGTTTCCCGTGGGGTGTCTCCTCGCTGGTGCTTGCAGGGCCACCCTCTCGCGCTTCCTTGAGGGCACTTCCTTCCCTCCTCTCCCTGAGAAGATCAGTCATCGGAGCTTCATCGAGCTTGTCTCTGGCTTCCTTCTCTGGCGTTCCTCAGAATGCCTTTTGTTTGCTTGGTCGGTTGGTTGTTTTGCCCTGTGCTGGCAGCTTCCCCCAAGTGTGTAATTGTCCCTGGCAACCCGTGCACACCCAAGAGCGTGATGCTCAGAACTCTCTGGAGGATCTGTTGGCGGTGGTGGGGGGAGGTGGCTTTGGACCAGTGGGATGAAGTATTGTTTCCTATGTAAGCATTTTTAAGTCTCTTTTCCAGGGACATATGTATGTGCTTCCTGATGTTGCCACCTTCCTGGGAGCTGGTGAGGGAACAGGATTTAGGCGTGCTCTTGGTATGTGTACTTTTTCTTTTGGCTTCAATCGCTAGTCTCTCTGGGGTTCCTGAGCTCAATACCACCCCTGTCCAATGTCTCTGAGTAAACCTCAGGTAGTCTGGAGAGCACAGAGGAGACCAGGGGTCCCGCTGGCTTTTTAGACATAGTGTGGGTGCAGCCTTCTATGTTCCTGTTTCCTCTCGGCTCTATTGTTGGCAGCATCCCTCTGTGCCCCCTCCAGCTTTCTGCTCCCTCCTCACTGATCTCACATCTCAGTCTACCCATCAGAGAAATGGGAATAACAGAGGCTCCCACTTCCTAGACATACTGGGAGGAAGCAGGAAGCTCAGGGCAGCCCCATCACTTCTAAGATGGAGATCATCAGGGGAGTCCCCTGACAAGCTGAGTCTCAGGGTGAGTTCTGTTTGTCCTCATTGTCCAGGAAGAGGAGCTGAGCCCAGTGAGGACATAACACACTTGTGCCGAGTGAGCACAGCCAGGGAGACCCACATCCTCACCTGCTGTGAGCTAACAGGTGCGCAATGCCGGCACCAGCCCAGCATGGCACACTGGGGCCGTGTGCGGCCTCTCAGGTCCTGCTCGAATCCCCCATCTCACCCGCAGAAGAGACACCCCAGTGCACAACAGCAACGCTAACAGTACGCGGTGGCGGCTGAGAACTGCATGGCTGATGGCAGTTTGAAAGGAGGAGCAGCGGGCTCCATCCTATGCGGTGTCTGCCCACCAACCTTTCAAGTTACTTTCCCCCACCTTCAGCATCACATCTACCTTTAGGAGGAGTAACTGCTGGCAGGAGAGAGCTGGGCTGTTCAGCATGCAAGGGCCCACGAGCAGCTCTGTGCAGCGGGAGCTTTGACCCTCGAGGGGATGGGGGTCTCCCCTCAGCTGCGGGTTTTAGTCCAGAGAAGCACAAGCAGTTGTTATATGAACAGGCAAGAGAATCAGGCCTGCTGCTGTGGTACGTGTGTGCTCCCTCCTGCAGCTGCCGTGGCCACCTGAGCACGAAGCTTTGCCTGACGCCCCAAACATCCAGAGGCCCTGCTGCACCACGCTGCAAGCTCAAATGCCAGGATATGGCCATTTCTTCCCACCATTGTGCCCTTCAGATTCTTTGAAAGTGTCTACACTGCATAGCTGGGGTGCCTAACTCAGCTGTATTTCAGTAAAGCTGGTAAGCTTGGGCATTTTGTTTGAGAACCAGGGCATTGTCAGACATTTATTTAGAAAAGTATGCATTTAACTACACCTTGCCTAGGAGAAGAAAAACATCTATTTGTTACAGTGCTCTACTCCTGGGGGTGTGGCCTGGATCTCAGGGCCCTTTGTTTTGCAGTCAGGGAGCAGAAGGGACAGCTGTGCTGTAGCTGTGACGGGACGGCAGTGGTCCTGGGAGCATGGCAACTGATGCATCTTCGGGTACATCTCCTAGGACGGGTACAGAGCTCTGCCCTGCTAGCCTCTGCCAAAGGGATCCCGCTGGATTTGGAAACCCCCGGGAATACCAGCAACGCTCAGGTAAAGCTCATCGCTAGGGAAATGTCTTGGTTACTTTTCTCACACTGCTGAGACAGGATGCCCAGCACCCAAATTAAAGAGGGAAAGGTTTATTTAGCACACAGACTGTGGAGGTTTCAGGCTGTGCTCGGCTGGCTCCAAGGCAGAGCGGCACATGGCAGAGGGCAGCCATTCCACTCGTGGTGGACAGAAAACAGCAAAATCAGCAAGACAAAGAGGAGGAGCAGCAGGAGCAAGCCTCTCTCCCTCCCTTACACTGTACGCAGGCTGCCGCCTCAGGGTGGGTGCCGCGCTCACACCCATAATCCCAGCACTGGACCGTGGATCAACCCAAACTCTAGGAGCCCACTCCATGACTGCATGCGGCTGTGGTGGGGCATTGAGACACAAGCCATAACATTCCACCCCGGCCTCCCAGGGGCTCATGTGCATCCTTTCATGCAAAAGGCATTTAATCTATCAGCAAGAGATGCCACAGTCCTAACAGCTTCAGCACTGCTGAAAAGTCCAAGTCCTAAGTTTCTGACATGTAAGGCAAACTCTTAGCTGCAAGCTTCTGCATAAATGAAAAGTTAAGCGCTTCCAACATTGAATAGCACGAGATAAACACTTTCATTCCAAAAGTTACAAACGGGAATACAAAGGACTGGGACCAAAGCAAGACCAAAATCCAGCAGGGCAGAAACAAAGTCCTGCAATTCCATGTCCAGCATCCGTAGCAAGCTGTGGCAAATGGTGAACTACAGAGGGCTTGTGTGACGCCAGCTCTGTGGTGTTTGTGGTGGTTGCAGCTCTCACAGATTCTCTCTTAGGCCCACTTTGCTCCTTCCTTTTGCTCTTATTGCTTTTGCTGTTTCCTGCCCACCATGAACTACTGCCCTTTACCATATGCCCCTCTGCCTTGGAGCCAGCTGAGCATGGACTGAAACCTCCACAAACTATGAACTAAATAAACCTTTCCCTCTTTAGTTTGGGTGTTGAACATTTTATCTCTGCAACAAGAGAGAAAAGTAACCAACATAGGGCAACCCCTAGCAGGCTGCCTCCCTGCCAAGTGACTGCCTCTTGAAGTGCCCACTGCCCTCACTTGCCTAGTTGGACAATGGATTTGATTCTTGGCAACTGAGGCAGACCTCAGCCCAGGACTGCCTCCTCCTGCTGGGTGCTGGGTAGATGTGTGTCTGCCTCTTCTGGGCTGATGGCACAGACCTGAGCCAGAGGAAGGGCTGGGCTGGGGACACTTCCAGCCAGGAGCAGGCAAAGGTAGAGCAGTAGGCAGCTGTGGCTTCCCAAAGGTATGGCTCTGACTCTTTAAAGAACTGAAAATGCTTGGACTATAACATTCCAAGGGACTGATACGAGATGCGCTTCCTACCATCCATCTCCAGCTGAAGCCTTCCCCTCGTGTCTCAGTCTCCTTAGGCTGCTGTAACCAGATGGCTCCCTAGTACTGTAGACAAAGTGGTTTGGTGCTTTGGAAAAATGGACTCTTGTTCTTTACAGTTGTGGAGGTGGAACTCCTGGGTCAGGGTCTGGCCAGGACCCTCATCCAGATTGCAAATAGCCACTTCCTTGCAGTGTTCTCAAATGGGTCCCTTCTATGATCCCACTGTGGGCTCTCCACTTGGTGATCAATTACCCGCTAAAGGCCCATTACATAGGGGTTAAAATTATAACACATGAGTTTTGGAGGCACAAAAACATTCAGCCCATAACACCAGAGGAAACTCATGGTACCAATTTCCATGTTTTATGTACTCTTCCAGGAATTTCTATGCTTTTGCACATGCGCGCACGCGTGCGCACGCACACACCACAAGGGCTCTACAAACACATTCTCTAACTTCCTCTTCCTTGTAAAACAGTTTATCTTAAAGATCATTCCATGTCCCAGAGCTAAGCATACCTTTCCTCCGTAGTGACTGAGTAGCAGCTCCGTCCTGCAGATGTAGTGGAGTTTCTTTAATGAATGCAATTGTTGACTGTATCTGCTTCCATGTTTTTATGACCACAACCAACAGGTCAGTGAGTCTGTGATGAGTGTTCTTATGCAGGTGTGTGTGGTGCGCCCAAGGGACAAAGCCTGAAGTGGGCTTGCCGGGCTGGAGCACACAGGTTTGCGAGGCTGGGGGATACGTCCTAAAGCTCCTGTGGAGCTTGCCCCCACAGCCCACTCCTTAGATCAGTCAGCTATTTATTACCTTAGCTGAATCCCTGAGATACTCCATGTAAGAGGAGGGAAGGTCTGTGATGGCTCATGGGTTGGGAGGTTCTGCAGTGGTTGGTGTGCCCTGTCGCTTTAGGGCTGGTGGTGGGGCAGCACTTTATGGCTGAAGAGCTTGGCAGAGGGAGCTGTTCACTTAAGGCAGCTGGGAAGCCAAAGGAAAAGGAAGAGGTAGAGCTCAGGCTCCAATGTTCCCTCGCAGGCCACGCCCCAACAACCTAAATTCCTCTCACTAGGCCCCACCTCCTAAAGGTGCCACCACTTTCCAATAGTGCCAGGCTGGGGACCAAGCCTTCAACACAAGGGCCTTTGGAGGACAATCTGGATCCAAACAAAGGCACGTGGACAGAAGTCATCAAAGTTTGGGACTTTGCTCACCTGATAGGTGGAAAGAGGAGCTCACTGATGTTTTAGTTTACAAATCTCATACTATAATGGAGTAAGCATATTTTCAAAGGTTTAAAAGCATTTGCCTGTCCTAGAAAGGATTTCTATCATTGCCCATTTTCTAGTTATTGGGCATCTTTCTTATTGACTTATAGATGCCTGTGTATAAGCTGCATGTTTTATTATGCATATGGTACTATTCTTCATACCATAGACATAAGAAAAACATATCCCCTTTAATGATTGTACAGTAAGGTGAGGGGTGTGGTATAGTGTTCTTCCTGCTCATCATGTGCTTTCTAAATTTTAATCAGGGTGTTTTCTGCAATGCAGGTATACCTGCTTTAGTTGGTGGAATAAATGTTCTTTATGGCCTCAGGATTTTGTAACATAATCAAAAAGTTCACTCCTCCTCTAAGATAACTTTATAGTGATTTTCTTCCTTGGCCCATCCATAGCCCTCTGGAATTGAGTGTGGTAACGATAAAAGGTAGACATTCACTTTTATCTTTTTCCTCTTGGCTGGCAGTTGCCCGAGACGCTGTGGGGAATAACCCACCATTCCCTACAGGCTGAGCTGTCACTTTAATTCGCTTCTAAATTCCCATGAGTCTGCAGTGAATGTCCACCTGATATCCCAGGACAAGCTAGGCAGACCTGGGAGAAGCTGTCTCCCTCCTGGCTGTAGGACTGGTGTTACAGTTCAGACCAAGAATGCCTCCTGAAGTCTTAGGTGCTCAGAGGTGGGGTTTGGACAGGTGGCCGGCTG
Organism: Octodon degus; assembly: GCF_000260255.1. NCBI lineage: Eukaryota > Metazoa > Chordata > Mammalia > Rodentia > Octodontidae > Octodon > Octodon degus. The sequence goes on from NW_004524578.1 coordinate 2,245,837, forward strand.
TGGGGGCGCTTTACTCATTGATGGATTCAACCCAGGTGAGTTTGGTGGCCAAGTTTGCTGTCATGAGGTGACACCTAGTCGGAAGAGGTGGGTCACCGGGTGTGTGACCTGGAAGGGTTTAGCTCCCGCCCTAGCTCCTCCTTTCTCTCTCTGCTTCTTCTTCTCCATGAGGTAAGCAGCTTCCTCCACCACACTCCTCCACCACACCCTTCCTGCTTGAAGAAAGCTGGTCACGGGTAAATCTCTTCTCTTTGAAATCATGGACATTGAATATTCTGTTCTAGTCATAAAGTGACTAAGACAGCCAGGCTCCCCCCCCCCCCAGAAGTCTGTTTTCAGACACCCCAGTCCCCAGTCCCCAGTAAGTGGTGTCCCAAAGACAGCGAAGGCCCCATCTATCTGCAGGGGCGTGTGGCTCCCGGCACTGCATGCCGTGGTAAGGCTGCTGCAGAACTGTCCCCTATACTCAGCCCCAGCCTCTCCCATCAAAAGCTCACAAGCAGAACGGGCCCGGTTTTTTGCTGCCCCTGCAGCTAAAGGAAAGGCCACGCTGCGGGGTGCGTGAGAGTACAGCCTTCCCCACCCTTCTAGGCGCCCTTCACACAGGCGCTGTTCAATTCAGGATCTCCCACAGGCCCATCCTGGGATGAAGAATCCAGGGCTGGGAGTTGGGAACAGCGCATGCGCTTGGTGCTGAGGGAGGGAACATAGGCAGGCAGTCTCCACCTGTAAAGCTAAGTGGAGGAGCGGCCTGGGCACACCCCTCAGGTCAGCAGACACGGCAGGCAGACAGTGGGGGGGGGGAGTAGTCAGCCACGCAGCCACCAGTGGGCAGACAAGCTCCTGCCATGTGCCCGGCACATGCCACAGTTATGACTCTATGTCCTGATACTTAATTTTCTCACCAAGGCAGCCCCTCACATCGACAAAGAGTGTCCCCTGGACTCGAGCTAATCCTTAAAACAATGCGCACTTTTCAGTAGGGAAGGGGGCGCTAGGCACACTCACCGTCCAGCCACCCCCCCCACTCATCCACCTCTGTGTCCTCCCGTTCCACACCCATGGATTTAACCAATCACAGACGGAAAATATTCAGGAAAACAAATTGTGTCTGTGCTGAGCATGGGCAGATTTTTTTTTTTTTTTCAGATCATTTCCCCCCTAAACAATACAGAATGAGCCCTATTATGTGGTACTCACATCATATCAGGCCTTATAAATCATCTAGGGATTATTTATGGTCTACAGCAGGAGGACATGCCCAGGGTCTGTGAAAATACCATAGCGTTTTATACAAGGGGCCCAAAGCTATCTCCTGGGTTCTGGAACCAGTCCCCTGGAGACAAGAAGTGACACTGTGTTTTGCTCATTCAACCCCTGCAATGTTTTGCAGAAGGTACTTTCTCCATACAGATTTCTGCACATCCTGCACCTCTAGGATGTGGGGTGAAATGTCAAGTTGCTCAAGCTAGCTGCTGAGAGGCGAACCCCGCGGCTCCTCCCCTCCCCCAGAGGTGGCCGCTATAGTTCAGGTGACCCCTGAAAAAGGCTGGCTCCCTCTCGGTAGTCATCACTGGCCTATGGAGGTGCCCACCTGCGCGGCCGCACTGAATCCTTCTGCACAGCGCCCGCCCTGTTTTTAAGGCCGGGGAGGCCCCAGGAGGGAGGGGGCGATCCTGCCCCAGGTGTCCTGTGGATTCCCTCTGTGGCCCCAGGCAAGGGTTCACACATTAGAAGGTCAGGAAGTGGTCGCTTTCTGTAGGGCTGCCTTAAATTATTTCAGCTGCGCCAGAGATATTTCAAAGCAGACCAAACAAACATTTGCATCTAAAAAAGGCGAGCTGGGTCATTTGAAATAGAGAAGAAAGCTTTTCCCATGTCCGGAGGGTGTGGCCTGACTTTCCAGAGAAGCTGGGAAGCTATGCTTTGGCTTGTGCCCCTGCCAAGTGGCATAGTCAGCCCCCTACTTCAGGAGGGAAGTGTTTTCTTTTACATTAAAAGTGAGGTGGCCCAAGCTTCCTTTCCCTGGTTTGCTCTGTGGTCACCCCAGGTTCCCTGCTGCTGTCTGGACAGCATCTTTAAAGGGTCTGTCTGCTTTTCATGAGAAAGGGACCATGACCGACTTGATGTTAGCAACTGGTCAAGCCCCAGGGGAGAGGAAGGGTGGGCCTTCCCAGCTCAACGCTCCCACAGCACCCTGGGTGCGTGGTCCCAGGGGCTCCCTCTCCTCTGGGGACGCTTCCTAGCACCCTCCCTCCCTCTCGATATTTAGCCCAGTGTCCAGGAGGGGTGAGCCTCGCTTGCTTTCTCTGAGAGCCAGGATTGGAACACCCAGGAGATACTACGTTGTCTTCTGACAGTGAGGTCGCGGTGACTTAACTCCCATTGAGCAGGTCAAGCCTTAAGAAGACGGAATATCTGCTGTGACCTTTGGCGGCGTTCCGCAGCAGCGCTGAGCTCCTGCACAGCCCCTCCAGGACAGCTTGGCCTCACCCGACTCCAGGTGCTCTCACCCAGGCAGGCAGCAGCGTCGCATCTACACTCAGTCACCTCGCGCTCCTCCCGGGATCCCTGTTCTAGATCTTTATTACATCGGTTGTCTCCTTCTCGGAGGACCCACAACCCAGAGCCCTTGTTCAATCTTCATTCATCCCTTCTGTCCTTCCTTCATCTGGGGGTCAAGATAGGCCGATTACACACATCTGAGAACTACTACCTACCCATTCCTTCTTCCCAAATAGAAGAACAAGTACAGAAACAAATCCTTGACCAGCCTGGGCTACAAAGTGAGCTCAAGGCTAGCCTGAGCTACATAGTGAGACCAAAACAACAACAACAACAACAACAACAACAACAACAACAACAAGGCCAAAAGTCAAAAAGACCAAAACAACAACAACAACAATAATAATAAAAGAGATGCCAAGTGGTGAGGAACCCCCCCCCGCATAAAAAAAAAAAGAAACAAATTCTTAAAAGTCTGGAAAAAAATAAAAGCGCCACCAGCACACTGAAGAAATTTCTAGAAGACAAAGCAGATGAGATCAGATTCATGGTGAACCTGCAGTATGGTACAGGTGGGAGGTGGTTTTCCACCTCTGAGCCCGCAGGGCAGGCAGAGGAAAAGGAATGGGTCATGGGACACAAGTGGAGGTGATTCCTTGAGGGGCTCCTCCAGGGCTGCGACGGGCTCTGGATAAGGCCACAGTGCAGCGCAAACCCTGAGGACGGAGCCGCCAGGAGCACCCACAGTGAAGGCGGTCCCTGCCTGAGTAACCGGCAGGTAAACGCCAGCCGAAGGAGAGACGCAGCGTCCCTGAGCAGAGGCCCCTCGACTCCCACGGCCTTTCCCCTCACCGTGGCCCCAAGCACTCGGCGGCACCAGGACTGCTGGACAGTCCTGCCGGAAGGGAGGGTTAGCTTGGTCAGGGACTGCCCCACACAGCAAGAGTGCTTAGGCAAACCTTATTCCCAGACACGCGGGCTCAAAACCTCCTACTCTCCATCAGAATTTGGATTTAAAATGTGGCTCAAAGGTCGAGGTTTGTTCCCAGCTGGGTAGGGAGGGTGCACATTTATAACTCCAGCACTCTGGGCGGGGGAGGCTGAGGCAGGAGGATCACAAGTTCAAGCTCAGCCTGCCATAGTTAAGCAAATTAGACCTTGCCTCAACTCATAAGAAGGGCTGGCAAGGCAGCTCAGTCCAGAAGCCCTGGGTTCAAACTCCAGCATTGAAAAACAAAAACCATTTGGTCCCCAGGGTGACACCGCTGCGCTGCTGGGAGGTGACAGGACTGACAGCAGGTGGAGTCTGGAGGGAGCTGTCGCAGGTCATTTGGTATGTCCCTTGCAGGAAACAGTGAGACCCTCACCTCTTCCTCTTCTTTCTCCCATCCAGGCCATTGAGAGAGCCACTGTGCACTGCCATGGGCTCCCATCCAGACGTGTGGCTTTGTCCCCAAATGAGGTCAAATGTCATGGCCGGAACCCTCCAGCACCATAAGCCAAAACAGACCTTTCTTCAGCTGTCTCAGGTCTTCACTACAGTGACAGAAAGCTGACTCTGAGGGAGAATGCTTTCAGTGCTGTGGGTCAAACCTTTTAATATTTAATGGAGTAGAAATTTGATTGAAGAAAATGTTTATGTAATTATTGAATAATAACACAGACATGTTACTTCAATAATATTTGTGCAAAGAGTTATACTTTTCTAAAATTATTCATTAAGAAGGGTAGCATTGTTTTATTTTTTATTTTTATTTATTTATTTGTTTATTTATTTATTTTGCAGAACTGGGGATTGAACTCAGGCCCTTGCGCTTGCCAGGGAAGCACTTATTCTGCTGAGCCATCTCCCCAGCCTCTGTTTTATATTTTTTAAAAAATCTTTCCAGCATCTGGCCACTTGCCAGCTAGATTTTTACGTCCGCTCTGCTTTCAAGCTGCTGTGACATCACCCATGTTGTAGATGCTGGAAAAGGCACTGTAACATCCATGAAGGGAGACAAGTGTCGTCGTATTCCTATTATTCCTTTGAGCATGTAGTCACCCTTGATAAAGCCTCAGGACTGGCCTCCTCTCCCCCAGGAATTGATGGCTCATACCTGGAGGGCTGCCATCCTGACTGTCAGTGACAAAGGTGTTGGATGAACGAGGATACCTGCACAACTAAAGGAAACCATGACCATGCAGAAGCATCACAGCGAGCCCTGTGTAACATACATGAAGGCCGGAATGATAAGAAATGTTAAAATGGGTAGCAGGACCATCCTGGGACAGGTTTGACAGGATATCAGAACCAGTTAGATGGCAAGAGGGCGTGGCGCAAACATAAAAATCAATACCTATTCCTTTTTTTTTTTTAAAGCCACTGTCTTTTATTTATTTATTTATTTATTTATTTATTTATTTTTAACATTTATTTAGTGTGTGTGTGTGTGTGTGTGTGTGTGTGTGTGTGGCCAGCTCAGCCCACCAGGGGGCGGGGCTGGCTGGCATGTGGTGCTGGGGGATCGAACCGCGGTCCCTATGCTTTTCCAAGCTTGTTCCAAATAGGTGCTTTAGACCACTGAGCAATCTCTCCAGCCCCAATACCTATTCCTTGCACCCAGTAGAAGATGGCATTTGCAATGGCAACAAAGGCGTCGTCTAGGCAGAGACCTAGCCAAAAGTGTGGAGCACTTACATGAAGAACATTTGAGAGTTGTACAAAAGACACAAGTTGGCGGATGACTTAGTTTCTTGTAGGAAGCTTCGGTACTGTGAAGAAGGGGGCAGGTGGGCAGCCCTCTGCAGCGTGAGCCGGATTCTGTCAGAGCTCCGAGCACTGCACACCTTCTCAAGGAGCTGCCAAAATGAAGTGACCAGACAGGTGGCCACTGCCGCAAATTGACAATAAATATTATGATTCAAAGGTTGATGCATCTGATATGCACAATTCCTGGGGAATGACATGAGAAGGACAAAGGCTGTGACCTTAAAGCACAAGACAGTCACAGAACCCAGCCCAGCTGTGGACACACTCATAGAAACCTATCAACCTGCAAGTGAGTCAGGGTAGTGTCTTAGAGAGTAGAAATTTTCTTCAATCAAATTTCTTCTCTCTTATTGCTGGGACAAAATACCCGACACCCACAATCAGGGAAGGAAAGGTTTATTTAGCTCACAGTTGGTGGAGGTTTCTGTCCATACTTGCACTGATCCAAGGCAGAGCAGCACATGGCCGAGGGCAGCCCTCCATGGCGGTGGAAAACAGCAAAGAGTAAAGGGAGGAGTAGTGGCTGTGGCAGCTGGCAAGCCTGGCTCCCTCTTCACAGTATGTTCAGATTATCAGCTCCAGGGTGGGTTAGCACTCATCCATAATCCCAGTATTGGATCATGAATTAATCACAAAATCCAAAAGCTGCCCCAGTGACTGCATGAGGCTTTAGGGGGGCAAACAGACACAAAGCATCACAGGTAGGGCCCCACTTCGGTAACAAGTCTAGTGTACCCAGGCTGGAGCCTCTTTTTTATCTTAGGTTCCCTAGAGAAATTTAAGCTTTATGCCTAGATTATGCCTAGAACTAACCAGAAGGCAGGCAGATAGATGGATACAGAGACAGAGACACATAGGCAAGACATGGTTCCAGCTTCGTGCTCCTGGTACTTACAATATTCCAGCTTTACGACTGTGCCTAAATTTTGACAGTCGGTAGAAACCAAATTTTGAATCCTGCTCTCTCCAGGGCTGGTGATCTTTAGTGGGACCCTTTGGTGGTACAAGGTGGAAGCAGAGAGACACAGTTGTCAGGCGGCCACCCCATCACCAGGGGCAACAGTCAACAGTGCAGTGTGTCATGTTGCTGAGGCGCTCATGAGGCCGGATGAATTGTGTACATCTCTAATGTAGGCTATTTTCAAATCACAACGGGTCAACTGACTTATGACTCTCCTGTGAATCAAAAAACATCTGTTTTCAAAGAATAAAGAGTTATTTGCAGTACTGTACACACTATTTGGCTAATTAAAACCACAAACTGATGCAAGATCTTTGAGGATGGCGAAAATAGTTTTAAGTCTTGAGTCTTAAGTGTTTCCCTAGGAGCCGGACCCTGCACTTCTGGAAGCAGACAGCCTGATCCTAGGCAACTGGGGGCAGACACTCCCACCGCCCTGGCCCACCAGGGAAGCAGTTCCTACCCCAGGACTCCCCATACCCTGATGAGGAGAACTGGACCATGAAGACAGGCTGGAAAACACAGTCCACCTCAGCAGCCTTTGCCTAGCTCTGACCTGTTGTCCTACAAGGGCAAAATGGATTTTATTTGAAGTCAGTGCATTCCACCCCCACCCTGCCAGTGAGAAGCAAATAAATGTAAATTTAATCCATGAAGTGCTTTTCCTTTCTCACCCGCACCCCTTTGGCTTATCAGATTGGCAAAAATTGAAAGATCTGAGAGTAATCGATTGTACCTACCAGATGGGAGATTTACAGCCTACAACAACATCTATAAAATAGAAGAGAACTTTGTGGGCAGGCATAGAGTCCTGAATGTGGAGGGTCCCATAGGCGCAGTCCTGGAAAACTGAGCAGAGGTCAAGAGGCCTTCACAGGTCAAAGGGAGAAGCAGGTTTACTTGGGTACTCCGGCCACCACAGGAAGTGTAGCCACAGCTGGACAAGGCCACAGGCAGGCAATGCCACTGGTGCCAGCCTGGGTAACTCCTTCTAATTCCAGGGTCCTGGAGATGTCTGCCCAAATACTCCAAGGCTCATCTTTGGGGCCTACATGTGCCTCTGCCCTGGGTCAGAAGGTTTCCGTCTTCCCACTCCTTGACCTCAGGGACACTGAAGGCTCTTACTGGTGGGGTTGGTGGGTCAAGTGTGGCACTTTGATTTGCAGACTGAGTGCAAGGTCGCTCTGCTTTGTAAATACCTGTAAAAAATCTCAAGTACACGTGCCTGCCAACTCCTTTTGGCATCTCCAATGGTTGCGAAAAATAACACACAGTTTATAGAGCAATGGGCGTGGAAAGGTAGGAAAGCTTGTTAACCTTTGGCTCTGGAGCCAGGCGCAGATCTTGACCGCCGCTAGCAGCCCTGTGATCCTGGACAGGCAACCTGACCTTCCAGTGTCTCAGCTCCTGCAGTGAAAACTGTGCCTCAGAGACTTGGGGGAAGTAAAGGTATTCACATAGGATCAAGACTCCGACCAGGCCTTTGGTGTTCAGTGATTACTAATGGCCCCGGTAGCTCTTTCTACATCTTCATCCTGTCTGTGTAAAGCGTGTTCACATGCAAGGGGGTATGTTGCTATGAGCCCCAAACTTTTACAAAGGCAGCTGGTATGTGTCGGTAAGGAGGACGGGAGTCAACACGGGTGTCCTCTAGTGCTCATCTATTTATGAACCAGTTTCCTTTGTAAGCATTAAGAATGTCCACGGGTGAGGAGGACTCAGCAGGAGGGGACGCCGGCCAGTGAGGGCTTCTCAGAGCGCAGCAGGAGAGGGCCAGGACGCGACATCCAACGTCAGCCCCTGTCCACCCTGATCCACAGGCTGTGGGGCCGAGACCTTGTGCGGAGACAGTACCCGGCTGGTAACTAGTGGTCTCCCACTGACTCGGGCGGATGCCAGGGGCGATCCAGGCCTAGGGAACCCCTGCAAGTGGGTGGGAGGGTGCGGTGGGTGCAGCCTGAGCCCCAACTTCCTGGGGTCGGGCGGGGTGGGGGGAGCCGGGCGCACGTGTCCTTCCTGCATTTCAACATTTCCTTGGCAGCTGGCTGGGCCCAGAAATAGCAGGGGTGGGGTCGCCTGCGACCCGCCCACCTTCTCTCCTTAGGCCCTGTTTGCTGGGCCCTCTCCACCCTTCTCCCTCCTCCTCTCTCCTCTCGCGTCCTCCCCTCCTCCCTCTGCGGCCGACAGGGACCTCGGCGCAGAGGGAGGAGTCTCGGTGGTGTCCCGCCCAGCCCCGCACCTGCTCCGCTGCTGTAGCGATTCTCTCGGCGAGCGGGGAGGGGGGGGGGAGGGAAAGTGGGTCAGCGCGGGGTGGCGCCGGAGCCAGCCAGGGGCGATCCTTTTCCGGGGGCCGATTGGACCCCAGAGGTGGCCCTGCCGCGCTGGGGACAGAGGCACCCTCCTGGGCGAGCTGTGTCCGCACGCCCACAGCCGCCAGCCTCGAGGACCCTACGCCACTCGCTCTGCCCCCTAGCGTCTGCCTTGGGTACCGCGGCTCTGACATCTGAGACAGCTCCGGGTGTTGTCCAGGTGCGGAGCGTGGCTGTGTTTCAGGGAAGCGTGGAGGACCCTCGAGGGCCTCGGCGCTCACAGGCCCTCATCTTGGCCACCGTGCTACCCGCCAGTCCCAAGAGGGAGACCTGCTGCTGTCCGTGGGCTGGTGCAGACGTGGGTGGCTGTCGTGGAGCAAGGATGGCCCGCTGCCTCAGCAGCATGGCTGTGACTTGGGCAGTGACTGGTGCACACGGCGGAAGCACTCTGAGAGCGCCCCTGCTAGCTGGGAAGCTCTTCCCCTACTGCTGAGCGCCCCAACTCCTCCCCGAAGCTCCCCAAGGCGCTCCTGTGAGTGCTCCTAGCGCCCTCCTGCCCTGGCGCAGCATGGGCCTCTGACCATGCCAAGCACTGGGCAGACAGAGCTCAACCTCCTGAAATACTTCCAGCTCGGAGGAGACGCTTCCTGGGAAGCCCTCATCCCGGCGTGTTTCCCGCAACGTGTGCTGTGCGCCTGCCTCTGTCGGAACCCAGGTCGGTGGCCCTTGGGGCTGACCTAGCTCAGAGCCCTCCGTGTGCGCGTCGCAGCGGGCGGCGGCAGAATGCGACTCTGGGGAAGACGTGGAGCAGAGAAGAAATCGGTGAACAGTTGTATTTTCCCGTGCCCAGTTAGAAAAGGTTCAGGCAGAATGACTGGGAGCCGCTCGCTCTTCTGGGCATCAGAATCCAGGTTATCAGAGCCAAATATGACAGGGACACCATGGTAACCTCTGTGCCTCACCCCTGGTATGGGAGGGAGGAAATGCCCTCACTAGCCACGCCCAAGGTCCATAAGCCTGGGTGCTCCAGGGTGACAGTGACCTTAACTTCAGTGGCTCAGAGTCACCGACCTCCTCCTCCCACCTCCACTCAAGGACTCCTTAACTTGAAGACTTCTATACATGAAATAAACCAGGTAAAACAGGAAACATCAATGTAACTGTTGAGAGTAACTTGCAGAAACTCAAGGCCCTCAGGGATTTGGGCAGGAGTCCTGGAGACCCCTCAAGGAAAGGACCCTGGGGTCCCTTCCTCTCTCACCCATGCTTCTTCTGCATTGAACAGTGAGCTTTAGGACACGGTTAAGCTATAGCCAGCACTGCTGATTCCTGCCCTTGCTAACACATGGGGCTCCCCAAGTTCTACCTGCTGACTCTGAGGCACTAGGATTTCAGACCAACCATCACACATAAATACAGAGCCTTGTGGGTCCTCCTGGCAAACACCACTCCCAAGAAAAAGCAAGGCAGGGGCCCTGCCAATTTGGGTATGAGAAAGACTAAGTTTAGTTAGCTTTGTTGTATTTGGCTTTTTGGTCATAGGCCTAGTTATCACCTTCTGGGATCTTCCTTCCTCCCCCTAAACTCCAGCTGAGTTCTGAGGTTCAGAAGTTCTCAGGGAAACCAACACTGACTATGAAGATCTGGAAGGTTTTTTCTCCCCTTTCATTAAGTAATCTCTTTAATGTCTGTTTATGGTCAGGCGCAGCCTGTAGCTTCACATAGCAATGCCTGATTAAACGATGCCCCATCTATCCTGGGGCAATAGACAGATAATTGCGGTGCTTAATTTTCTCATTTGATGAATAATGAAAGCTTTGCTCATTTTGTACATGTGGGAAAGAGACAACTTTAATATATTTGGACTTGAAGATGAATTTTTGGTATTGACGTCTGGGCACACTGTTGCACCACCCTGGTTATCTCTTTCACAATGGCTGCGCACTTTTGAAAACAGAGCAAGCTTTGGGTGCCAAGATAGCAGTTCAAAGTGTAGAAAGGGGCCTTTCCCTGCCTTTTATGTGATATAATGCACATACAAGGCCGCGTAGATCTGCCCTCAGGGTTTTTCCCCAAATGCCACCAGGCATTTTTCAAGCAAGAGATGAGGTTCTTCTTCCCTGTATTGCTTCTCTTGGTAACTTTCTTGGCCCTGAGCACATGGGGCAATGTGGAAGATCTGGCCCAGGAGTCCGGGAAGCCGCGTTCAGCAACGAATTCTACTAAGACTTGGCTGTGCTACACATCAAAACTCACTTTCCTTCTTTGTGTCTCAATTGCTTATCTACAAACAGAAGTTATTCTCTTTTCTTTCTCTTCTACTCGTCTTTTCATCCTTTCTTTTTGTTAAAGAAATTTCCATGTCAAACATAAACCAATGGTGAAGAGAATAGAGAAGTGACCTCTCACCAACTTTAATAATTATCAATTTTCAACCAAAAACTTTGCTCACTTATACCTTCATTAATCCTACCTTGGGCAAAAGCCCAGACATCAGTAATTTTATTTGTACACAGAATGATATTCTGTGATGATTTTATTTGTATTCAGAATGATATTAGCTATCTACTGTGAGTGTCTTGAAATAGCCATCATTAGGTCATGATACCGTGGGTTGCTAGTTGGCTAGGATCAGCTGGATGGCTCTTCTGTTGGTTTTGCCTGTGCTCGTATGAAGATGCGTGCAGTCAGCTGGTGCCTTGACCGGCACTGCGCTGTCTTTGAAGGTCTCCCCCCCAGTCTGGCAGTTGGGAGAGGTGCCTCAGTGCTCCACAAGGGCTTGCAGCAGGCTAGCATGGACTTGCTCCCGTGGTGGCTGCATTCCAAGGGTTCTCAGAGGCAAGAGAAGGCAAGCCCCAGTGTACAAGTGCTTTTCAAGCCTCTGCTTGCAGCATGTTTGCTGATGTCTCATTAGATAAAATAAATCATGCAGCCAAACCTGGAATTAATGTAGTCGGGGATATGCAAATGACATAGAAAGGAGTAATCAATCCATGGAGGCCTTTACTGCAGCAGTGTAGCACAAGATTGTATTTCTGAAAAATAGGGACGCTCTCTTTAACAGAACCACAATTCCATTATTGCAGCCTACAAAATTAAACTGCAAGTCTTACTAATGGCAATATTGTCTAGCATGTGTGAGGCCCTGGGTTCAATTCCTAGTACCAGAAAACACGCAACTTTTGACAATATCCACTATTTATTTTCTATTTTTATTTTATTTTATTTTTATGCATTTAGTACAGGGGATACAATGTCTATAGGGTCTCACTATGTAGATCAGACTTGTAGTGATCCTCCTGTTTTCACCCCCCCCCACAAGTGCTGGGGTCACAGGCGCGCACCAGCATGCCCAGTCTCAATGCAGTCTCAGAAGAGGGCCAGGGAGATAGCTCAGGAGAATAAACACTTGCCTGGCAAGCTCAAGGTCCTGAGTTCAATCGCTGGTATTGGAAAAAAAAAAAAAAAAAAAATCAATGCAGTCTCAGAGCACCCCCAGGGGCAAGGCCTGGCACGGCATGCCAGGGATCAAACCTGGCCGCAGCACTCAGCCTAAGCAGGTGCTTTAGTCTGCTGAGCTATCAGGCTGGCCCTTTGTTTTTATTTTTAGTTATTTATTTTCTTAAATGTATTTAGTATAGGGCCTACAGGGTCTCACTACACAGATTGGACTCGTAGTGATCCTCCTCTTTTCAGCCTCCCAAGTGCTGGGATTACAGGCGTGTGCCACCACGCCCAGTCTCTTTTTATTTTTTTATAGTTGATAGTTTGAATCAAAATCCAAATAAGCCCTCACATTGCACTTGCGGATGTCCCTTAAGTCCTTTTAGATGTTATGAAGATACAGTAGAAAAACAAACTTCAGGCTTCGTTTCTTCTGCTGTATTCTCAAAACACAGATCACTTTAGATGTGTGAGATTTCTTCCCAAGAGCAAGAAATCTGTTCCACAGCTGACTTCAGCAGGGTGTCATCTAATCCAATTTAATGCTCACGTCTTCCACTTAGAAATAACCTCAGATCCCACAGGTAAAGGGCTCGGTCCCCAAGATTTCAACCAGGGGGCAAAATGGTGGTGTTTTCAGTGCTGACTGAAAGGCAAAAGTTGTTTCTCCTGCCTTCTCATCACCAGCTACACAACCCCCTCTTTCAGGTTCAATTCACTGGCCTCTGCGCCTCACCCAACTCAGGAAAAGGCCTGGGTTTATCCGTTGATTGCGAAGGATACTACAAAGGGCACGGATAAAGGATGCAGAGAGCAAGGTAGGCGGCGGCGGCACGGGCCCCCTCCTAATGCACCGCCCTGCAGGGATCTCCGTACATTCCAGAAGCCCTGGACACCTGCCCTTCTGAGTTTTGTAGCAGGAGCATGACTGATTCAATCACTAGTCATTGAGGAGTAGTTTCCTGCAGCCTCCTACCCTCACACTATGGGGGTGAGGCTAAAAGTTAGTGCCTGCTCTTTGAGGAAACTTGTGCGGGGCTTCTGGGGCGAGCCCGTTCTTTCCAGCAAGGAGGGCTTCAGGAGTCTGCAGCGCACCTCCTCCGGAGTTATCTGTCTCTAAGCAGGTGATAGCCGCAGTACTCTCTGCGGCCTCCCTCACAGCCTTTCTGTCAGGAGTTTGACCTTTGCCCCTGATCTACTACTTCCAGAAGCTCCCTGCCCTCCTGCTGACGCTCAGGTATCGCTGGGCTACGTATGGCTGGAGTCCTAGGAGGAGCTACATACCGCTGGAGTCCTAGGAGGCCTTGGGGGAGGCCAGCAAGGCCTAGAAACTGCACGATGGCCGGAGGTGCGGTGCGTGTTGTCCTCTGGGTCCGACTAACTACTTTAAGGTGTTTTCAGGATTCTCCTGGGTTATAACTGTAAGAGGCAACGGCGGAATTGGTTTGTGCTTGAGTCAGAGTTAACTGACTTTCCCTTGATTGTTACAGGGATGTGCATGCGTGCTTTGAAGGATGGGCTGAGCCTCACGCTCTCCTGTGATTGGCTCAGAGGTGGACACGTGACCCAGCAGGGCCGAGAAGTGGCTGCTTTTCCGGGGATGAGAAAGGATGCTCCATCTAGATCCTGCTTGGCGCGTTCCTGGGAGTCCTTGCTGACCCTGACGCCGTAACCAAGTCTGTGGCATCTGCTGGAGAGAGGGCTCGGCCCTTGTTCATCGCCCCCGGCCAGGGCCAGGGCTAGGAGCCTCCTGCCAGTCAGGATTCTGGAGTGGCATTTGGTTCCACGCCGCAGAGGTGTGTGGGGCACGATGCCCGTCTGCACGCCATGCCCTTCACAGTGGGAAGGAGAGGCAGCCCGGCAGGCTGCTCATTTGGCAATTAGCAGAATAAGAGCTCATCAAAACTAGGGCAGTTGTAACTGTTCCAAGGACTGCCTGGCTCCGGTCTGAACAGTCACACGCCACTGTGATTTTATTGTCATTCGTGCTGCCGCTTCATCCGCTCTTTCGGGTCCTCATCAGCTCTTACCCCCTTAGATTCACCTTCCGGGTACTAGTACGACTTTGAAGTCCTTATAAGTGAGTTCAATCGAAATACACAACTTTCTTCTATTGAACTTAGGAATTATTCTCTAAAATATCATCATACAGGTTTAGGTATCAGCAGCCACTCTGCTAGAAGAGTCCAGGCTTGAGGGGGTCTGAAAATAATACAATCACGATTCCTCTAAAGATGGAAAACGTCTGATGCAAAATTAAATAGAAAAGTGAGTATTCAGAGAAAATCACAACAAATCACAAACTTTAAAGAGCTGAAAATGCCACACAATAACTTAGAAATCGCAGAACATGGCATCACCTATGCCAGCCAGCTGCTGGCTCACTCACCTAAGAATTCTTTTCTTACATTTTCGGCCCTTCTCTAGAAGACAGTTTTGGCTCATATTTTCTATAAAGTCTATGAAATACAATTAGTTCTTTTATGTGGCACCCGGGTCAGCAAACACTTTCTGTCAAGGACCAAACTAAATATTTCAGGCTTTTGGCCCATGCAGACCGCCCAGTCCCTGTCACACTACTCAGTTCTGTTCTAGAGCACGGCAGGCATAGACGATATTAAGTAAACTAGCAGAGGTGTCTTCCAACAAGACTTTGTCAAAGCAGACACCAGCCCACTTGCCGTAGCGTGCTAGACAGCGCGACGTTGCAAGCAGCTAAATGGGAAAACGAGAAAGCTTTCATCTCTGTAATTCATTCTCAGTAACATCACCCCCCGGGGGGTGCCGCTTATAGGTCTTCCCCCTACATGAGCTAGGAAGTTTCTGTGCATTTCAAGTTTTGTTCAGAGTTTCATTCTAAACTTGTTGGAGGTGATGACAACACCTGTTCAGCTTGTCGCTGCCACCTGAACCACAGTGCTACTTTGCTAGTGACTATGTGCAGTTTCAACTGAAAGCACCCCCTACCATTGAGATAAGATGTGATTGAAACACCAACATGCAATCAGATAAGAGTTGCTGTCCAAAGAATGTCCCCACTGTTTATAGTGACGCTTTACGTTGAAGTGAACATCAACATGGACATTCTGTTAAATCTTACTTTTTCTGACTTCTACCAACAGACCCGAATTAGAGGAAGGTTGGCTAGGAGCAGGCGGAGGTCATTGTGGACACTTCCGCATCTGGCCTGAGGGCCTGGACAGGAAGTGTCACCACACCTGCTCAGAGCGCCAAGGCCTCAGCCCTTGGCCCTGCCCGCCGGCGCGGAGCTCCTTGCTTGTCCTGAGCTGTCTGGGCGGGCCTTGTCCCCTGCTCGCCCGGAGGGAGCCGTGGAGCTGAGTGCCAGCTCCCTGCCTTCCCCTCCACGTAGCATGTGTGGGAGATGCCCACAGCAGCCAGCCCTTTAAAACTGCCAGTCAGAGGTTCCAGGGCTAGGGCAAGCTGGTCCAGCGGGCCTCGCCTGGGCAAGGGCACTGTGATCGTCTGGGGTTGGAGAAGCCCGGGTCAGCGACAGTTAGGAGACCAGTTACCACCACCAACCCAGTGGGATGAACAGAGTCGGCTTCACCACCGTGGCTCAATAGCAAGCCCTTGAAGAGGCCCACTCGCCCCTTTCGCAGTTCAGGTTTCCCCAGGCGCCTTTCTGATCCGCACTGTCGGAGCTTCATCCACCCTGGTGGAGTGACATAGCGGACACAGGGTCATCAGCGAGCAACCTGCACCTTGCCAGAGTCCAGCCACTTGGCCTGAGATTTGATTCTCCAGAGACAAACAGTAAGCAGAACCTCCGCTGTAGTACTATGGTGACGCTGAGGCGTGATGCTGACAAGGCCCCTGTCCCTCTTGGGCTCCGTCTTGGTAGCACCTTCCGGGTGACCTCTGCGTCTCCTGCTCTCTGGAGCCCAGCTTCCTGCATCCCCATGAGGGGCATCTCCCAGCCTCCAACAGAAACCCAGCAAGGCAGGGACGCTCCACGCCCACAAGGTCACCGAGTTGGGGAACAAATAACGGAGGTGTGTGGGGAGAGAACACCTGCGGGGCCTGCTCGGTCAGCTGTAGGGTGTTCTGTGTGTGCAGCTGGGCACCCTCACAGAGAAAGGCCTTCTGGAGAACTGGGGCGTGGCTTCTCTCATGCCCTCCGTCCTGCTGCCCTGCTTCCAGGCGACAGCGAGAGCATCTCTCCCAGGTGCGGACGGAGGGCAGCTTGACAGCAGCCCGCAAGGCAGGCAGGGCGAGAGTGGCACTCTACGCCCCTAGGCAGCAATCAGCTGAGCCACTCAGATCAGTGCACACCCCGTGCCCTGTGGTATGTGATTCCCTGGCACTGTCAGAAAAGTCCTCGTTACTTGCCCAGCACCCAGTGGGGGGGCTCCATGTCGCAAGCTTGCTTTGCTCCTCCAGGGCCAGCCAAACTGCAGGAAGCACTTGTTGACAGACTGCATGTTATGCTAGACACATGCCAAGTTTGTTGTATGGGACTAGCTTAACGTCACCTAATTTTCACAGCATGGCCCTTCCACGGTTTGCCCCAGCAGAATTTGGTGTGATCTTGAGCAGGGAAATACAAGCCCCCCAAGCCACAGAGCTAGAGTGCTGAGCTTCTCTTTGGGCAGAAGTTCCTGTAGGTAGGGAGTCCGCAGGACAGCGCTACCACGGGCCGAACAGAAAGTCCTCCAGGCCGCCTCCCAGCTCTGTCCTAAGGGAAGAAGGCAAGGACTTCGCCAGGGGACAAGGTGTGAGGCTGTCCGGTGGGGGCCGGAAGGTAAGGGAGCCAAGGGGGGCTGTTTGCGTTCCCAAGGAACAAGCAGCAGAGATGGCCCTTTCTCTGCTCCTACTGTGGCCACCTGTTATGGGGACACATGTCATTCTGAGAGGCAGAGCGGAGACCAGGCTTAGCCCAAGATGCTGCTCTTTGCATAGTCAGCACCCACTTTTATTCCAGCCCCCAGCCCAGAACCTGGGCAGGGAAAGGGAGGCTCTGAGGTTCAGGGAGGGCTTGGGGGGACAGGTGGGAAGTGGGTGAAGCTGAGAGGTGAGCGAGGCCAGGCTGGAGCGTGGAATGAGGAGGGACTCCAGCTCCTTCCTTCCCAGCAGGCTCTGGGTAGAAATCTCTCCAGGACAAGTGCCACCTCCTTTCACGCCAGAGACTCCTAGGCCTGCCTTGCTAAGACCTGGCAGAAAATGGGTGACAGTGCCGATCTGCTGGGGCGGGGTGGCTGCGAGGCCCTCGGTGACCCTGCTGCTTCTCCAACAAGCCGGCCCCCGACCATCCAGGATGGGCTTTCCAGCATTCCCTTCTTCCTCTCCTCCTCATCTTCCTGCTCTTCTAGGTTGCTGGTGTGTTTATTTCTTCCTCCCTTTTAAATCCCTTTGTCTCACTGATTACACTGATTACACTGATTACACACACACATATACACACACACACACACACACACACACAGAGGGAACCCCTGTCAATGTCCTAATTTTAACTGCTAGGGAGTTCTGTCTTCCTTAATCTTCAGATTTTAGGATTTGCCTTTGAATTCTGGGCGATGTGACTCCATAGGGGGAGCCCTACGGGGCAGGGTCCCTGGTTCCATCTCTGGACACTGGGTGCGAGGGGCCAGGCGGCACCTGTACATCCTGTCCCCACGGGTCTTGGCCAGCAAAGCGAGGAGGCCCCAGGGCGCCCATGTTTTATTGTTGCTCCTTATCTACTCCCAAGGCTGGAGCCAGAGGACAACTAGGAGACTGACTGGAATGTGGTAGTTTCTTGCACCCTCCACCAGGAATCCCAGGCCTGCCAGGTGGAGATAAGGCCAGGGTATGGGCTGCAGTAGACGGAGAGGTGTGAGACTGTGAGAGGGGAGAAGAGGAGACAGTGGAAGAAGCAAATGTCCTTGGCAGACTTGGCCAGACTCTGAGCTCATTCACAGGGGCACACCAGGCCCCAGCCGTTCTCCATTCAGTGAGGGGTTTGCGGGCACAGTGTCCTCTGCATTTCCTGAAGGACTCACCCTGCTTTTGATGTCACAACATCTCCACGACCCCCAGACTGTCTGTGTCCCCCGTTATTGACACGGGCAGACAGGACTGGGGTGGCAAGAAATATACCAAGAGGCATGCAGCCAACCAGCAATGGAGCCAGCCCTCCTCCCAGGTTTAGTCCACAATGTACACCTTAACCTTAACCTCTGTGTCACCAGCTCTTTGTTGCTAAAACCCCACATCTTGCTCTGATGATTCCCTCTTCCTTTGAATTCTCAAAGATTACTCAGGTTAAGTCACAGAATTTCCTTGGTGCAGGGAAGGCATTTTCCTGTCATTGCTATGAACTGCCACATGGTGGCGCCCCTTGGAGCCAGCCCAATAGAATCCAGTAGGCTTCTTGCTTCTCACCCCTTCTGCCAGGAGCAAACTTGCAGCCTGGGAGGACATCTTGTCAAACATGGACCCTTGCGTAAGCCAGTCCCCAGACGCATTGGGAAGAGACCTCTTCAAATTGGAAGCAACCGTCTTCTTTGTGCAAATCACTCAGCCTCCCTCTCATTTAACCCCGTGTGTTCAGCTCCGACTGTTCCCTGAGCGGAAGACGATGCCTGCATCAGCTAGAGACCGATAAACACATTCCTGAAGTTCTGAAAATTCTTCTCGCAGCGGTCTGAGCTGTGCACTCGCCTCTGGGCCTGGCCTCAGTGCTCCCCCCAGTGCTGCTCAGATGCCGTGGGAAGCGCAAGCAAGCATCCAGCCACACATGAGCCTGGCAGACTGCTCATCACCTTGGACAGGATCGCCACGTCATGAACAGCACAGCCAACACCTCGCATTCTGTGGCTCCGGACCCATACACCGCTTTTGGGACTGTTCTAGGCTGCAAAGGTGCCTTCCTCTGCTTGCAAGTCCCTCCCACAAGCCCCTTCACCAGGCAGATCCTGAGGTAAGAGGCCAGCTCACTTGGGCTCAGTCGCCATAAGGAGTTAAGAGCTCCCTCACCATCTTCAGGGAGGCTCTAGCAGCAGATTGGCCAAGCCACCTGTGCCTTCTCCCTGAGGTTTCTTGGTCCCTTCCAGCTCCATCCCATGAGCAAACAGTATGGGCTGTAAAGCTGCAAAATATATCTCTCCTGACTGTTAAGGCAGTTTAAGAACTGTGAGCTGCCAGGGCCACCTTGACTTCCTTCTGTGTACGTTGCCTCAGTCTTGTTCCACCCACAGGCTGCTGGTATGCCTGCCTGTACCCAGGGAATTTCTCCCTTCAGTTGGCTCCTGTCAGCCAGCCCTTCTTCACCTTTAAATAGAAAGACCACAGTTCTGGACTCAAAAGCCAACTGACCTGGACTCAACCTCCCAGAGGCTTAAAAATCTGTTTTCTCTTTGAAAAAACACTTCTGATTAATGACATGCAAGCTGTCTGCTGGTAAGACACAAAAGCTCTGCTACAATGTCTGGTAGAACCTGGTAACAGGAAAGAAATTCCACAAATTTCATGGAGCTACTGGCTTCTATAAAATCTGGATCCTTGAGTTCACAAAACCAGTGATGCTTCCTCAGACTGCCAGCCCCCGGGAGCACCCAGTGGCTACCTGAGCAAAGAGTTGGACCCAGTTGCTAAGAGCTGCCTTCCCTTGGCTTCTGCATTCTAACAGCCACTGTTCTTCCTCAAGGAAGCTAAAAAGCTCACCTTAGGCAAGGCCCGAACTGTCAGGTGCCACCAGCTGTGCTGCTGGACCTCACCCGGCACCAAGGGCTCTTGTGCAAACATCCCTGCCTAACGCTTGTGTGATAAAACCACTCAATCGTGCCGTGTACCTGCCCACAGGGCTGGGCCCAAGAGACCATGGCTGCCCAGCAGTCTGATAAACATTTCTTGAGCTCATCAGACTTAAAAAAATAAACCCCCTGACAGATGCTGAGTGCACCCTGTTTACCAAGGGGAGCAGTTAGGAAGGAAGTCCAACAGGCTAGATATGCTATGGTCACTTTGGACAAAACTATTTTGGCCCAAACCCTCCTGCAGGGATGATTTGCACAATAAACTGCTTCCTGCGGTGTTCAGAAACCTGCCATTGATGATGCCAAATAACGCGGTCTGGAAGCCCAAGCCCCCCTCTTGGGATCCAACTGACTGAGACATCCATCCCCAGCCACCAGCCCTGCCCCCACCGTACGTTCTGCAAGCTCAAGCTCCTGCACTGGCGCCTGTGCCCTTGAGAGCTTCTCAGGCTTCAGCATCTGTGTCACCAGCCCCGACCTCCCATTCTGTACCCGCACCAAAAATAATATACAGGTTTGTAGGGTACTTCTGTAAAACATCATCCCTAGATGAGGTCTACCCTTGATCACTGGCAGTGACAAGGAAACTGCGTTTGTAGCAGAAGTAGCTCAAAAACTAGATTAAATTAAAACGCCATACAGCATACAGGCCACAAAGCTCTACAAAAGTTTAAAAGCAGCTTGTAACCCATACACATATAACAGAGGTGTGTATACACTGTCTCTACAAGTATCAAACATCCAGCATTAGATGCTCTAAAAGCTACCTGCACAGCTCCTCCAAGGCTCGCTCTGAAGAGATGGTGCACTCAGAGCCCTCCTCTGGTCACTCTGGATGCTGCCCAGTCCAAGCGTAGCTGAAGCCTGAGGACACCGTCCACACGACTGTTCCATGATGATCCCCTCGACAGTTGTGTCTTTACACACTGCTTACCCTACTCCTTGCTTCCCCACCCGCTGTTAGCTATGTTTTGTTTTGTTTCGTTTTTTGTTTTTTATTTGTTTTTTGGGTTTTTTTTTTTTTTTTTTTTTGGCCTTAAACTGTATGGACAGTTGCCCCAAGAGACTAGAACAGTCAATCAAACACTTGGCCAAGACTGGCTGAGTGTCCAAGGCAGAGTGGACACTCTGCTAGGTCAGATTAATTGCCTCATCCCTTGGCAGAGTAGTGTGATAGAACAGACAGGCCTGCATTATGTCTCCTCCTAAAAACAGTTTAAGCACACTCTGTAATAAGGCGATCTTGGGGAGCTGGCCAGGGCCCACCCGAGGATCCCTGACAACCCTAACATTACTGTTTCTGTTGGGTCTTGTCTCAGAATATCGCATAAAACATGCCCAGTGAAGATCTGCTGGGAAAACTAGAAGAAGGGGGAATGTAACAGAAGATGCCCCCCCAGCCAACGTACCTTAGCTTCTGAGTTGCCTAGGTAGCAGCTCCGGCTACCCCTGTCTCTTACAAATGGCGCTCACATGGTGGACAGCTGGTCACTGTGGTGCGCATTGTATAAACCAGTCCCCAGTGACAAGCCATTCTGCCTCTGTACTTCCTGCTTGCTGGTCCCACATAAGCCCCAGACCACCAGGGATCAGGGCCTGGTACTCTGGGAATGGTCCCAATCGGGCCCCCTGACGTGGGTAAGTTGGCCTCCAAATCTTGGGTGTGTTGAGTTGGTGACTCCGCTTGCTGCTGCAGCCCGTGCCCAACTGTCGTGCTTCTGTGGCTAACACTTGGCAAAACGGGACAGACGGCTGAGGTTAACGACTGCGCACGTCTGGGTGCTGTGGATGGGCTGTGT
This sequence comes from Octodon degus, assembly GCF_000260255.1. NCBI lineage: Eukaryota > Metazoa > Chordata > Mammalia > Rodentia > Octodontidae > Octodon > Octodon degus. The sequence goes on from NW_004524578.1 coordinate 2,267,364, forward strand.
GGTTGGCAGGCGCGATAAAAAAAAGAATGAACAGCTTTGTGAATTGTGGCTTTAAGATTTTCCATCTCTTTTTTAAAAAAAAAATTTATTTATTTATGTATGTGTGTGGCCAGCTCAGCCCTCCAGGGGGCGGGGCTGGCTGGCGTGTGGCGCTGGGGATTGAACCACGGTCCCTGTGCTTTGCTAAGCTTGTTCTAAGTAGGTGCTTTAGACCACTGAGCCATCTCACCAGCCCCAAGCTGTTCATTCTGCAATTTATTTTTCTTTGCCTTTATTTCCACAAAATCACTAATTCTATTGATATAATAAGCTTTCCTCAGATTTATGTTCACGTGACAGAAGAAACAAATTAGATAACCTTTCTTGAATCAAATAGCTGTTTACTTATTTTGAATTGAATTTGGGGAAAAGGCATTGCTTCAGAGCCTGTAGGAACTGGGATTATCACTGCAAGGTTTAAAGCAGTGGTTAGCTGTGAAAAACGACCACAAATTTCACGTTTCATGATCCAATATTGTAAAAGGGCCCAGATGAAAACTTTTCATCACTGTGAAAAATATTAAAAAATCCTTGACTACTTTGATTTCACAGTGCAGCTGTTTCTCACCTCCATCATGGTTTTCTCCTCGCTTCCCTTCCATTTTAGGGTAATTCATAGATTCAACAGACAGACCAACAGCGAGGCGTGGGTAGAGTCACCCCCTAGCTATACTTCACTTGTTATGGCTTCATTTACCCCAGTCGGGCTGGGGATTTAGCTCAGTGGCCCAGGGCCTGCCTGGCAAGCGTGAGGTCCTAAGTTCGATTCCCAGGACCCCACACCCCCCAGATGTTACATTTTCTACATCTACCCCAAGTCAACTTTGCTCCTGAAATACTAGACAGAAAGTCCAAGGAAAAATTGCACAGGACATTTTAAATAAATTTTATTGCAGTATCAGTATAATGTTCTGTTTTATTATTAAGTGTTAATTTCTTGCTATGCTTAATTTATAAATTACTTTATCACAGGTATGTGTGTTTAGGAAAAGCCATCGTGAGATGGAACTCAGCATTACCTGTGGTCCTGGGCATCTATGGAAGACTTGGAATGCATCCTCCGTGGGGAAAGGATAACTACTCCGCACACACTGAAGTGGAGGAGATTTGCCCGTGACACCCAGGTTTGGGGTACCAGCCATCCTGTTTGCTCTGCCTGCTGACCTACTCATGTGATGGATAGAGTTTTTAAACTCTTAGTCTTTTTTTTTTTTTGGTACTGGGAAGCAAACTCATGTTCAGTGGTGATGCTTTCTATTATTTTCTGTGACAATTTTTCATTTTCTTCTGCTATGTACTGCTGAAATTA
>NW_004524578.1:2268876-2271837 GCF_000260255.1 Octodon degus
CTCCTGCCCTCTGATAGGCAGGAATATACAGTTCCTTATATAAACTCCTATTAGGTTCCTATAAACTCTGTATGATTCCTTCCTCCCAAGTGTGTGCAGAACCAGGAGTACACTAAGTGTAACAGGTTGTCACTATCGTGATTCACCACACACACAAATACACTTTGTCTTCACCAAGCCAGAGACTGCCGAGGTTCCCCGGGGGGTACTCGGGCCACCAGAGGAGTCTTCAGGAGAAGGGGCAGCATCAGAGAGCTCTGGTCTGCAAGGCAGGAACTGCCTCGAGGTCCGTGGGCCAAAGGCCAAGAGCGGCCTGGAGAAGTTCCGCTGGTCATCTCCAGCCCGGGAGAAAGGGAGGTTCTCGACCTTACAGCTGAGAGATTGACCGGAACCTTTGCGACTTGCAAACCGAGTTTACTGGTGACGTGAGCAAGTCTAGAAGAAGATGCCAAGCTCCAAATGAGGGGATCACGCCCTGGGCAAGGCCAGGGGCTACCTAGAGTGGGCGTTCTACCTAAGCTGTGCTCAGAGTCCTGACCGGCAGGAACTCCCAGGTTACGGATTTGTGTGGCCACGAGCCATTGCCGTGACAGATGCGTAGTAGACGTCTCGTGTGCTGGAGTCCCGGCCTCCGCTGCAGTGGTTTGGAAGTGCGGAAGCCATAAGATACAGGCCTAGTGGGTTCCACCCACATAAATGGATTAATGTGTCTCATGGGGGGGGGGTGGTGCCAGGTCCCGTGGGACTGGGTCAGTTATTAGAAGCCTGGGCTGTTCTGGGGAGCCCAGCACATCCCTCCTGTACACCTGCTCTCCCCACAGCAATGCCACCTCACGTGAGGTCTTACACAGGGCTGAGGCACTGCCATGGCCTGGACCCTCAGAACTGCAAGCAGCCAAGCAAATCTCCCTTCTTTATGATCTCTACAACCACAAGCATTTTGTTATTGCAACACAGAACACCAAAACAGTTCTTTAAACATGATGTGTCAAGCAGTACTAGAAAACCCTATGATGTGCTGCAGAGAGAGGGATTTTTGTTTGGTTTATTCGTTATTCTCCCCAGTCCTGTGGCAGAGACTCATTTCCTGGCCAGCTTTCTGCACCCATAAAGGGAGATTCTGCCACCCTTTCCTTTGGCCGCACTCTGCCCCTAGGGACCTCAGTGAGGACCTGCTGTCTGCTGAGGGCCTGCGACACATGCCCTTGCCCAGGCCACTCAGCCCCAGCTCCCACTTTCTCCACTTCAGAGCAGCGCCCACCACTGCTCCAGGGCCTGAGGGTCTCCTGCTGCTTCCTGCTCAGCACCAGTGTCCACTGGCTTAGTCCTGGGCATCAAGCACTTGGAGGGCAGCACTGGCCCCTTGCTGCCTTGCCGACCTGTCCTGGGCTCCTGCAACGTGCACCTTGGTCTTGGATAGCAGGTCCTACAGGACTGGATGGATAGAAGGAGGGAAAGAGCCATGTGTAAGCACCTGGATGGCCTCTCCCAGTTATTTCTCTGAGATAAAAAGGGATGCAAGAGGGATGTCTGATATCCTAAGAAACCTCTGGGCTGTCCTTTCTTCAACCAGACCTCAGGCAGGGTCTCCTTCCTGTCCAACATCATCCTTCCGATCTCTTTTTGCTGAATTTGCCATGGCTTTAGGCCTCACAGTCTGGAGGAATCTGGCAATGATAGTCGTCTGCTGCTCCCGGCTGGTCTGCACCTCGGCCTCATGGACCCTCTATCACAACCACGTGCTCACGCTGATGGTTCCGCTGGCCACAGCCATGCTCCGGGCATCATCCACACCTGAGAGGAAGAAAGGAAGGTGTCATGCTTTGTGTCTAGATGTCCCCCAAAGCCTCATGCAGCCATATGTGGGCTTTTCAGAGGTGCCTGGGTCTAGACTGCACGATGCTAGAATTGATTCATGGTGTAGTGCTAGGATTAACGGTGAGTATTACTAAATTAACCCACTGATTGGTTTGGCGCCTGCCCTAAGCCAGATAGCTTAGATAGGACATTAAGAGGACATTGTTATTGTTGCCTACTGGCTGCTACTTCACTGCTGGCCACCTTCTGCCTTCCCTGCTTTGCCATGAACTATTTCTCCTCTGTGATGCCCCTCTGCTGTGTCACCCTGTCTTAGGCCAAGAAAACTGTGGACAGAAACCTCTATAAACTGTGAGCCACAATAAAACTATCCTCCTTTAACTTTAGGTGTTGGGTATTTTGTCTCTGCACCGAGAAAAAAGTAACCCAGACAGAAGGAACACGCCTCCAGCCACTGCCCCAGTCTCCCGATCTCAGGGGTAGCATGCTCTATGAATGCCCTCACACTCCTATCTCCTAGTCCTTTTTCCTAACTCTTAGGGCAATGCACGATCTTCAAACTACAACCTTGTTAGTCTTGGATTGCAGTTCAGGGAGGATGCTGAGGCCCGGGACCTTCAACGCCTTGGGGAATCTTTGTGGGAGATAGCCTTCTACAAACATGACCATGACAATATTTATCCTTCTAGGCTGTTATCAATTTCCAGAAGGACATGGGTGCTGTTTGCTGTCTTTGTGTCTGAGTGAGACACTGTGACTACAGACTGGCTGGGTGACTTCTGGCTCAGTCATAAATGAGGACACTTTCCAAATTTCTTCTTTGCCCCACTTGGGACACTTAGCCTTGGATGTGGCCAACACACATTGGGAAAGTCCAGGCCACATGGAGACCTATGTCTCCATGACAACCCCAGCTTGAGACCCAGCGCCCACCCAACACCTGCTGGGTGCTGATGGCTCCACCCGTCAGAGAAAGCGCCTTCACGGGTTCCAGCTCCACTCCTCCGACTCTTCCACTTGGCGCCACAAACACACCAGAGCCAAAGACAACCTACCTCACTGTGCCTGAAAAAACTACCAGATATCAATGGAATATAGTGGCTTTTTAACATTAAAATTTGCATCTTGAAATAATGAAAGAAA
>NW_004524578.1:2272077-2317771 GCF_000260255.1 Octodon degus
ATGTTTGTCATTTGATCATTTGAAAATGTTACGTGAATGGAATCTCATAGGAGTCCATTCCCATTTGGCATTGCCTCTTTCTCCACTCAGCGTCATTCCCCTGCAATCCAGCCAAGCTACTACGTGCATCAGCAGTTCATTCCTTTCATCGATGAGGTGTACTGCCTGGCAGAGACGTGCTACAGTTTGTTAACCGTTTATTTGTTGAAAATTATCTGGGTTATTTCCGCTTCAGTTCTGTTACAAAGAAAGCTGTTAGGAACACTCCTATATGGTGTTGTAGGAACATAAAATTTCATTTCTCTGGGACACATGCCCAAGGGTGAAATTGTTGCATCACGTGATAGTTGTACGTTTAGTTTTATGAGAAACCGCTTAGCTGCTTTCTGGGGTGGGTGTGCCATTTTATATTCCCCCTGTGTGCATGAGTGATCTGTGTTCTAGGCATGCTTGCCAGAATTTTATTTTTAATTGTGGAAAAATATGCATAATGTAAAATTGAACATTGTAACCATTTGTAAATGTGTAGCTCAGTAGTGTTAAATACACTCAGATTGCCGTGCAGCTGGTCTCAGAAGCCTCGTCATAAAAAAAAGAAGCCTTGTCATATTGCAAGCCTAACACCCTGTACCTGTTTAACACTGGCACCCCCTCCACCCTTCCTCCTTACTGCCCCAGAAATCTCATCTGCGTGGAACTATGCAGGATTTGTCCTTTCCTTACTGGTTTATTTCCTTGAGTTTAATATCATCAGGGTTCGTTGCTGCTGTCGCAGGTGTCACCATTTCTGCCCTTTTGTTTTTTGGCAGAACTGGGGATTGAACTCAGGACCTTGTGCTTGCCAGGCAAGCACTTGTTCTACTGAGCTATCTCCCCAGCCCCCCCCCATTTCCATCCTTTTTAAGGTAAAATAATATTCCATTGCATGGCTGTACCACACTTGTGTATTCGTTTATTCATCAGTGGGCATGCGTGTTTCTTCCACATTTTGGCTATGATAAATAATACCGCTCTGAGCCCGGCAGATGAACAGCTGCTCAAGAATCTGCTTTCGGCTCTTTCAGCTGTATGTGCAGAGGAGGAATTGCTGGGTCACGGTCTGTTCCTAATTTTTGAGGTGTGCTCATCCTATGTTCTTTAAGAGCACACCATTTCGCAATCCCATCCCTAGACTACAACACTGCTAATTTGTCTACAACCCACCAACACATTCTCTTCTCTGTATGTGTGTGTGTGTATGTGTGTGTGTGTGTGTGTGTGTGTGTGTGTGTGTTTGATACAGTAGCCATCTTGATACGTGTGCTATGGTTTCTTGTGATTTTGGTTTCCATTTCTCTAATAGAGATGAAGAGCATCCTTTTATGTGTTTGTGGCTCTTGGTACATCTGCTTTGGAGAAATGCCTGTTCAAAGACTTTTCTCATGATTAATGGGATTATTTGCTTTAGCTGCTGATGAGTTATAGGAGAGTTTGTTTATCTTGTTGCTGTGAGAACCAATTCTTAGTTGCATCAGTTTTTCTTGATTATTTTTCCTTTTTCTATTTCATGTATCTCTGCTCTAATCTTCTTTCTCTCTTTACTTCCTTCTACCTTTCTATTTAGTTTGCTTTTCTTTTCTGGTTTTTTAAGGTATGATGTTAAGATTGTTGAGTGGAGAACTTCCTTCTTTTAAAACACAAAGCTTTGTTATATTTGTTAAGTTTCAGCACGTTGTGAGGTTTTTTCTTTTTCTTTTTTTTTTTTTAAAGATAGTTTCTATTTTTTGTGTGTGGTTTCTTCTTTAATCCATTGAAACTATAAAGCATGCTTTCTTTAAAAATTTGTTTTAATGTTCTATTTATTTATTTACTTCTTGCCACGCAGCTTGGACTCGTAGTGCTTCTCCTGTAGCAGCCTCCCCAGAGCTGGGATTACAGGTGGGCCCCACCACACCTGGTTTTGGTGGCCAGCACAGTGCACCAGGGGTTCCATGGCCAGCACAGCATGTGATGTCAGGGACTGAACCCTGGTCCTTGTGCTTGCCCAGCAGTTGTTTAGGCTACCAGGCTACCTCCCCAGTCCCAAAGTATGCTTTTAACTTCCATAGGTTGTCACTGGGGTTTTCAGGTCTCTCTCCACTGATTTCTACTTTTGTTTGGTTTTTATTGTACCGTGTATGATTTCTATCTCCTAGAATTCATGAAGACTTATTTTGTGGCCTAATTTGTGATTTATCCCGCAGAAGGTCTTGTGTGCACTTGAAAAGCTCTATTTTGCTGTCTGTGGACGTAGCATTCTGGGTCAGTCTGTCAGACCGATTGATCTATGGTGGGGTTAAGTCCCCCGCTTCTTTATTGGTTCTCTGACCTGCTGTAATCCTTCTTGAAGGATTGATTCTTTTACTGTACAATTTCCTGCTTTCTTTCTTGCATTTATTGTGGTTGAAAGTTATTTATCTCATATTAGTAGAACTATTTCAGCTACCTTTTGCTTATTGTCTAGATGGAGTATTTTCCCACCCCTCCCTTTTAATTTATGAGTGTCCTTGGAACTAAAATGTGTCTTTGGTAAGTCATATTTAGTTGGATTTATGTTAAAATTTCCTCTGTCCCTTATGGCTTTTGATTGTGTAGCCTAATCCAACTACAATGTAATTACTGACGCATGTCTTACTATCGTATTTTTCTAATTTCTCATGTATGTCTAACAGCTTTTTTGGGTGTTTCTCATTTTCTTTCTTTTTTAAAATGTATTTAGGACAATGACTCACTACGTAAATCAGACTAGTAGTGATCCTCCTGTTTTTAGCCTCCCAAGAGCTGGGATTACAGGTGCATTCTACCACGCCCACTTTCAGTTGCCATCTCAGCACGCCCTGGGGGTGGGGCCGGCATGCAGGCCAGGGGATTGAACTCCCGGCCCCTGCGCCTGCCTAAGCAGGTGCTTTAATCCGCTGAGCTATTTGGCTGGCCCCTTTTTCTTTACAATGACCATGTCTTTGCTGAATTCTCATCGTGTTCATTTTCCTGATTTTATTACTTTTCCATCCACGCTCTCCTTTCATTTTCAATATATTTGAGACAATCGCTTGATGACCACTTTCAGGTAAGTTAGAGGCCTGTGCTTCTTCAGGGTTCGTTTCTGGAAATTGATTTTATGTCTTTGCACTGGACAGATTTCTCTATTTCTCCCTACGCCTTGTAGCTTTTTAAACATTTGGGCATTTTTAAAGCAGCCATCTCTCCCTGATTTGGTAGACTGGCTGGGTGCGCAAGACCTTCGCTAATCAGCCCCATGTAAATCTAGGGTCCTTTTATACCAGCACGGGACATCTTCCCTGGGCATGCGTGTGTGTGTGTGCGCGCGCGCGCGAGCGCATGTGCATGTGTCTGTGTGTTCTCATTCTCCTGTGAATATGGCTGCTTTACAATGTCTAGGTTTTGTGGAGTCTCACCCTTGTTCTTACCTCACACTTCCGCTGTGACCTCCTGCCCAACAGCGCCGCAGATCTGCAGCGGCCCCTCCCCTTGCCAAGGCCCCTCCCTTGCAGCCATCCATGCCTTGCAGCGTACCCCTCCCTCCGCAGCGGCCCCTCCCCTTGCAGCCCCCCCCCCCCGCACCTCCCCTGCAGCGGTCTGCTGTGCAACAACACCTGCGCCCTTCTCAGCAGCCCGCGTGCTAACTCCAAACGGCCACACGCTCCAAGTCAGGGAAGCTGGAAGCTGAGCCTTAGGCCGCTGCCAGGCAGCTCAAAACGTCACGAGCTCCAACTTTCCTCCTTCATGCCATCCTGCAGCAGGAGGAAGGAAGCAGGGGAAGGGCGAGCAAACACACCCCGAAATTTCCTACCGTCGAGCGCAGCTTTTCTTGATCAGATGTTGTGTTGTTCTATTGCTTTAAGTTCGACACTGCTGGCTAGAGCTCCCACAGAGCTATTGTGCTGCGTGCATTTTCATTTGGTGTCTCCTCGAGGAAGGGAAGGCCTCCAGCTTCCTGCACTGCCAACTGCCACATTGTTTAGAATTATTTTCTTTCCTTATTTTTCTTATCTTTTTTTTTTTTTTTTTTTTTGGTGTTTACAGCCTCGGAAGAGCTGGGATTACAAGTGCGTGCCACCATGCCCAGACTCAATCTCCACCTCGGCGCGACCTGGGGGGGGGATGGGGGGACGGGACACTGCACAGCAGGCCTGGGGATGAAACCTGCAGCTCCTGCGCCTGCTTGCAGGCGCTTTAATCCGCTGAGCTATTTGGCCGGCCCTTAGAATCATTTTCAATTTTAGATAATCTGGTTGGTGTGTGGTACCACGTTGCCATGATCTTATTTTGTGTTTCCCAAAGGGCTCGTTTTGCTGGACGGCTTCTTCGCGAGCTTATTTGCTGTATGTCAGCCGCACTCTTTCTCTTCTTGTTCTGAGACTGCTGATGTAAGTGGAGCGGGCATTAGCTAGCCTCAGGTGTCTGAGGTTTCCTTAATCACTTCTCTGCCTGTTGTCTCTCTTTAGTTCAGATTGAGTGAATTCTATTGTTCTACCACTAGGTCACTGATTCAGTCCTTTGCCGTCTCTACTTCTCAGCCCATCCAGTAAATTTTTGTTTCTTTGATGTTTTAGTTCTGCAATTAGCATTTGGGTTTTCAAATAACATATTTCTTCACTGAGATTTTCTACTTTTCATTTTCTTTAAGTAAACTTGTGATTAGTTACTGAATCACTTTATCATGGTGGCTATAAAAATTTCTGTCCATAATTCGGTCTGATAATACTCAGTGTTAGCACGCCTTTGAGTTTTGTTTTTATTTTCATTTGAGCTGCGATTTTCCTGGTTCTTAGTAGGAAAGAGGATTTCTCTTCTGTAGCCTGAAATTTTGGCCCTTCTGTTAGGAAACTCCAGTTCTATTTAAACTTTTTATTTTAGTCGGCAGCCGCCCTGTTTAGACTTCGCGGTGCAGGTGTGACCTACTTCTGTGGGCTGCGGCTGCGGTGACATCTCATTTTCAGAGCCTTTGCTGTGCTTTTTTGGTCTGCTTGGCTTTGCTCATGTGCCTGAGTCTCCTACGGTTCCCAGCAGGTGCTGCTTGAGAGAACCGGAGGAACTTCCTCAGACCCGACTGCTAGGGAGGGAGGGAGAGAAGGGTGTCTGCACCCCAGAAAACGTGCTGCCTGAGCTAGGCATTTGTAATGTTTTATTTATTAGTACACCAGAAAATGGAAAGGCCTCCCCTGTGCTGGATTAGTAGAACCAATATTGCCAAAAGGCCACAGTTTTAAAATTTGTACACAGCTCTAACGTGCTCCCACTCAAAACATCAACAGCATTCTCACAGATCTAGAGAAGAAAACATGGAAAATGCATACGCAACCCGAGGAGACCTACCAGTGGCCACAATCCAGGGCAACAGGAGCAAAGCAGGGGCATCCCGCAGCCTCAGGCTTCCAGTTATATAACTGCAAAGCAACTGGGAGCTAGGTATTTACGATGCCTGGCGGGGAAAGAACTTACCGTGGACCCGGACTCCTCAGACAGCGCCACCCACAGTCTGGCGTGTTTATCTCAGACTTCAAGAGGAACAAAAAGGTTCCTGGGCTGAGCCTCAGGCGTTGTGGGATCCTCTTCACTGGCGCAGACCCTTCTCCCAGAGCCAGGCTGCATGAGGTCACCAGCTGCGTAGGGACGCTCAGATGTGCTGGGGGGAGCACTTCAGTGACTGCTGCGGGGCTGACCACCAGGGGACTCCAGCTCCAGCTAGAGGAGGAATAGCCTGTGTTTTTGCAGCAGGATCCGCTGGGCCTGGGTCATCTTTTTGTCCTGGGAGGGGAGGAACCTGCCAGTGCCTGAACAGTTTGTCCACACCTGGGATTCTAAGCAGCTTGTTTTTATCCCATACCCTTTCCATTCGCTATGTTATTTCTAGTGTTTATCGTTAGGCCTGGTAAGTAGCAGACAGCATGAACCATCTTACCTACACAGGGAGCCCAAGTCTGGCTATCATTGTTTTAAGCTACTCCATCTTGGGGCAATGTGCTACAAAGCCAGAGGAACTGGAACGCTCTTCTATGAATACCAAATTCATGCGCTCACACGCTGCAGCCCTACCAGGGCTGGGGCTCAGAGAGGAAGCTGCGACCTTTGCGGCAGTCCCCATGGTCTGCTGCTCACCTGTGACTGGGGAGGGACCCCGCTTCCTGGGGCCTTTGTGGGACTCAGAGGTAACATAGGAGGCACCGGACATGCCGGCTGCCTCAGAAGTCCTCCCTCGCTTTCCCTCCGTGCAATTCATGGAGTACAATTTACTGCCACGCAGGAGCAGTTTCCCACACTCCTTAAGTCCCACGCTGAGCTACATGAACATCACGACTGTGCTAGAGGGGCCCCGTATGCTCAACGTTTCTCGCTTCTAAAGCACCTTGTGTCCTACTGGGGCGGCCTTTTGGGGGGGTTTCCTCATTTTGGGGCAAGGAAATCCCACGTGGGGGTTATTGGTTGGAATCTCATTTGACAGTACATACAGAAAACTACAAAATGTGAAGTAATAATTGAGGTGCTTTTCTTAGGTAGTGGTGAGCTTGAATGTGTGTGGCCTGGGAAGGGAACAGGCGCCCTGGACACTTCTGCGGTCTTGGGGCCCCCAGGCTCTTCACCCCCACATCTGTTGGGTGGGTTCCTGTGCTTGAACATTGGCTCCTTGCCCACTGGCGTGGGGTTGAGTCTGTGCAGACAGGAAGGCAGAGGAGGAAGACGAAAGAAGGAACAAAGAGGAAGAAGAGAACCTCATGGGGAGTGGAGGGGAGTCCCAATCCCCAGCAGACTCCTTTTACTGTTTCTCTTCTTCCAATCAGATTTTATTGGTACATTTTAGATATACGTAATGATCACATTCATCAGAGAGAATTTGTACCTGTACGTGATATGCCTTCTTTTTATTTTCTTTTGATACTGGGAATTGAACTCAAGACCTCATGCTTGCCAGACAAGCGCTTGTGCCACTGAGCTATATCCCCAACCCCTCCTTGTACGTGATATATCTTGACTCGTTTTGCTCCTTTCCTCTACCTTCCCCACAGCCCTCTCTCCAGCAGCATCCCTGGTCATTGAGAGATGCAAATTAAAATAACACTGAGATTTCATCTTGCCCTACAGAGAAGGACTGTTAATCCTTCAAGAACTCAGCCAATAACAAATGCGGGTGGGGCTGCAGGGGAAAAAGGGGCCCCTTCTCCACTGTGGGGGGGGGAGTGCAGACTGGCACAGCCGCTGTGGCAATCTGTGAAGGGTCCTCAAAAAACTCAGGTTAATGATTTAATTCAGAATTTATATATATTGAATAAAGATTCCAAAGGCCTCCTCATGTCTTTTTCAGTTCTTAAACTCTTTTTTCCTTTCTATCTTAATTAATATCAAAAATTTCAGCACTCCATTTTAACATTGGCTTTATTTAATGAGTTTATAACAGTTCTTTCTCATCTTTTATTCATTTTACGGAATATCGTGTTTATGATATACATCTGCGCTCCCACATTCTTCCATTTTTATTTGTTTCTGTTATTCATGTTATGAATGAACTTTCAGAAAACTAAAAAAGAACTTTGTTTTTCATGATCAGTTAAAAACATCTGTAGTTGCTAACATTCACAAACATATTTGTTTAATAAACATATGTACATATTAATATAGGCTGTATGCTAAGAATTACACACACCAAACATATAATCTATGTCTATCTAGATCACAGGTTATGTATGTTTTCAACTTTCCCAAATAATAATAAATTATTTTTCAAAGAAAAAAAAAAAACCTCAGGTTAATTTGGTTTGAAACTGTCTCATTGCTATTTGTTTCTCGATAAAATTATGGGAAAAAACCAAACAAACCTCAGGTTAGAAGTTCCATGTGACCCAGTTTGGTGTCTTCCTGAAGATTTAAAAGAATCATGGCCTGCACACCCATGGTCATAGAGAAACAGCTTGTAATAGCCAAGTCTTGAAAACCACCCAAATGCCCATGAGCTCGTTAATGGATAAAGGAAATTTTTTTAACAATGGAGTACTACTCTGTCATTAAGAAGGATAAACTTGAGTCATTTTTAGGTGAATGGATGGGCCTTGAGACCATACTCTTAAGTGAAATAAATCAGACACACGTGTATAAACACCACATTGTTTCTCTGGTATGAGGAACCAAAATAAAGTGCAAAGGGGGACACAAAGAAGAGAAAAGTCTAAAAAAAAGAGAGAAGAATGGAGAAATGGCAACAAAGCCTTTGTACGTGGGGTGGGGAGAAGGGGCTACTGGGGGTGGGGATGGAAAAAGTCAGGCTATGTCATGTACAGGTACAAATTCTCAATGATGAATGTGATCATTGTGCATATCTAAAATGGACCAATAAAACTGGAAAAGAAAAACATAAATTAATGGCTCTTAATAAAATTTGGAGAAGTCAATAATAAAACAAATTAAGCCCATCCACCAGCTCCTGCATGTGGCTTCCGTCTTTCATAGGCAGCTGCGTCGTTCCATGTGTGCTGTAGGCTAGCAGATGCTGATTCACTATCCGGGTGCTACTGGTAAGAGTGGCAGAAAGTGCTGCTTTCGGAGCTGGTGCTGCTTTCGGAGCTGGTGCGGCCTCCCAGCTCCTTCCTCAGTGTTGCTGGTAAGACTCGCAGATCTGATCTGGGCTTCTCTTCAGCTCCTCAGTCCCCCCCAGATATGTCCTGATGCCTCAGGAGGCGCTGTTCCGGGGCTGGCTGCTCAGGATCCTGCTCCAAGCAGGAAGAGCCCAGGGCAGGTGAGAGCCAGCTCCATCCTAGCACCAGCTCTGGGGCAGGGGCGACGATGCAGCCCTGGTGCCAGGACTCTGAGGCCCTCGCCGAGCCTCTCCCAGCCTCACCACCCCAAGCGGTGCCCACCCTCTTCTCCAGCCTGGCAGCTCCCGCAGGTTAGGAGATGCAGGGTTCACTGCTCAGGGTGGACTAGGGCAGACTGCTGCCCACTCAAAGCCTACTCCCTGCTGCTGTTGGGGAGATCAAGAGCCCCTTGCAGAGGCCCACAGAAGAGGCCTCCCCACCTGTCACTCCCTGGTTGCCCTTTCTGCTTTCTCTCCTGAGAGTTTTATACCTTTGCAGTCATAATGATTGTGTTCATCATGGGGTGCTGGCATATCCACGTGACACACCTTAATCCCCTTTGTGTCCCCTTCCCTTCCCTTTCTTCCCCCTTTTCCCCCTTAGTTCCTTGCCCTTTGCAAAAGACCTATCTCCATTTCCTGTAATCTGCCTTTTATTCTGGTCCGTCATTTCTTTATGCTTTGGCTTTCTCGGAGAAGCGAAGCCATACAGTATCTAAGCTTGCAAGATGCGCCGCAGTTCTACAGCGCTACAGCACTACAACTCCACGTTGTCTGAGTTCAGGTGGCTTTTGGTCTCCACAGCCAAGCGTGGGTTCTCCCGTGTGTTAAACAAAGCAAACCTGACAAGGTTGTTCCTTCACCGAAACACTCGTCTCCAGAACCTTCCAGAGTTTTGCTTGCGCATCTGATCAAGAACAATGGGCCAGGTGTCAACAGCCAGCATTCCCAGAGTTTGCTCCAATTATGTCGTGACTTCCAGAAGAGCTCTTCCACTCGCTTTGTTCCTCACAGAGAGAGTACAGTCATCAGGTTTCTTCAGAGAAAAACGTGGGTGTGTTGTGGATTTTTGCATGCACAAAATGTGTGTGTGTGTTTAACTCTTGCAGTCTCCTGAAAGAGCTGCAGAGAGGAAAGCATGGTGGAACCGGCCTGACCACTGCACGTGTCCCCCTCCCCCGCGAGGTGATGGCTGCTGTGTGACCCTCGGCCCCCTTTTCCTCCTTGGCTATCAGGCTCTGGGGTCTTCCCACAGCGCCCGCTGTGTGTCAGCACATGATAAGCACTCAGGCACTCAGGGAACACTTGTCCCAGATAGGCAACCTGAAGGCTCGGCTAGTGTTACGGCTTGTGTCCAGGTGTCCCCCGCCCCGAAGCCTCATGTAGTCACTGGGGCGGGCTGCTAGAGTTGGGATTAATTCATGATCCAGTGCTGGGATTATGGGTGTGAGCGCTGCAGCCACCCTGGGGCGGGTAGCCTGAAGGCAATATGAGGGAGGGACAGAGGCTGGCCAGCTGCCACAGCTGCTGCCCCTCCCTTTGCTCTTGCTGTCTTTCTGCAGCCACAAACGGCTGCCCTCTGCCACGTGCCACTCTGCCTTGGAGCCAGCCAAGTACGGACTGAAACCTCCACAGACTGTGAGCTAAACAAACCTTTCCTTCCTTAATTTTGGGGGTTGAGTATCTTGGCCCAGCAACAAGAGAAACGTCACCGTGACAGGTAGCATTTCTTGAAACAGCATCAGAGCAGCATGCGGCCCGCACCGATTTCCCTGCACTGGGGCTGCTGAGCCTGCCGAGCCTTCTGAATTCATGAAATGGGTTTGCCCTGAAGCAGATGAAACGCCAACTTGGCCGTCCCATGCATGGTTGCTGCTGAGTCTTTGCGCCCAACAGTGCATGTGTGAGCTTGTATTCATTTTCTTCATATCCCGCCTTCACCCGGACCTGAGGCCCAGCACACAGAGAGGGAGGAGGTGATGAGCAGGAGGGGTTGCTGCGGGCCAGCCACCCGCAGACCTGGTGCTCCCTGACCTTGGCCTCGGTGTGCACAGGCATGAGAGGGGGCTGTGTTCACTGGCTCAGCGCTGACAAATGGTCCTCGCAGCTGGGGGTGGGCGGGCAAGAAAGTGAGAAGTGTGAGGAGGAGTGGCCTAGAACACCCAGTGGTCATAAAGCAGACGCAAGGCCCCCGTAGGTGCCCCCTGCTCCTCCTTAGAGGCTAGAGATGGGGTTGGAAGGAGACCCGGGCTCTAGGATCCCAGACTCAGACTGTGGTGCAGCCTCAGAGGGGCGTCTGGGCTGAGCCAGATGAGCTTTCCCTCCACCCGCCCACCGCCGCAGGCTCTGTCTGCTTCCCAGCCCACCCGGGATGCTGAGGAGGCAGGTTCTGAGCACCATATCTCCACCCAGGAGCACACTCATCCACTCGCCCCTGGGCCAACACAGACCCCCACTCTGACGGCACGCGGAGCACTGCACACCCCCAGGAACTCAACCTGGCAGAGCAGCAAATGGGGAACCAGGTCCAGAAGGACTCACGCAACAGAGCTGTGGTGAGAGGGGGCCTCTCCCAGGGATGTACGGTGCCCTGGGATCTGTGAAGTGCCACGCCTCTATTCGGGTGACTTTGGAAATACAGCTCTGGAGGTTGTAGTTGGGTTAACATGAGTTGTGGGTCCCTGAGCCGTACTGTCCCTACCAGAAGAGATGAAGATGAAGACACACATCGAGGAAGAGCACGAGAAGACACAGGGAGAAGGCTGCCATCTGTCAGCCAGAGAGAGCCCTCCCTAGGGAAAACCAACCCTGGTGACGCCCTGAGAGTAAAATTCTGGCCTGTAGTCTAGTAAGTCTGGTGGCTTCGCCACAGTCCGTGATATTGGATCCTAGCGGCCCAAGCTGTGGCAGGGGGGTCCTGTGCTCCCAGGGCTTTTCATGGTGGCTGAGAAGCTGGTGGGGTGAGGGTCCCACCAGCTCCCTCCAGAGCACACCCCAGTGCCTGGCACCCTCACACCAGGCTCTGCCTCATAGACCTTACCACCGCTGCTGGCACCCAGGCTGGGCCAAGCCTCTCAGGTGTGCAGCATCATTCAGGATCAGAGCCACACAAGACGACGCTGTCCACACTTGATTCCGCGGATGAAGTCTCACCCTGAACCTTGCCTCGAGGAGACATGCCCCCGGAAGAAGTGGCTCTGCACACTCAGGAGTGCTGGCATTTACGGTGCACTGGGGGATGAGGGATGAGTTTGGCCATCCTCAGATAACCCGTTGGAAGTCCTCCCACACACACTGCCTTGGGGCTGCAGCACAGCGGCTGGGCCAGAGACATGGTCCCACAGAAGTGAAGCAACGTGCACGTGGTACAGGGCCTGCAGAGGCCTGACAGGTCATCCTCAGTCCCTTGACCTGAAAGTAGGAGGGTAGGCAGCAGCACCCTAAGTCAGGAGACCCAAGATGTGACATAGTGCACCCAGGGCCTGGAGGAAGCCAGATAGTGTGGGGAAGAAAGATCTATGAACTACTGCAAGAGGACCAGGCCTTGGCCAGCTCTTCTAGTGCTGCTTACCATTCTCAGGACAATTGTACTGAAGGAACAGCCGCCCCAGATAAAGGGCAACTTCCAAGGGCAGCCTGGGCACTGTCTGCTCCCTCCTAGAGCAGGGCATCCTGCAAAGCTCGAGTCCAGTGGCACCAGAGACGCACAGGGCACGAAGCCCAAGGCAGAGCTCTTGGCTACAGTGAGGTGTGGGGCACATAGACCGGGTTCCATCTTCCTGGTAATCCTCTTCAGCCTTGGACACCAGCACACCATGAATCCTAGCAACGACCTCCCTCCTGGCGAGTATCAGGCCCTCACTGGCTACCTGGAGAGAGTATCAGAGGGCATCTGCAGAGCTGCCCCCAAACTTGCCACAGTGAAAGCAGCTAGTCCACTAGCCTCAAGCCTCCATCCCAGCAGCCACGCCTAAGGCCTCTAGTCATGAGGTACTCTACAGTCTACAAGGACTGCTACTCAGTTACCAGGCAAAAGGCCACACGGGGATCTTCCAGCCCTGAGGAGGGGACCCGCCCGAGGCCCCTCAGCTCCACGTGGCAGGGCCTGCGCTGAGCCCAGGTCCCCTCCTAACATGCAGGCTTGTGGAGCAGGGCCACCTGTCTGTTCTGGTCCTGTGACACAGGGGCAGGTGGGCAGCCAGCTGGGGCCGCATGTGCACTGCAGGATAATGCTGGCTGCTCTCTCTGTACAGGTGCTCCCGGCTTCTGTTTATGGGCTCAGCTCTCGCTGGCCCCCCGGGCTTGTCTTTAATCCCGATTTAGGATGCTCTGGCATACAGGAAGCTTAAGCCCAGGGAATGGAATGAGAGTAATAACATTTGGGCTTAATGTGAAGTTAAGTCTTCCCACTGTCAGGGGCTTGGGGGTTTCTAGCAGCGCACCGAATGACATGAACTCAAGCGATCTGTGTGCTTCCAAGAGGTTCCAGGTCGCCCACTTCTAGAAGCAGCCTGTTCTCACCCACGGAAGAAACTTCCTGCCACTCTCCCAGTTCTGGCTTTTCCTTGGGTGCTGCTACTACGAGACTTTGCTATTCACTGGCCCCAAATTAGCAAAGGCTTTCTAGGTCCTGACAAACCAACATACACTCATCCCTCTGTACTCGTACATAGCGGTCAGATACCAGATCCACAAATGCTCAAGGACCTTATGCATAATAACATGATATTTGCATAAAATCTACATATTCTCTGCCATATAATTTTTCATTTTAAAGAGTCTCTAGATGATTTACAATATCTACACAATGTAAATGCTCTGAAAGTAGGTGTTGTACCAAACTGCTCAGGAAATAAAGACAAGAAAACTATCTCTGTACACGCTCGACACAAACACACTATGTCTTAATATTTTCAATTCATTTTTGGTTGAACCTGCAGATATGGGACCTGAGAACACAGGGTGCTGACCAAACACATGTAAGGGACAGGCTGCGGGTCATCGTGCAAGGAGAAGGAGGGAGAGGGACAGACATGAGAAATGAAAAGAAATGATAGATTGGAAGATATAGTGGAGATTCAGATGCAGGCATCAGTTGGCAAACACGATATCTTTTGTGGGAACGAGCAGCTCCTGCCACAGCAGCGGACATGATGAATATGCAGCCTGGACCACTACGCATGACCTCGGTCCACAGAGCTGGTCCACTTCCGGTGTTCCTACCTGCTGTCCCCGGGCTGCTTCCATTGCCTTTCCAACCACAGCACCAGACAGCCAGGGCCACACTCACTTGGTCCTCAAATTCACATCAGTGGAATCAACCAACTATGGATTAGAGACACTTCAAAAGCACCCTCACTGAAGATGTGTAGACTTTTTAGATTTACCATTATTCCTAAACAAGACAGTACAACCATGTATGTATCTTTTACATGGTATTATGTATTACAAGCTATCAAAGGATGATTTAAAATACACAGGTGGATGTGTGCTGGTTCTATTCAAATACCACACCATTTTATATAAGGTCCCTGGGCATCTATAGATTATAGGCATCCACAGATTAGTCTAAATTCCCCTTGAATGGCAAGTGATGACTGTATTTGGCAGGCAACACTATCACAGTAGAGCAGTGGCTTTATTCTGCACATAAATTTTATATGTACTTCTCTTTGGCAGAAGTGGGGCTTCACGGCAGCAGGGATTATGCTTTGTAGAATGATACAGAGCCTGCAGTTTCTCAAACAAACAGCAGCAGCTTCAGAGGTCCTTCTTTCTGAATTAACCCCACCCCACCCCATCTCTAGCAGCTCAGCTCACAGGTTCTGAACAGTGAAAAGTTCCCCCAGGAGACCCTGATTTCCTCTGTCAGGGATTCTGGGAAACAGAACTAGGGAGAAATCTTCCCAGCAAGTTGGCAGGGGAGATGGCAGTGACTCCAGGGGAGACTGGGCTGAGGTAGAGTAAGCTGGTCAAGGGAAGAGAGAGACATTTCCAGCCCCATCTAAAGTGAAGGACTCGAGGAGGGCAGACATCAGATGACAGTAGGTGCAGCCAGCAGACTGTGCTGGTGTTGTCTTAGTTACTTTTCTCATTTTTGAGATAAAGTACTGACACCCAAAGGTGCCAGGGATATAGCTCAGTGCCTGCCTAGCAAGCGCGAGGTCATGAGTTTGATTCTCAGTGCAAAAATAAAGAGAAAGGTTCATTTCAGTTCACCATTCATAGAAATCTCAGTCCACAGTTGGCTTGTGCTGAGGAGGTGGGGCATGGCAAGGGGCATTGCGGAGAGGAAATGGTCCATGGCAGGCAGAAGGCAGCAAGGCAGCAAAGTAGTGAGGCAGCTTCTTTCTGTCCCTTGTATTCTATCCAGGCCACCTGCCTTTTGGGTAATACCCTTAATCTCAGCATCACATCCTTAATCCCAGCTTCACATCATTAATTCTTGCATCACACATACTAATCCCAGGTTTAAAACTCCCTGCCTGTGACCACAAGAGTTTGGGGGGCACATCAAGATACAAGGTACCTATAACAGGTACCTCAGGAACCAATGAGGTTCTCTTTAGCATTGGTGTAGACTTCCCGGGGCTTGACATATGACTTTTTAGTCATATGATGAAAGCAATAGGCAGCAAGTAGAGACCATACTTCTACTCAGTCCCATAATCAAGAGGGGAGACAGCTGGGATTCTACAGTGTGTGTGTTATGTGTGAACTGTGAGGTTAAAGTACGTTTTCCTTGAGTGATATTCTCAGTTTATGATGGGCAATTCCATCATATCTCGAGGAGCAACTATACTCTATGCACATATGCTACATCAAAGCAGTAGATCTGGAGGAGGCAGGACAGGTCTGGAATCTCAGCACTCTGGGAAACTGAGGATCACACATTTCAGCCCGGCCTGGACGATGAACAGTACAGGCCCTGGGTTTGATCCCTAGTACTGCCAAAAACAGTAAGTAGAGGCATATTGCTTTGTGCATTAATTTTTTTTTTTTTTTCGGAACCAGGGATTGAATTCAGGCCCCTGCACTTGCCAAGGAAGCACTTATTCTACTGAGCCATCTCCCCGGCCCCTCATTAAATATTTTTAAGATAATAAAAAAATAGCAAAAAAATTTTAAAAACTATACAGAATTTCAGTAAACAAAATTATAGAAATTCAACAATAGTTGTTGTACTGCATATTGTTGTCTTCAAATTAGTTGTGCAGATGACTCAATATAAGCATGAAAAATTGATCAAAAAACTAAAAAGAAGTGAAAAGGCATTAAGCGTTCCTTTCACTAGACCAGCAGAAATCAGCACGACAACTATCCAAGCCATCCTGTGCACATACATACATATTTTTCCCTCCCTCCCTTCTTTCTTTCCTCCTTTCCTGCAGCCCAGTGTTCCTTCCCTTTGAACAGTTCCTTTCCCTTTTACAATATCTATTGTATCCTCGCCCTGTCTGTCTGTTGCGGTTCAGCTGTCAGAGGGTCTTCTTAGGGTCCCACCTAAGACTCCACAGGGGCACCTGGGCTTCTGGTTATGGCTTCAATGTGGACCGTTCCTCAAAGACTCATGTACCACATCTACTCAGCGAGTCTCAGAGGCAGGGCCTGGAGAGGCGACCGGATCCTGAGTGCGCTGGCTTGGTCAACCGATGAGCCCATTCGTGAGTCCAAGCTGAATGGGCTCGCGAGGAGGTGGGTCCTGGCTGGGTGCGGCAGCAGCCCCTTCCTTTCTTGCTGTCTGTCCCTCAGCTTCCGGCTCCTGGATGCCCTGAGCTGACCAGTTGTCCTCCACCACATCCTTCCACTGTGAGGTTTCTGCCTCAGAGCCAGGTAAATCTATGGACTGAAACTGAATCCCTGAACTGAAACAGACACTTCCTGCTTTAACCTCTGTATGTCAGGTATTTTGTTCCAGGAATATAAAGTTAACTAAAACACTTCCCTGAGCTACCACCAGTCCTGCCCTCGCTGCTCCTCATGCTCCTGACTCTGCCCCTCCTGGCTCACTTCTGTGGCTTCAGAAGGCTCTGGGACAAGGCTCTCTGTCTGGGAGCTGGGAAACCCTGACTGTCCTCCTTCACCATGGTCCTCGGCCTGCTGGGACTTGTGCAGCCAGCATCGTGGGAAGCGGAATGGGTATAATTTTGAACCCGATGTCCACCAATCAGTGTTGGATTTGGTCTAGATTTGAACATCAAAAAATCCTCTAAATTTATGAATGAGGCCAACTGCAGAAAAACAGCATGGTCACGTGACTAACAGACTGTGGTGGAAATTCCCTCCCATGCAGCCCTTATGGCACCTACTCTGGGGACAGGTTGAGGAGTGCACATGAGCCAGGTCAGACAGAATCCTCCCCTGAGCAGCAGCCTCTTCACCTACTAGTTTCTTCAGTCTCAGAAGCCATTGCCTGAGCCTGTGCGCCAAAGACAAGCTAAGGAGGAGAAATGACCGAGAGGCCACATCCGGGCCAGTGCTGAGTCTTCTGCCATCTTCTTCCCTGGTTTCTTCAAGGTGAGTGTTTATGGCTTCAACCAGAATAAAAGGAACAAGTACAGGAGCCTCTGCTTAGTCCCTCCCTGGAGAGAAGCCGAACCAAAGCCATGCCTGCCAGAAGGACCTCCGTCTGCGAGTCGTGGGAATCTGGAAAGGTGGGCAGGCAGGCTGCTCAGGGACCGGAAGGGCACTGGAAAGGTGGGATTACAACCCTGATTCCTTCTCTTAGAAAAGAAAAGGAAACGAAAGAATGCATAGCATTCAATTAACCTATGTATGTAATTATGTCCATAATTAAATCTTCTCCTTTACGTAAGTACTACCTTAATACATTAGTGAAAAAAACCAAGGAACACATGAAGAGCAGAAGCCTACCACACCCAGCCCACTCTAAGCACCAATCTCGATCCTTTCGCCCCTCTCCCTCGTCTCAGCTGTGATATCCCGGCAGGGACAAACCTCCAGCACACGTGCTCAGCTGGCCACTCGTACCACCGAAAGCTCTAGAAGGTGTTGCGTTGCTGCTATATCCTTTTGTAATCTCTACCATCCCCTTGGACGAATGTATAAACCCAGGGGAAGGTGTGTCCAGTACTTGGGGAAGATTCCTGGCCACTTCCTTTTATTTATTTATTTTTATTTTTTTATAAATGGCATCACAGCACATGCACCATATCCAGGCAGCATTTACTTAACAAGGCGGTCTCCCATGCCAGCGCCCGGACCTACGTCATCTTCCGAAATGGCTACCTGGCATTTCAGAGTTTGAGTGCAACATTGTTTTCGTAGCTTCCCATACCTCATAGCTTCCCAAGAAATGCATTTGGATTCTCATAGATGCTTCCCCTTGCCTTCTTAGCCATGAGCAGAAGTTCTTTAGCCATTTAATTTTCATTTTATCAAGAAACGTTGAAAACTGTAGCACCTCAAAATGCACCACCCTGAGATAACACGTGTTACCATTTTGCAAACATTCTTACCCCATCTCATACTAGTCTATATGAGCATGCGTGCACACACCTACAGTAATGAGAGAGTACAGTACATGCATTATAAAAATTAGACATTTTCAAAAGGTGGTCATTTTTCTTTCAAACTTCTCTCTCACTTCCACTCCCCACCTTCCTGACGTACTAATCATTTTAATCTATTATGGGCTCTGGTCAAACATTATAGATTGAAAATGTGCATTAACCTCTGCTCCCTCTCACAAATCTCACTAAAAGGACAGCAAATGGATGACAAAGGCATTATCCCTGAAGGACAAAGAGATCAGCAGAATCCTGGGCAGCCTCGAGAAATGCACTCGACACTAAGCAAGCTCGAGAGCAGACGGAGGGACCAGAAGTCTCTGGACTGGTGCAAGAGGTAAGCCTACAACTTCACTTCCCTCGAGGGAAGCTAATAACACACAAGCAGATTTGCCCCTATGGGCCCCAGAGGGGTTCAATATTGCAAGGCATTCCTTGGAAAATACGCAAGCGAGAGTGACTTCACTGTAGCCTGAAATTCAGCAATGAAATCTCTAGACCTCTCCTTTATCCCTACCCCAGGGGAGTTCTCTACCGTGTCCTGATGGACACAAAATATGCCACCTGTAGTGAATGCATGGCCCATGGATGTGAAAATTTAGGCACACATAAGGGACATGGTGCCACTCTGAGCAGAGGACCAAGTGGGTGTGGAGCACTTGGGTTCAGCTCCACGCGCAGCTCTGCAAACCTCTCCCTCTAGGAAGGAGGCTGTAGGGTTCTCCTCTGCAGGGGCTCTACTTTATAGACAGCGTGGCAGCCAGCGCTCTGTCAGTAGAACACATTCTTGAGCTGATCAGCTCATCTACAAAGTATACTTCGGCTCAGTTACAGAAATGTCAGTCAGTGATGGAGGCCCCCGCTGCTCAAGCATGCTACAGTGCTCGTGGTGGGAGACTGGGGTGGAGTAAGCTGCTTACATCTGGCCAGGTGCGGGAAGAGGAGGGGAAGTAGCTGGGCTTCCACTGCCCTCCTTCTGGGCATGCCCACCAGTGACCTAAAGACCTGCTACCAACCCCACCTTTTAAAATTGGCACTCCCTCCCAAGATCTCCACCCTGGAGACCAAGTTTATTTGATTCTTTGTTTTTGTATTTTTAGGGAAGGGGCTACAGGGTGTTCAGGGTCTCACTATTATATCAGACTCATAGTGATCCACCTGTTTTATAGCCTCCCAAGAGCTGGGATTACAGGCCCACAGCACCACACCCAGTCTCAATTGCTGGCTCAGTGTGCCCTGAGGGTGGGGCCGGCACAGCAGACCCTGGGGATCAAACCCCTGGCCCGTGTGCCTGCTTGCAGGCACTTTGATCTGCTGAGCTATTTGACCAGCCCAAGAGACTACTGAGTCTTTGGGAGAGCGTTCCTGATGCAAGGTTCAGCAGTGAGATGTCAGAGACTCCTCGGTAAATGGCCTTGGTGGTGAGAAAATTGAGTCTCTTGTGCACCGGGGGGTGAGGTGTAGTGGCTTCTGTAGGGTTGAGGCTGGGACTGAGCTGCTTACCCGACTTGAAGGCAGAAGTTCCTGAAAGAAACCAAACTGAATCTGTCTGCTGATAAGACTCACCTGTGCGTGTGCTCTGGGGTCGCAGAAGGCAGGCAGACACTGCACAGCCACGGCCACCTGGTGAGTCCTGCCCTCCCCACCACAGTGGAGCTTTGCTGGGCTGCGCCCGCACTCCCACTGGTCTGGGAACTCTGGGAGCCTACTCCACCCTGATTGTCACAGGAACCATGCTGATCCACAACTGACCCCCTACCATCACTGCTGAGCTTCAAAAATGTCAAAGCAAAGGAGCAAATGACAACCTCAGACTTCCAGCCCACCCAGAATAGGTCCAGGAGACAAGGACATAGAACTTGGAAGTTACACACCTGAAATTTCTGAAATGACAGCCACTGAAGTAAAGAAACAACTCCACCAGGCAACAGAAGAAATCAGATCAGAAACAATCTCTCAGATAAAAAAAGAAATGACGACATCATGAAAGAATTGCTCAGCACATCTAAAGAAGACACAGATTAAAAAATAGAGGGTAATAGAAAAATGATGGGAACACTGCATAAACAATACAGAAAAGTTATGAGATTTCCCTCCTAGAAGATCATAAGAAAAACTGAATAAAGTATAAAAAATAAGAGATTCTTTTAAAAATGAGAATATCAATCTAGAAGGCACATCTAAAAGCAGAAGTTTCAAAAATAAAAAGTTCATAAAATTGAAGAATGATAGATGGTGTTTCAGAAATAACAGTATTTCCTAAAAACTGAATAACATGATTTTCAAACTGAAAGGAAATATCAAGTATCTACCACAAGAGAATTAAAAAAGTCATATTGAAATTTTAGTGCATAAGAGGTGAACTGCTAATCTCCAAAGAGGAAAACAAATTACTTAAAAGATCATTAACAATCAAGACACCCTGCCACTTTTCTGCACAGAAGAGTAGCTAAATATAATAGCGCAGCACCTCCAGTGTTCAGCAAAAATGATTTCGAGCTTGACATTTTATACCCAACCAAACTATCCACTAGACATGAAGACTGAATGAAAATGTTTTCAGGCATGCAATATCTCAAAAGAAATTTACTTTTTATACATCCTTTATCAAAAAACTAGTGGGTATCAAAGAAGGAAGGAGACTAAGAAAGAAGACATTGGGTTTGGGAGCAACGGGACTCGCATAGGAACATGGTGAAGGGAAATTCCAGGAAGGTGGTCCAGGCAAGTCCTACTGTTATGCCCATGTAGCAAGCCTACTGAATGAAGTGTTGTTTGCAACCAGAGACTAAAAGAAAATGGAAAACATGTGCCCCAGTTTAATAATATTGAGGGCCATGTTACAGGACAACATAGGATTTAGTAATAAGTTAGTAATAGATACACAGAAAACTAATTAAAGGAAGGGAAATTTAATAAGTGTAAATTTTAGGCAAAACAACATTTATAAAGAAATTAAAGTCACAATGTATGAATTATAAATAATTTCATAGTCAAAGTTATGACACTAAATGTTGGCTCACAACAGAAGTATGACCTCAGTCTAAGAGGAGATTGTAGAAAGAAAAGTATGAGTGGTTAGAGGTCGTAGTGAGGGTTGAGGTTGACATCTATGACTTTATCTTCCTTAAAAAGCCAAACACACACATAAGATGACAAAATAAATACTGAACTCAAAAAACATGCTGTTTAGAATTTAGAGGTTAAAAACCTAAGAAAGAGATAAAGGAGAAAGCATTCTCTCTGGGGAAGGAAATGTAGCTTTTCATAGTGGATCACATAACTATTTGATGCCTATGTATCTTATGACTAAATATGAAAGCTAGAATTAAAACAGATTTAACATGCATCATCTATACTTTGTCAATGTTCACAAAAATATTCCCAAGATAGATGCACACACACATCCACACATAGATGTAAGCCTGTCTATATCCATGTGTATTTTAGTACCTCAGTTCACAAACTTAATTTGCTCTACAATTTTGGAAAGATGGCTACATTTGTGTTTGTGTGGGAAAGATGCCAAGATCATGTTTGTCAACTGGTGCAGAGTTTGGAAACAAACAAGAAAAAATTGTTAAATGTTTCCATTTGCTGGCTAAATTGTTTGCAACAAAGGCATTTGTGAAGTAAGGCACTACCTTGTGTGTGTGTGTGTGCATGTGTGTGCATGTGTGTGTGTGAATGTGTGTCCATGTGTGTGCATATGTGTGTGTGTGTGTCTTCATGAAAGAATTGCATCATTCCATACGTAGTACACAGTGCTAGTCAACTTTCTCACCACTGGGACAAATACCTGACAACACAGCTTAAAGGAGGAGAGCTTTACTTGGTTCCTGATTCCAGAGGGTTCAGCCTACGGTCAGCTGGCTTGAGGCAGAAGTATCATGGTGGAAGAGACTGGTGGTGGCAAGCGTCTCAGTCTACAGTAGCCAAGAAGCAGAGAGAGAAGGGAGGAGCCAATACCCAGAATGCACCAGTCCAGGCCACACCCCCTGACCCACCTTCAACCAGGACCCACCTCCTAAGCACACGTCCAGCTAAGAATAAGGCAGTGGATTAATCTACTTATAAATACAAGGCCCCCAGGGTCTTCTTTAGGAAGATACCCCAAAGGATATCTTCCTAAAGCCCCACCTCTAAAATTCATGGGCCTCTTGAGGGACAGTTTCAATCTAAATCATAACACATCTTCTTACATCTTCTTCATCTCACTTTCCATAACGATTACACCATGAAAATCCTTCAGGTCAACTGGTATAACATCAACTTTTTATTTTTTTTTTCACATCAACTTTTTAAATGGTTGCATATCAGACTGGGGAGAGAGCTCAGTGGCTTAAGTGCCTGCCTGGCAAGCACGAGGTCCCAAGTTCGATCCCCAGTACCATAAATGGTTATGTATTGTTCCATGTGTACGTGTATAAGAACTTACTTAATTATTTCTTCTTCAGAGGGCATTAGTTTTATTGCCAAATTTGAGTGTTTGTTTTATTTTGTTTTGTTTTGGCCATTACACACACTGCCACAGTTAACACACCTGAACATGTCTGCTTAATTTCTATGAGGTAGATTCCCAGGAAAGGAATTTCTGCAGGTCACAGAATAGGTATAATTTATTTTAATACATATTTCTGAGAACCATTCCAGCAATGAATGAGAATATACAGTTTATCCAGGTCTTTTTATGACCTTCAATAAAATTCCAGTGTTTTATTCCCATAGAGCTTGTATGCTCTATAATTTCTTTGGGAACATGACAGGAATTATTTGCTAATAGAAAATATCTGAGGACAAGAAATCTATTACTTTCTTCTGTTGTGACCTAGTACCTAGCAGTCTGGCCGAACCATCTTATTAATTAATTCAAAGAGCTTTTTGCTGGTTTTCCTAGATTTTTATGGGTGAGTAGTTTTTCTTTCATTCCTTTCCAAAATTTTACTGTACTCTCTTTTTCTCGTCTTGCATTAGTTAGATGCTCCAGAAAAATACTGAATAATTATGGGGGCAAAAGTCATCTTTGTTCTGTCCTTGACATTTATGAGAGTATTTCTGATAGTTCGCTAATTAACATGATGTCTATAGGAGTCCTGTGGTTGAGAACCCCAAACCAGTTACAGAGTCTTCTTTGTGTTCTTCCGTTGCTAATAATTTTTATTTGTTTCTGTTTTAATAAGAGATGGTTGCCACATGTTGTCAAACTTTTTTTGGTGGGGCAGGAGGCGTGATTTGGTTTTGAGCCTACTGAGATGGACCATATGGTTTTGACAGCTATCGAGATAATCATAGGGCATTTCTTTGTTAATCTGTTAATGTGCTTAAGCATATGAAAGGATTTTCAGTGTTGAGTCATCCTTGCATTCTTGAGAATTAGGTGGAGCTGCATTGTCATGGTGCCCTGGTGGTGTTTCAGAATTCTCCAGATCCAGTTAGCCACCAGGTTCTCAGCTAGCCTGAGGCAGCCTCTTTCTGTCTGGTTTTGGTATTGAGGTTGTTTGTGCTAGCTCCCAAAACAAGTTGCAAATATTGCTATATTTCTATGATCCGAAAATTAAGGAAATGATAGAATTCAGCCACAGTAGACATAACACTCAGGACCCACCCTGGGCAGCCCAGAACGAGAGGCACACAACCACCAAGTGACTATGCTGGGTACAGTGGCCGGTATCTAAGCACTGCTGTGAACAGGATAGACAGGAGCAGGAAGTGGATTAGGGGCGGAGCCGGCCAGGCAGCCTCCAGGGGAAGCAGGAAGCGGGCAGAGGCACACCTTGGAGGCACAGGAGGATTTGGATTGATCTAAGCCTGGAAAGGTTTTAAGCGGAAGCATTACATGATCAAACATGCAGTTTTAAAAGATTACTCTTTTGCGAATAGCTGTGTACTAGATTGACCTTTGACATGCCCAAGGCCACAGTTTGAAGCAGCCAGGATGGAGGCCCCAGAGCATATGGCCATGACAGGGATGCCCAGGTCTCTGGCCTTGTACCTTGCTAACAGAGTCCCCTTCACTGAGATGGAAAGCCTGCAGGAAGAGCAACTCTGGGAACAGAGCAGAGGGCAGCAGTGGAAAGCTGAGTGTGCAGCAGAAGCCCTAAGACCAGGCTCAGGTGCCAACCTCAGAGAGGTGGTTGAGACTTAAGGGGCCCCTGAGGAACTGCTAGACTGGAACAGAGCTGGGGGCCCGGAGAAGTCACTCAGGGCAGGAATGAGGGGAGCGAAAAGCTTCTGTGGAGCCTGGAATGGAACATCACAATGAGGTGCAAGAGGTCAAAGCCTTCCATGGTGCTGAGAGTTTGCCTGTGGACCAAGAAGAAAGCAAGGGTGTGAGGACAGTGAGGCATCAGCAAAGACCGACGCTTTGTGAGGCTACAGAAAGCTAGCTCTGAATACGCACAAGGAGATCTCGTCATCTCCCAACCCCACCCCGCCTGCAGTCTTCTCTGTCACTGGGGCCAACCCCGCCTCTCTAGCAGCTCCAGTCCTGCAGTTTCCTGGCTTCTGTCCTCTCCTCTACCTCCGCTAACACTTCGCTACTCCTGCTCAGGTCCACCTCAAAGGTCAGGCCACAGCCGAGCACACCACCTCCACCCCTCTACCCAGGTGGCAGCGGCGTTCAGCTGCCTGGGCTGCCCACTTCTATCCTGACCCTCCTGCTCACCCAGCTCAAGGACCACACTGGGCCTTGCACACTGTAAACCATCAGTTGCAAACAAGGGCTTCCAGTCCTTCAGTGGCCACCAGGCCTGGCACTGTCGTCTATCTCCCCACATGGCTACCCTCATTCCCTTGTGGCCTCCCTTCCAAACACCTGCACCTCCGGGTCTTCCTCCAGCATGCCGGGCTTCCTCCAAATGGGGTCTTTCCCTGGCCCTTGCCTGGTCCTGTAAATCCCCTCCCAACTTCCCTTGTCGCTTTTTTCTCTCCCTGCCACTTGCCAGCCTCCAGCACACCATATACTGTACTGTTTAAGGGCCCGGACTCCCCAAAATGAGTTCAGCATCCGGAGGACTGAGGTTCTTTTCTGCTACTCACCATGGTGGTCTCAGCACCTGGTGCATGCAATGTGTGGCCCATAGTTGAAGTTCAAAATATATTGGTGAGTGATTAAAACGAGTGGTAAGAAATGAAGATGGGAGACAGTGGGCCAGCCCTGCTGCGAGGGGTGTGCCAAGGGGATGGGACTCCCCAAGCCCTAAAGCAGACCCCAAGGCATGCCTGTGCCTCCACCCTCTGAAGCCCTATAGCAGGATGGGCCCTGGGACAAGAAGCCAAAGATGGAGGCAGAGGCTCCTGCCCAGTGTCTCAGGAGTTGATCTTTTATTTTATATGTCCCTAGCCTATCTGACCATGCGGAGGGGACACCTATCCTGTGGTCTCTGAGCCTCAGGCCACTCCTCTGCACACTGGAGGAGATTTGTGTGCTCAAAGGAAGGACAAGGACAACATGCTGGGCAGGCTGGGTACACCATGGCATGGCACAGGAGCACCGTAAAGACCCAAGATCCCTTTACAGGGGCAAGGTGGGTGCTCAGAAGAGAGGAATGGTGGGGAAACCTCAGGGGGGCAGTGGAGCAGCCATGATATTCCCCTGGGACATTCTTGGTTTTGCTTTTGTTGGTAATGGGAATTGAACTCAGAGCCTTGCTCTTGCCAGGCAGGCGCTTGTGCCACTGAGCTACTCATCCCTGGCCCAGTGTAGGATTTCTTTACAAGGCATGCTGCTTCTTTGCCAAGCTAACAGAGAGAAGACACACATGGATGGCCAGAGCTGTGGCCAGCTCAGGGCACCAGCCTGGATGCCGATCCTGGTTGAGATCTGGACTCACACAGATGGGTGCCAGGGCTCTGAGCATCTGCTTGCTGCCCTTGAGGGGCTTGGGCAGCTGCTGCGGGGAGGAAGGGCACTCTGCTACCGCGATGTGCCTTTCTGGACACCAAAATCCTTCCCATTTGGCCACCCTTTGCAGCCACCACTTTCTCAAAGTAGATTTACTTTCAATCGCCATTTGCTAAATCTCTCCCCCATAAATCTTCAGGGGAGGGAGGGATTAAGCCCGATTACAGATGTTATAGAAGGCAACCCAGGAGCTCCAGGGGGTGGGAGTTAGGCAGGAGGCGCGGGTGGAAGCAGCCCACAGTGCTCCCGGGCTGGCCCCGTGGTCTGCCGGCCTTGGCCCTGGCTTGGGCCACCGTACCCAGCCTGGCAGCGGGGCGCTGAGCTTCCCCAACCCCCCGCCTGGCTCTGTCCACTCAGGAGCGGGCAGCCTCCAGGCAGCAGACCCTGGCAACCAGAGGATGCAGCAGGCAGGCTCATGGGTTCCATGAGGAAGATGAGCAGCTCCTTCAAGCGGGGCTCGCTCAAGAGCTCCACGTCAGGCTCCCAGAAGGTAAGTGCCCTGTGCGGCGGTGGAGGACTTGAGGGAGGGGGTTGCGGGCTCCAGCTCTATGGGCTACTTCCAGGTGTTTGTGGACGGCCTTTGGCTCTGTGGCATCAGGCCCCCTAATTAAGAGGCAGTCCCACATTTCTGGTCACCGTGTCCCTGTTGTCTCAGCTGCTGCTACCTCCACGTGGCACAAAGCATCCTGGGAGGTGTCTGGCGGTGCGACTCATAAAGATCTGGCATCCTCACTACATGGCTTACATGCTCCTGAGTCAGCGCATTGGGGGTTTTGCGTGGCTTGCGGGCCCACACGGGGACACCCACATCCCAGCTCCCTGCAGCTGGCCCCCATGCTCATCTTCATTCTGAGTCAGACAGTGGTAGGAGCACAGCGTGGGCTCTGTAGTGCACAGGAAGGCCCTGGTGTGGGCCTTGGCCTCAGGGTGCTGAATCTGCCAGAAGGGGTGGGGGCAGCCGAATTCCTCGAACTGGAGGGAGGCCCTGGTGACCCTAAGCAGGGTCCTGGGCAGGGCCTGCGGCTCCCAGAACTCAGGGCAGGCTGGACAGAACAGCCTTCTATTCTCTCTAGCAGTACCGCACAGCATTGGGAGCTGCTTTAGTTCAGGGAGCCTGTCTGACAGCTTCAGCCCTGAGCACCCTGGTGCAGCAGACGGCCCTTCCTTGTTAGGCCACTGCCTCACCCTCTGCCATGGGAGGGGCTGCAGGGAGGCACTGGGGGCAGACTACACAGAGGCTTCGGCTAGATCCTGCAGAGCCCCAGGAGCTCAGTGGGGAGTTCTGTTTCTTCAGGGGCGCTGCAGGAGGGTGGGAGGAGGCGGGGAAGGAGCAGGACCCCATGGCCAGAGAGAATGTGCGCTTTGGGAGCACTTTCTCAGCACCTTAGGGGCCAGCAATGGCTCCTGCCCTGAGGACCAGGCCAGCGAAGCTGTATGGTCCTGGTGAACGCCCCAAGAAAGGTTACCTGCCTGGGCCGGACACCAGGGGCCAGCACTCAGGAAGTCGCCATCTCAAGGGCAGTGTCCTTGTCCATCCACTAGGACTGGGCAGGTGTCCAGTGTCTCCAACACCCATCACCCTGAAAATGCAGATAGAGAAAAGTAAACAGCATTTTTATCCCTATTTGTTAAACTTCACCCTCATTTTAAGAATAGAAAAGATCCATCCTCTGAGGGCTCTGCAGGAGACAGGCGCGGCTCTGCCTCAGCACGGGTGTGAGAGTCAGCGTTATTTTTAGAGCCAGTGCACACCCACTGCCTTGTGTAAATTAACACTCACAAGTCTACCGCTGCTTCTGCAGGAACCAGAGGGTCAAGGCCACTCACTCGCTGCGTGGCCCGGGGTCACGGGCTCCCCATGCTCCGCCCCTGTCCGATACAGAGCTGGTCCACGCTGTTCTTGCCGAGAAGCTCTAAGGAGCAGGCTTTGTTTGTGGTGAATTTGATGGCTCTCAGCGACTTTGCTTGTACACAGCCTTGTGAACGGCACCACCAGGCCCAGCTGCAGTGGACGGCCTGAAAGCAGAAGAGCCAACAGCACCTCATTTACACACACACACACACACACACACACACACACACACACTTACTTCCAGGAATGCACACTGGCAGCTACAGTACTTCCCATACAAGGGCCAGGATGAAGGATGAGCATTCTTCTTTGGGGATCACCCTCCCCCATGTGGTGCAAGGCCACACCCCTACGGGCGGGCTGGCAGTGTAGCACAGTGGCGGAGCATGTGCATGGCATGTGTGAGGGCCTCTCAAATGCCACCCCCAGCAGCCTGCTTGCTGCGAGGTCCTGCTGGCAAGAACAGGCCCCCTTCCAGGAAGAGCCCCCAAGGGTTCCTGCAGAGAACGGAAAATGTGGCTCATTGTCTAGCACTTCCTTCCCTGTCCACATTGTAGTTTGCTAAAATATTCATCTAAACTTTGGAGTGGGAGGGCTGGCAAGATAGCTCAGTGGTTTAAAGCGCCTGCTTAGGCAAGCTTAGGCAAATGCACAGGGACCGCGGTTTGATCCCCGGCACCACATGCTGCGCCAGCCTTGCCCCCAGGGTGGGCTAGGCTGGCCACCAAAAATAAGGAAGTAAATAAAAATAAAATTTTCAGTTGAAGACCAAGATCCCAAACAAATCTGAATAATAGTGTAACCCAGAAATTATACCCTGGAATCTATTTTAGAAAAATTCCAGCTAATGTGCGGCAGAAACTAAGAACCAGTCATGTCAGCACTATATGCTGTAGAAAACCCGAAGCAGGGCTGGGGAGATGGCTCAGTGGAATAAGCGCTTCCCTGGCAAGCACAAGGGCCTGAGTTCAATCCCCAGTTCTGCCAAAAAAAAAAAAAGCAAAAGAAAACCCGAAGCAACCAAATGGCCTATCTGTAAGGTTGGGCAAGCTTTTGTTCACTGAAGCAATTGGAATACTATATAGCCCTTAAAATAAATAAACAGCTGCTATATCAACATGGACAGACTTCAGAACATACTGTTGAATTTTTTTTAAAGCCCCCAGAACACACTATTTATAGAAGATCCAAAATACATAAGCAAATCTAAATTAAAGACATATTTCTGTAGGGTGGAGGCAGTTAGTGCTCTCTCTGTGTGTCTCTGTCTCTGTCTCTCTGTCTCTGTCTCTCTCTCTCTCTCTCTCTCTCTCTCTCTCTCTCTCTCCCCCTCTCTCCCCTCTTCTGAAGACAGTGAGGTCATTGCATCTGTAAAGGAGGCTGTAGGTCTTTGGCTGTCATTTACATTGGCTTTGCCTGTGATCCTGGAGTCGAAGGGGTGCTGCCCCAACAGAGGCAGTTTTCATACCTTTAAAAGCCACCCATAGAGAGCACAGATAAACCAGTGTGTGGGGCAGGGCGGCTGCTCGGGCGGTGGTTCAGCCCCTGGGGTCTCTGCCTACAAGACTTGCATCGCCATGGTATAGGGCAGGCACCCACCACCTGCCCTGGGACCCTGAGTTTCTTGTCCTCCTTGGTTCTGGCTTTGCTCCTTCCATGTCTGCAGACCGAGATCCCCTTCTGCTGCAGCCCACTGCCTAGCATGGGGACACTGGGGGCTGTCGCCTCAATAACAAGGCACAAGGTCAGCTGTGGCTTTCCTTGAGGTCATGTTACTCCGACTTCTCAGGTAGTGTGGCCAGACCTGGGGTGATTCTCAGTCTATTCTCCAGGTCTGTGGTTGGAATCCACTTGAGTGCAGAACTCCACATGGAAATCCCAAGTAATTCCCATCCTGGAGGAGCAGGAGCTGGGCGGCCCTGTGCACCCAAGGCCCCAGACGCCACCCTCGCTCACCCTTCTCTCCATAGCATTAAGTTGTACAAGCAGGAAAACCCCAAATCTCTCTGGGTTAATTTCTCACCCACTGGAGATAGCGGGTGGCTAAAAAATGAATTTTAAAAAAGACTTTTAAAAAACCAGTTCTAAGGATTTTTCTAATTATTAAGTTTAACAGATTTGTTGATCCCTTCCAGTTGCTAAGATCGTGTCTGCACCGGGGCTCGTGCGTTCTGCGTCCCTGGTCGTGGCCAAAGGCGACAGGCTACAGCCTGTGCTCCCAGCATGATTGGCTCCCAGCGTCGAGCTTCTGCTCACGCGGTCCAGCCCTCTCTGTGTGACAGTGCGTGAGGCCGTGGCTCTGGCCCCCTTTTGAAGCAGAGGAAGACTTGCAGAGGCGGAGGGCCATGACCAAGAGGTCGTGAGCCAGGCTCCGTCTTCCCACGGTCATCTGTGTGACCCTCCTAAGGCACACCTTCCAGGGCAGTGGTACCCGGCTGCTAAGGACGCCTCTCACCAAGTCCTGGTGTGGCTCTTGCTGCCTGTGCCGTGGTCTCTGGGTGGCTCCAGGTCTGTGTGAACACACTTCTATGAGCCCACCCCAGCCTCTGTGGCTGTGCAGAGTTGATACCTGGGCAACCACCTTTGTTGGGGGGCACAGGCCCTGAGGAGCATGGCCAAGGGCTGTACACTGGGGCAGGGCTGTGCTGTCCCGGGCCCTGGGTTGGGAGACAGTCTAGCTGGCTATCTAGTGCTCCCTTCAGTCCCATGACCACAGGTCATCCTGGGGCTGGGGTGTACAGGCCCGCCGCTGGGCCCTGCTGGGATCCCCCACTTTCCAAGGAGGCCTGAGCCCATGTTCATCCTTGGGATTCCCTGCTCTTCTGTGTCCTCTCCTCTCAGCCCAGTGGCAGGGAACTTGCCTGGATCTCCCACTCGAGGGGCAAAGCCGCAGACTGCTTTGGGGAGAGAAGAGAGTGGGCCAGGGGCTTCATGGTCTTGGGCACTTTCTTCCTGGACTCCCCAGGCTGCCAAGGAAAAGCGACAGAAAATACCAGGATGGGGTATGAACAGCAGGCACAGCACTGGTGAGGATGTGGCACAAAGCTGGTCCTGGGGACAGGGCCAGGGGGTCTAACCGAGCCTGAGCACACTGCAGGTGGCCAGGGCGAGAGGACCCCAGGGCAGCACTGTGCAAAGTCACCAGCACGCCGAGAGGCCCCCATAGCGTCACTGCGTCATGGAACTGTGTGGCCTTGCTAGAGAAGGGTGAGAGGGAAGAGTTCTGGGAGAAGGCTATGCCGGGCAGAAGGCAGAGGGCCAGCAAGCACTCGGCCACTTTGCTTAGGTGGCTGAGCAGTGCAGGAGAGGGTCTTTAAATGAAGAGGTCCACCCACAGCTCAGCCCAAGTGCACCCTGGGAACACCAGCCCTAGGGCACGCCTTGCCCCACCAAGAAGAGGTCTGCAATGTGCACGCACACGCCAAAGGCTCTGACAAGTCCTGCAGGAAAGAAAGCCCCCCTTCACCCAGAGCTCCCTACAAAAACCCTTTCCATGTGACCAGCTGTGGATCCCAGGCCGGGAAGTACCGCGTCAGGAAACAGAATTGAGAGGCAGCTTCTGAGGGTGAAATGGAAAAAGGGCTGATTCTGACTTTCTGCACCACCCGCGAGTAGGGCTCCACCCTCCACTGCCCAGAGGATGCAGACAGGCAGAGGTTGCAGCAGAGAATGCGGAAATGTTTCAGAAGATAACATGAAAAAGATTTTGCCCTTCCTGGTCTCTGAGGAGCCAGGTCTAATTGAATCCTCAGGAAAAGCCCTCTTGGCTGGTACGGCTTCAGAAAGCCTCTGCTCACCTCACCTCAGGCCTGATGGGGCACTGGTCTCCCTCTACCCATTCATGTCTTTCCCAGTGTGGCCCAGATTGTTACAGAACACCAGAGCTGCCTCTGCTGCCGCTGGCAACTGAGAGAGTCCCTGGACTCTCCATGTCCCCGGAGAGGCCAGGGCCCCCTTTCCTGGAGGAAAGCCCCCGCTGGCTCCACCCTGTCTCCTCTCCCCTCTTCCTGGCTTCTCTGCAATTGCATTCTAGAGCTTGCTCCTTCCTGCCCTGCCAGCTGGCCTCTGGCATGGGCTCCCTGCACCTTCAGGTGCCTCCCAGAGGGACCTGGGATGTGCTGTCTGGACAGCCGTGTGCTTCCCTCTCGGCCTGTCCAGGTTGGCTGTGGGACCCCCACAAGATAAGCTGCAGCCATTGCTAACATAACCGATTGTGTCCTTGGAGACAAAGGGATCCAGGAGAATGCGTGGGGAAGATTCACATCGCCCCAGGGAACCGCGCGTTCGGAAGTGGGCCGCACGCATGCATCGGAGGGCCAGTGCCCGATGCCCAGTGCCTTGCTCGAGGCCCCGCGCTAACCCGAGTGGTGGGACAAGCTTAGCCCGACTGTGTGGCCACAGTCTTCCATCCGTAGCATGAAATGATTTTTCCTGGGTCTTTTCCCCAGCAAACTCCCTGCTTTCTAACACATCCTTGCCATTACAAAAAATATCCTTGTAAGTATGAAAGATGGAATTTTTAGGATTCCACCCCAAAGCGAACAAAACCCAGTTGTCAGAGAGTAAATTGTGTGTGTGAACGTGGCGAGATTCTTTCCTAATGCTTCTCCGCGAACTCACCCGGTGCTTAACAGAGGAACTGTGTCGTTGTTCCCTCGACAAACACATCTGAGTCCCCTTGGAGCTGGGGATCCAGGGGAGATGAGTCAGAAAACTGCGGGAGGGTGGAGCTGGGTGGGAGAGATGTGCAAGGGAGCGGGCGCTGCGGGACTCGAGGCCCTCGGGGCCGCCGCGGACTTCTGCTGTCACCCTGCCCTGGGCCGCAGCTTCCTGACCAAGGACAAGCAGACTTGTCGAAGGAGACTGACTTGGGCTGTGGATTTTGGCAAGTGGCGCCCGTTGTCACCCCGGCAAAGATGTGTGCTTCAGAAGCAGCCAAATCTGACATGTGACGGTGGCGGAAGCCGTACCATGCATGACAGGCCAGTGCTTAGAGGAGACGCCCTTTGAGCAAGACAGTACTGCCCGCGCCTTCTACTTTTAACAGTGCTGCGCTGTGTGTTTTGTGGCTAAAGATAGTGAGCGAGACGGGGCCGCAGTCCTGCAGAACCATGGTGCCAACGTCTCGGGCCCTGGGTGCGTCCTGCCTCCTGAGGCCCCACGGGGCTTCCTCGCCCCATCGCCCACCAAGAAGAGGCAAGGCAGCTTCTGCAGTTCTCCCTGAAAGATCACATGGACGTGACTTCCTCACAGATGTAGAAGGGCTGAGGGATGCAAGGAAGCTCCCCGCAGGTTTGCAAAAGACCATTCTCAACTCAGCAGCCTTTTTGTCTAGCTCTATCTTGTGTTTCTGGTATGTCCTTGGTTGTAATGGGAATTTTTTTTTTTTTAAGTTTTCTTTTTATGTATTCGGTATGGGGTCTGCAGGGTCTACAGGATCTCACTACATAGATCGGACTCGCAGTAATCCTCTTGTTTTCAGCCTCCCAAGCACTGGGATTACAGGCACGCCGCCACCACACCCAGTCTCAATAGCTTGCTCGGTGCTCCCCGGGGGCTGGCCAGCACAGCACGCCAGGGATGGAAACCTTGCTGCGCTCCACCTAAACAGGCACTTTAGTCCACTGAGCTATTTGGCTGGCCCTGGATTTTTTTTTTTTTTAACTTTAAAAACCCTTTATTTTTAAGCTGACAAACAGAAATTATATACATTTATCATATCCAACAGGATGTTTTGAGGTATGTTGATGAGGTCTTCCTTCATTCTATTTCTTTTTTCTTCCTGTCCAGGAGCCATAGTTTTGGGGGTAGGTGTCCCGGCCTAATTCTCTATGTGTTCTACATGTGTGTCAAGTGTGCACACAAACCCAAGAGCTTGGGTGGCTCTCGCTTCTAAAGGCGGGACGTGGAGGAGGAAACATCATTTCCTCCTCCCTGATTCATGAGGTCTTAGCTGAGATTC
Source organism: Octodon degus (assembly GCF_000260255.1). NCBI lineage: Eukaryota > Metazoa > Chordata > Mammalia > Rodentia > Octodontidae > Octodon > Octodon degus. Next base: position 2,305,927 of record NW_004524578.1, read on the forward strand.
CTTACAACAAAAGGCAGATTAACTCAAAAATGAGAAATTTAATAACATGTATACCTCCTATATACCTGGGAGATAATCCAGAAAGATGAGAAATCGCAAAAGTAGATCGCAAAGAGCCGGCTGAGACTTCAGGTTTCAATATGACTCTTCCTGAAGTAAAGAAATATGGGTGTGGGAAAGGGCCTGTAAAGACAGGCTAGGAATTGTTCTGCCGGGTTAAGTGGTGCCTTTCCCACTGACTGGGAGTCTCCTGTGATCTGAGCCCTCCTTCTCTGCCTGATACCAAGACAGGGCCACCTTGCAGGGATTTTTCCTTAGAGAGATAAATTTTCCTTACAAGGGGCTCACCTCCTCTCTGTTTCCAAAGCTTTTCTTGGATCTGCAGTCTCTCAAAATAACCAGCTCAAAATAACCCTCGCTCTGCACGTGCGGCAGCACGCTCTGTTCTCCTACAGCCATATTTGCGCCTGCGCGTCCTGAGCTTCGTCGGGACCACATCTACACGCTTCTCTGAACCGCGGAACACAGGTGACGTGACGTACCTAGAAGTAGCCAAAGCCTTTCGTTTGAGGAAACTGAGGCTGAGAAGATGAGCTCAGGTTGGCTGAGTGTCCCCTGCCCTACAGGCCTGGGCCAGCCTAGTCCTCTTCGTCCAACACCACAGGTGTGTGGGCCTCCTCCTGCACCTGCCCACCTGGCCTGAGACAGGCCTCTGCACCAGCGGGCCCCTCCCCGCAGCATCCTCATCCCAGATGGCTGCTGGCCCACTCGCGCCACTCCTCTGGCTGCCCTCACTTGAATCAGCCACTTGCACGGACCCTCCCTGATCCCCTCAAAGCCCCACCAACACCTTATGTGATGTATCTACTTGTTGGTGTGCCCTCAGGTCGCTGGAGTAAACCTTCAGAGAACAGGACCCGTCTGCTCTGGGCGCTGGCTCAGAGAGCCCCGTTACATCTGCGGGCCCCTGCTCTGCGGCACTGTGCTCGCTGCATTCTGCACCCTCACTCCCTTACTGCAGCCGACGCTCAGGTCAGCCCCTTCCCATTTCTCGGTGCTCAGAAAGAGCGCTGAGCAGACTAGCCACCAAGCAAGCAGAGCAGACGAGCGCTCGGGGCACCAGCCCCCCGCAAGCAGCCAGGTGCAAGCCCAAGCCAGCAGTCTCCACCACGAAGAAAGCTCTCCTGTTTGCCATGGGCTCCCTTCCCTGGGGTCTTACCTTCCTTGAGCCTTCTGAAGGGATGTGCTTTTGGTATCAGTTGTTGTGGTTCTTAGCAGGACCAGCTCCATCCACTGGAGGTCCTAGGGGGCTGTCATCGCTGAGGAGCCAGCGGTCTCTCTTACACTAGAGGGGTCTCTGAGTAGTACGGAAAGAAGTGGAGTGTGCGTGGCCATTTAGGGATGGGATGGGGCTAGAGCACTCAGTGAGCCAGGTGCCTTTGGGGGTCCTCTTCAGGAGGGCCCTAGAGCTGAGGCGTCTCAGAGCCCCAGCTCCCCACACAGGGGCCTCGGGCTCCACCACCTCCCTCCTGTTCTTCTAGGCTTGGGCTCCCCAGTTGTTCCCCTGCTGGTACCTACAAGGCCACCTGCACACAGGAGGAGGGAGGACCCACTGCTTTTCCCCAGCCACCCCTCCAACAAGCTCTCCAGAGGAAGTGCTCTGGCCCCATCTGGCCTGGGCCTCTTCAGGGAGATGGAGGTGGCATCAGGTAAATCTGCAGAAGAGAAGCATCCAGGCTGGGCAGGGCAGGGGAGGAAAGACACAAGCCCAGCCTCGCAGTGGCCTGGTTGGAGATCACACTTCACCCTGCAGTCCCGGGACCAGGGCCACAGGGCGCTGGTAATCCTCGTAATGGCCCCGGCAGCAGTGCAGCAGCTGGCTCGCCTAATGCTCCCTAATATCTGCTTTCATGTGATTAACGGCTGTGGATAAAACCTTGATCCCGGCAAAGCAGACCCGGCCGCTAAGCCCAGCCAACAGCACCACTTCAGTGATGGGGGGAGCTGCAGTCACTTCGGTGTTTTGTGTTTTAGCTGAGCTATCATCTCAGTATGTAAGGAAAACAGATAGTGAGGCAGAAGCTACATTCGTGGACCCCTGGAGAAGGGCAGCAGGGAGATGGGCTGGAGCGAATGACAAGGGTGTGAAAGCGGGACCCGAGGGCTCCCACACACAGGTGACCTCTCGTGTCCCCACAGTGCCACCACTGCTGGGCTGATGTCATCCGCCTGGGCCTCTCCTTGACCACTCCAGGCCAACGTGTAGACCACATAGTGGCCACGCCTTTTCTCTGCATGCAATCTCAGCAGCTGTGTCTTGTCCCCACCCCGGGAACAGGAGGAGGGGGGAAGAGCAGTCACCTGCCAGCCAGGGAAGGCAGAGCACTGGCCCTAGAGGACCTCAGTGCACCTGGTTTGGACCCTTCAGTTACAGAGCTGTGCCCAAGGGTCCAGGGGACAGTGGGGGCACCCCCGAGGCTCTGGATAGTGGCTCCTTCCTGACCTGTAGGGACACATCCTGCTTCTATGCAGCTTGCTGTCCTTCTAGTCAGCCATCTGGGGTGGAGAGCGCTGTGACTGCGCTGAACACTTGCAGACCTTTTTCTTGCTATTATACCCTAAACAGCACAGAATAGCAGCAGATTACATGGCATTTTATATTGTGTTGGATAGATGAAGTCATTAGAAATTATTCTGAGCATGTCCATCTTCTAGCTTGCTGTTTATTTTTTAATGTTATAATAGAAAATGTATTGCTTAATACATTACTATATTATATATTTGATGTATGGGTCCAGACAATTACTTTTCCGTGACTGTGGGCCACACGCAGATGCCCTGAAGATGCGTGTGGCTTATGTGCATATACTGCACCATCCAGGAGTGGCTGCAGGGGCCCAGCCCCTCGGTACCAGAGGAGCAATGGCAGTCTCCCCCAGGCGCACGCTTGCTGTAGACCAGCTCTGCTGGTGACGTGGGGGATGTGGCCTCACACCACATTCCACTGAGTCCTCTGGTTTCTGGTCCAGGAGGAACCCAGAATCCCACACAGGCGTGCCACGCACCCAAAGGGACCACAGACCCCTGACACCTCGGGCTGCTTTTAGCATACGCTGCGTTGGAATTATCCTTAATAAACATGTCCCTTATTTCTTTTTGCCTTCATGCTCCCATATATAAGATCCTTCTAACTAATGATATTGGGTCCGACCACTTGAAATTTCCACTTGTACAAGTAAAGAAATCTTCACATGGCGATTTGCATATTTTTTTAGAAAGTTGGTGAACTACAGCTAGAGGTTAGATTGGCTCCGGAGATCGCCATGCGGGGGCAGCAGAGAGCTGCTCCAGCAGATTGAGCTCCCAGGTGGGTTTACCAACCCACAGCCTGCACTGGAAGACGTTGTTAACACAAACCACTGGGTTTTTAACTTCAGTTATTGGAATTTTTAGTACTTCAGTTTCTTGTTGGCTGCTTTTAAAAGCTGTTCAGGTCCATTTTATGGTTTTCAGTTCCTTCACATTTTTCAACCATGCCTTCTATCTTCAAGATTGTGTCTGCTTGTCCCAGTATGTGGAACTTTGGGAAGCCTTTTCACCTTTTCGTTTCTTCCAGTGCGTTTCCCGTGCCTCTTTGTATTTACAAATTACTGGCTGTATTTAAGTAAGTGTCATGGATAGTATTTGAATAATTGTTTGTCGGAATAATTTGATGTGATCTTCCTCCAGAGAGGATTTTAACTTTCTCCTCCAGGACTTTGACGCGATAGCAGTCTAGAATCGCCTCGAATCCTGTAAGAGCCGAGATCCTCGGCGCTGCCCCGCGGACGGACACTAGGCTCAGCTGCGCTTCACTGCAGACTCATTTGCTTTCACCTTGTCCTCACGCAGCGGCTGAGCGAGCGCGCCACGGTGGCGGGTCTGAGGATTCGGAATAGAAGTTCTCAACACAGAAAAGATCTGTGTTCTTTTCCTGAGATTTTAATACTCGACAAGTGCATTCAGGCTAAAAGCCCACGGGGAGTTTATGCAGTGTCGCGGGGCCTGGGAACAGAGCAAGGGCAAATCCCAAAGCGAGGCTAGTGCCCCCCTCACCCCCGTGGGCCCGCGAGGCAGGCTGACCGGGTGCCCCGCTCGGGGTGGGACTCCTCGGGGTCTACTCCCAGGCTGCTGCGTCTCGTGGTGCCCTATTGTGTCTTCTGTCTGTCATGGGTGTAATTATAGGACTGTTCTCCTGGTGCTGTTGGGAGTGTTGAGTTAATTTGCACTTTACACCCACTGTGAGGGCCGGTAACAAAAAATAACACAAAACTGAGAAAACAACAAGTGATGGCGTTGACGTGACTGTGGAGAAACCGTAACCCTTGTGTGCTACTGCAAGAACACAAAAGGTTGGAGCTACTGTGGAAAGCAGCGTGCTGTTCTCATCAAAAACGTTCGAACATAGAAGTACTGTGTGACCCAGAAGCTCCACTTCTGGATCTCACTCCCCAGAATTGAAAGCAGACACTTGAATAGGTATTTGTGCACCAATGTCGTTTTGCAGCATTTACATGATAAGCAGAAGGTGGGAACAACTTACATATAACCAAACCAAGCATCACTAAATTCAGAGACGTGGAAACTGCACAGAGAAGCATCAGGCGCGGCACAGAGACTTTGCCATAAATTTATCTCTGCTTTTAAGAGATTTAGCGAATTTTCCCCAAATTAAGTAACTTATAATAAAAATTCTTGTTTGTCATCAGTAGAAACAAAGCAAGGCATTCGATTTGATCTCGGGTAAGCTGCAGGCTGAGGCTGGCACCTCCTCGGCCTATGTGGCTGAGGGTGAGTGAAGCAGGCAGATGGACCTCCCCGACCTGGGTCTGCAGCTCCCGAGAAAGGGCGGGAATCGGGGTCCTGAGTCGGGAGGGGGTAGCCCAGGGAAGCCAGGTGTTCTCACCAGAACAGGGGCAGGGCCAGAGAGCAACACAAGACGACATCCAGAGCACCGCCACAGTATGGAGCAGGCATGGGGAGGGACAGTCCAGGGGCACATGAAACCTGTCAGCAGTATTTGCAGTGCACTGGCGAGGCTCAGGCCCGCGGTGTCTCCTCACATGACGATGTCCATGGCGAGGTCAGCGTCTGGCAAGGTGCAGAAGTACACAGCAGACCCCGTGCCTGGCGCAGGCATCAGGAGGGAAGAGGCTGCAGAAACCCAGGGAAGGCACAGGTGCCCAGGTGGGCAGGAACCCAGGGAAGGCACAGGTGCCCAGGTGGCAGGCAGGCAAGGCCTCCTAGTGGAGATGCTGCCCACAGGCAGGACTTGCCCCGGAAGGGGAACTGTGCTTCACATAGTGGATGAAACATCAGCAGCCCGTAAAGAGAAGAAAAGACCCCTAAGGGTGTGTTCAAAAATTTTTTTAAAATAAATAAATAAATCCTTACCCAGAAAAAGTAAAAAAAAAAAAAAGTCTCTGCAGTCAAAAGACGAGCCAGCCCATGGGTTGGGGAAATCCATCGAGGCTGGGTTTGTGCACACGCCGATGGGCCCTACTGAAGGCTCTCTGTGCCCAGGCAGGCTGGTTGATGGGAATGGCTCCCGCAGCGACTCCCAGTCCTCTGTCTGCCTCAGCTGGGCATGGATGTGAGATCCCACAAAGCCAGTGGGCAGGGGAGGCCCTGACCCTGGCTGCACCGCTCAGGCTCCAGGGAGAGCTGCTGCTTCTCGAGCGTGCCGTTCTTGTGCTGTAGGGACCCACAGAGACTCCTTTCTTTGGTTGGTGCCTGTGCTGTGGCCACCAGGCTGTCCACAGGACCCTCACGCTCAGTGTGCACACAAACCCAGAGTCCCTCCTGCCATGGCTCTGCTCTACGGGCTGCGCCCTTGTCCCCACTGAGCTTTGTGCCTCATGTTGGCTGGTTTTCTCCTTACAGCCTTGCCTCGGCCTGGGTTTCAGAGCCTTCTCCAGTGATTTTCATCAAAAGATTATAATGCACAATCTTTCTACTAATTCAAACAAAAGATTCAAGTAACTGGAGTACTCTGTTCTAAGAACACTTTGCTTAAGGTTTTGTTGGTGGGGGGATTTGCTATGTACACCCAACTTTTTCTTTGAGGTGCTTTTTTTGCTTTATGGGTTATTGTCACCACACTTTAGCACCTATGAAGCAGAACAAAGAAGAGAAGAGACTGGTAGATGAGCATTTTGACTATGGCAAGCTCGCCCATTCCAGCGGGACAGAAGGGGTGGAAAAGTCACGTCTTGTGGGCCAGGTGTGCAAGAGGAGCCATATGCGCACTCTTTGTGGGCGCACAACAAGCGTGCAGGGCTCACACGCCGTGCCCTGTGGCCTTGGGATTCCGTTCCTCTTGTGCAGTTAGTGCTGTAAACAAAAGGAATTTGCAGCCAGCCTGGAGCCAAGTAACCTCTTGCTGTGGCTCCTACCCAGATTTCTCCTCAGGAGCACAGACAGAAGAAAAGGTCAAGTTGGCCTGCACGTAATGAGAGCCACATTTTGGGAAGGTGGTCACAGCTTCAGAGTGCAGACGTAAGGAGCATCAGTCACTGTGGTTGAGAGTCCCCGGATGGGCTCCAGCAGAGGGCGGAATGTTATCCACCGACTTGTATGAATTCCAGGGCAGTGACACACCGAGGCCTCTGACATGTGGTTGGTGGAGCTGGGGATTAACGAGATGTCAGGAATCTGGGGAGAAGAACTAGCTCGGCTGATGCTTTCATCTCTTGGAACTTCTGGAGGCTCCAGCTGTGGCCCCGGACCTGCCCACAGCACCCCAGATCTTGGTGTTCGGACACCGGGAGACATCCACCCAGCTTCAGCGTAATGAATTAACTCCCCTGCCAAGTCACTGGCTTTATTTTCCTTGTAGAGTATATTCTGAAAACTACAAGCAATTAGGAGTTTGGCAGTTTTCTCTTACCCATATGTTTGTTATTCAGGCATGCTTCCTTCGCCAACATTGCAACATAACCCAGGAGGAACCAGCAAAAAGAAAGAACATAAAAGAGGGCAAAATGAAAAAGGAGAGCTGCTCCAGGCAGACAGAAGTCACTGTCCAGTTCAGATCCTCCTGTAAAGTCCTCCAGGGCAGATTATCTAGAGCCCATGCCTTCTACTGCAGAGAGGTTGGCACAAAAAGCACGACCCTGGAGCCCTGCAGAGTGGAAAGGTGTGGTGTAGCAGGCTGCTGCAGATACGAGACTGTCTGTGCGGCTGGGGCAGGAGCAGCACGCCCGGCCAGCTCAGCCCTGGAGCTCCAGCACTCGCCCTGGCTACTTGAGCTGGTCCACTCACCAGGAGGACCCTGTGTCTTTTCAACCCACAGGGCACTTTCCAAGGTTTGGGTTCCAAATGTCCAAAGATCTTACTTCCCGCCAAGTGAAAAACCCCTCTTTATTTGCTTATTACTCAGCTCTGGTGAGCCTACAGAGAAATGCAGGCAAAGTCCACAGCAATGAAGAATGTTGGCAAGCCTTTGCGCTTTGCTTGGTCCAGCTGGCCATTTGCTTATTGACATGGTTATCTGTTGTGGCAGCCCCAGTATTTCGATTGCCCTCCCCATTCACGGAGGCACTGTGGGATGCAGTATGATTCTAACTTACAGAGAGAGTATGTTTTCTAAACCTTCCACTTCCACTTCTGTGTTTAAGCCAGTCTGCCCGTTGAGTCATTTATGAGGCAACACTATCTTGCTTTAAAGCGTATGTGAATAATTCAAAGCAGGGAAAAGGAAAGCCCAGCTCTGCGGCAGCTCTGAAAATGCTGCTATGTCTTGTACTGCTGCAGGTCAGCTCCTGTGAGGCTGCAGAAAGCAGCACTCGAATCAGGGTGGCTCAGCACGCTGCAAGCCCCCCATGTCCAGCTCTGCTCTTCCTCTCCCTGCCTGTCATCTGCCCTGGCCGGGGGCCACGCTGCATGCAGAAGAACCGCTGCTGACCCGCTGCCCCGCAACCTCCCCTCCCTAGCTCTCTTACCTGCTGCGCCTCTGCTCTTCAGCTCTGAGCCTGGACCCGCTGTAAACTAAGCCTCAATCTCTTTCACTTGAGAAGCTCTCTCCCCCTGTACTCCTCACTGCATCTCACGTGCGAGTGGAGCCTTCCTCATGTCAGCCTTGCGGCTTCAGCTCTGTGCAGCCACAAGCTCTGGACCCCCAGACTCAACCAACCTTGGCTCAAAACAGTTTTGTTTTGTTTTGTTTTTAAAAAACACATCGATATTGAGCACGGGCAGACGTTTTTAGTGTCACTATTTCCTAAACAGTACAGTCTGACCACCACACACATCGCTCGAGGTACTATGGGTGATCTAGGGATGACCTAAAGTACGTGGAGGATGTGGAGGGCTGTGCAAATCCTGTGCCGCTCTGTGTGAGGGCCTCGGGCTTGCATCCTGCGCCTGATCCCCGCCGATACTCGGGGGGCAGCGGCCGTTCAAATGTGCAAACATGCAGTGTTTGCGTGGGCACCATCTCTGCCGCCCGCCCATGAGCTCGCCAAAGTCGCTCCTGTTCCCACGCAGCACCAGCAGCATCGTATGGATAGAAGCGATAGCACAGGTGAGCGAGGTAGACCGGACAGCAATGAAGCAGGAAGTCGGGGCAGCGAAGGAGAGTTAAAAAGACAAATGACAACTGGGGAGACATATTTGCCACTTTATTACAGTTTTTTAAATATATAGGAACAAGCTTTTAAAATAAAGGGGAAAACTCCCTCGAGATACATTTTAGATACACATAAAGACCACGTTGGTCATGGGGCATTTGTACCTCTACACAACCTGACTTGGTGCTTTGCCTTCCCCATGTGCGCCTGCCTTCCCTTCAACCACTCTTCCTTAATTACATAAACTTAGTTTTCAGGTTTTTCTTCTTCTTCTTCTTCTTCTTCTTCTTCTTCTTCTTCTTCTTCTTCTTCTTCTTCTTCTTCTTCTTCTTCTTCCTCTTCTTCTTTTCTCATCTCTTCTTTTCCTTCCTTTCCCCCTCCCTCCACCCTCGTCCTCCTCATTGGAACATTTTCTTCCTATTTCAAATATCTATTATACATTTTCGTCCTTATTTACACTTTTGATTTCTCACACCAGAGAAACAATGCAGCATTTAATTGTGTCCAATTTATTTCACTTAAGAGTATGTCTCAAAGTGCATATATTTACCTGAAAATTTGTTGAGATTATTATTATTATTTTTTTTTTGGTGGGGCCAGAAATGGAACCTGCGACCTTGCTCTTGCCAAGAAGGTGCTTATGCTACTGAGCTATACTTGCTATGCATTTAGGCTGAAGTCCTCCCTTTAGAAATGAGCAAGAGATGTGAAAGTTCCACAGAAGGAGAGCAGCCAGTGGCCCTAGGAGCATGACATTAATTTTGTCCTAAAGGCGCAGAAACATGAGTGTGCCAGACCCACATTTGTTCTTTTGAATATTTCTATTGATGAATTATTAATTTCAATTTTATGTGTTGTATTAAACAGTAAGGACTTAAAGGAAAAGTATCACAAGGACAAAATACTGAATTTTTATATTTATTGAATGTCTAAAATCAATTTTGGGGGGCTTATAAATTCTAAAAAGGAACAACACAAATTATTGTATGAATTACAATTTGAAAATATCGAAGGCACTGTACAAAAATAATCTTTTTTAAGGGAGGTTTATTTTTGTTTCTGGTGCCCAGGACCGAACCCAGGGCCTCCAGCTTGCTAGGCAAGCATTGTACGGCTGAGCCAATCCCCAGCCCCCAGAAACCTTTACTCAGCTATCACACCTGAGGCAGCCTGCACACATGACACCAGCATGCTCCACACACATGCGTTACTCCCACGGACAACGCATGCATTTTGCTTTCTTGGCCTTTTTGTAGGACACACTGGACCTCTCAGTGGTCCTGCTGCTTTGTCGGGAGGTTCTGATTATATTATGCAGTGTGTAGTTACCAGGATCATAAAATATCAATAAAATATAGTCTTAAATTTTAATACATATTGTGCATTTAGAATAGACATCGACATTTTCACATCACCTATATATTTACTTACAAAAACCTAAACAATAACGTTTGATAAATTCCTATATGAACTACAGTGAAAATACCTATACAATTCTACAAGAAAAATAAGCTTTGCTTCAATTGTCACACCCAAGGCAGTCTTTACACTGTCCATACACAAGTATTGCTTACTCCAAAAGCATATGTTTTCCTGTACTTTTTTTGTTTCTCTGCTTATTTCTTTTGTCTTCTTGAAACAGGGTTTCACTGCATAGTTCAGGCTATCTTCAAATTCACAGCAACTCTCCTGGTTTGGCCTCCCCAGTACTGTGAACACAGATGTGTGTCACCACACCAGTCTTCCTGGAGGGCACATCTTTTTGTTTTCCTGTTGTCTTAGTAGGTCTTTACGATGCTGCGCCTGCCTGTTCACCTGTCAGCTCATCAGTGTGCTTAACAATTTTTTTTGTTGTAGAGTTCCCTAGGTAGAATCATTTTGCTTTTCCTCTGCTGTAAATGAGCTCTTATGAGCTCTGGTCTCAATCCTCTAAGAAAATTTCTCCATGATATTTTGCAGTTCTTTACAACAACATATTTTCTTTGTGAATTATCAAACTATTTATGTCACACACATTTAGCATCAAGCAAAGCACAACCATTGGCCAAGGCTTTGTGTTTCAATATTTGTGACCCAGTATTTGTTGGATAACTCATCAACAGCATCTCCTCCATCTTTGGTTTTGTTGTAGAAAGTCTCCATCCGAGGCTCCCATTTTGTTGCTCTTTTCCTATCGATATTTCCATCACGGTGAAATGTTGGCCTCAGCAGTCTCCGTTTGTTCTTTCTTGCCATATACAAGGCCAGTGTTAAGTCTTTCTGAAATCCAAAGTTTGTCCTATATAAGTCTTTATTTTGAAATTGCAACATTTCAATTGGAATTTCTGCTTTGTTCCTGTGTAGTTTCCCCACTGGTCAACTTGTTAGCAAATGTAACACCAACTGGAAACTGGTAAACAATTATTTAAAGTCACATTCCCATTAGGGAGATGGGGGCAACAAGTCCGTACACAACATCATTCAGTTTATTACTATGCAAACAAGGACCCAGTGTCTGAATTCCAGGGTAAATGTCTAACCTGAAAGCATAATAGTTCTTCTCATCTACAAGTGCGTAAAGTTTTATGCCATGTTTTGACCCGTCACTTTTCCACATGTGTTTTGCATTCCTGCTATCATCATGAGAAATCCCTTCTACAAACAGTAGATCTATGTGTCAGAGTGTGAAGGAGGCAGAAGTAACGCGGGTTTCCCCGCTGCTGCCTGGGAGCAACGGCCAAGCTCTGTCCCTCGGCCTGAGGCGGCGGCGGGAGATGGGCCGAAGTTTGCTGTGACACCATGGAGGGCGGTGGGGGCAGTAGCAACAGAACCATGGGTGGCTTGGCCAGCTTTTTTGGAACTGGCGGAGCTGGTTACTTGCACGCAGATTTGGCCGGAGTCCCGCTAACTGGTATGAACCCTTGGTCTCCTTATTTAAATGTGAATCCACGATATCTTGTGCAGGATACAGATGAGTTTATTTTACCAACTGGAGCTAATAAAATGCGGGGCAGGTTTGAACTGGCCTTCTTTACAATTGGAGGATGTTGCATGACTGGGGCTGCATTTGGGGCAGTGAATGGTCTTCGGCTAGGATTGAAGGAAACCCAGAACATGGCCTGGTCCAAACCAAGAAATGTACAGATTTTGAATATGGTGACTAGGCAAGGGGCACTGTGGGCCAATACTCTAGGTTCTCTGGCTTTGCTCTATAGTGCATTTGGTGTTATCATTGAGAAAACACGAGGTGCAGAAGA